>NW_027526295.1:144460704-145021540 GCF_048455015.1 Haemaphysalis longicornis | reverse complement strand
CACCGTGAGCATGTGCTCCAAAGAAAATAAACTTTTTTTTCTGCCGATCGCACCGACCTCGGATACCACAATCTAAAAACATTTTCCTTTAACCTTCAAAGAGGAGGTCATCGAAGGACACCTTTCACAGTCTAAGCCTTCGACTTGCCCAAACCAAAGCAGCCCTCGCGGTCCTTCGAAATATTCAATGGTTATGCCCTGACCAGATGCACCTGGTCCCCGTCCCCGACACTTGGCGCCAGTCCATTTTTGTGCGCCTCATTCCCATAAATATGCACCCGGACCTCCACCCTGGTCGTACAGAAGCCCGTAGCAAAGCCCACGAAAAACGTTACAGCAGCCGATCCGACGTAATCTACACAGATGTGGGCAGTTACCCAGATAACCAAACTATGGTGGCAGTGGTAACATCCAAGAACGCCCTCATCACCACCGCTTCAATTTGAACAACTTCCTCCCAGGACGCTGAAGCATTAGCTATTGCGCTCGCCCTTACCCAAACCACCTCCAAGATGGTATTGACGGACTCGCAAGCCGCCTGCCGCAGGCTCTTGTCCGGACGGGTGGCCCCCGCCACACGCCGAATTTTGAATGAACATCCGCCTGCCCATCGGGTGGACTGTGTGTGGACTCCCGCTCACCCTGCACTGACGGGCAACAATTTTGCTCATCAACAGGCTCGAGACCTCACTCACCGAGCAGCTGAGACCGGGGCTGTTTCCGCACCTCTGCTCACCTAGCAAGAAATCACCCAATACTACAGAACCACGAGGCAGACATTCCCCAGTCGTCACACATCTTTGAACAAAAGCCAGGAAACCACACTCAGAAAAAGTCAAGGAGGTACTTTTCCCCACCCCATCCGTATGCATTTACTCTTTCCTACACAGTACTCTGATAACTGCAAATTCTGCCACGAACCAGGAAATCTGACACACATATTCTTCGATTGCACAAAAAGCTAGTACCTTCCGCCCCTGAACCTCTGCCCTTCCCCTGAGCAGTGGGAGGTACTGCTGTCCAGCCGTCGACCTGAGGACCAGCTCTTCCTTGTGACCAGGGCCACCGCAGCCTGGACAGCACATGGGCTCCTGGACTGAGGAACCACTCTCGCATTATTGCGTAATAAAGTTGTATCTCTCTATCAATGTTATGTGTTAACCATTGAACTCCTGTTGAGCCATTGTGACCGATTCAAAATGCCGAGGCAGTAGCTCCGCCAGGCGGGGCTTGGTGTATTCCCCAAACTCGCCAGCATCGCTTAGCTTGCACTGGGGCCTGCGACAGCTCGAATATAAAGTATCGATCGTATCAACCAATGCTGATTGTACCGGTCATTAACTACAATACCGTTGCCAAAAGAGGATTTCTGGCTGAGTCTAGACCTTTTTCTTTGCTGTGCAAACGTCAGCGTACACGTGTAAACCATACTGCTGTCACATCTGCCTGATCGACTAGAACTCTTTATTTTCGAGCATTTCGTTTATTTAAACATAGGAAACCTTTGTTAAACCTCGCTTCACATCTCGGAGCTTTCTTATTACGTAATGCTCGTTTATGTTTGTGCAGACATTCCCAGGGAAGGCTCGAATTTGTATAAAGCAGCTCCAACATAGCCATTCTGTATGTGGAAGCACAAGAAGACCTTCATTTCTGTAAAAAAACATGCCTTTCTCGCGAAGGGAGCACTAATCGATGAAAACGTTTTTACCTGCTGCGGCATTTTCACCATAACTGGAGCTCCATGATCGTATCCGCTACGTCGGGGGAGTTTACAAGCCAAACAAAAGGCAAAGTTGGTTATGCAACCCTCCCTGTTGAATTCATGCGTTAAGAATGACGGTTGTCTTCGGAATGCCTTTTTAAGCCACTGCTCCCGTACCGAAGCGACGGAACCTTGTGAAAACAAATTACCTTTACCGCACGCCTGCCGGGATGGCTAAACTGGGCGCAATAAGTACCATTGCGTACGCGAAAACCTTGCAGGATCTTCCACATAATATTTCGCGACAGAGTTTCTTTTAGCCATGTTTCTCTAAGCCCAGCTCCAGTCCAAGTCTAATACGAGCTACAACCTCAAGAATCGGTCTACTGCAGCTACTTTTTCTCGAATCAATACTAATGCTGCTACATTGTCTGCACAGATGAAGAAGACAAATAAATTCTGCGCGGGAAGTGCTTCAGGCACACTCGTTTTTCTTTTAAATGCGGAGCATTTCTTAGGCTCGCCTGGTCCTCCGTCGTTGATGGCGGCGCCGTCCACACGCTCACTCCGCATGCGCGTCGCGTCGAGGCGCAGGTGCGCGTCTCTCCCCCGTACCCTCCTCGCTCTCAACAACAGGGGCGGCGGTGCGGGAGGAGCGCGTGTATCCCGTGCGCTCTGTCGCTCTCAACAACAGCGGCGGCGGTGCGGGGGGAGCGCGTCTGTGCGCGCATGCGTCGTAGCTACCCGTGCGCTGCGTCGCGCTGAACAGTAAAGGCGGCAGGGCGTGTACACGTGATAACGGCGTGGTGGGTGCGTGGAAAGTTCGCGCGCTTGTGTACGGATGTGTGCGCATGTGCGTCTCTCCCTCGTACTCCTCTCCCTCGAACGCGGGCGGTGTGTATATAAGCGGTGGAGCGCGCGTTCAGAATTCAGTCAAGTGCGTCTTTGCTTGGCTTTCGCTTGACTTGACGCTTTGCTTGACTCGAGTAGATGCGATAGAAGCAACGTCTTCACCAGTTACGCAATCGCACGACCACTGCTCAAAGACCCCTTGAGAGTGCACTTTAGCGACCACAAAGCAGTCGTCCTCTCCGTCCAATACAACGACGGCCGCAAGCAATAAAGACAGACTTTAACTATACACTCCTTGCCTTCGGTTCTCCTTCATTCAATAACTAGGAATAATAAAGACGAAATAACAATTAAGCATTCCCAAACCATACCCAATTACGCAATATTCATTCGATACCCCCACCACTCTGCGACGCATTTACTCGAGTTCCCCCGTGGGAAGATGCGGGCGGTTTCTTTTAAGTGCAATGCACTTCTTAAGCGACCCTGAACCTGCGTCCACCGGCGATGTCCGCGCACGTGGAGATGGGCGCGCGCAGCCTGGCCGCTGACATGACACATACCCACGTGGGGGATTGGCCAGGAATCTCCTCGTCTTCCTTGGCAACGGGGGGAGATGGGCGCGCGCTGCCTGGCCGCTGACATGGCACATACCCACGTGGGGGATTGGCCACGAATCGGGCGTGAGAAGGGCTAATGCACCTGCGTAAAGGAGTACTGACACGAAATTTCAAAGCTGAGATCCGCTCTAGCAATCAAGTACAACGACAACACAAATAGGTGTCTGTGAATAAATGCATCTTTCTTTCTTTGTAGTTGTGTGTGTGTGTGTGTGATCTCTCTTTCGCGAACATTACCGTGCATTCAAATTCAAATTCAACTCGTGCATTCGCACTTTCACATTCTTCCCCTCGGGGAAATGCGGGGAATTTTTGTTTTACCGGTGATATGCACCGTAGGATAATTGGAATTTACGTACGCATTATTATATGCAGAGCCGCGTCACCCTTTTCTTGCTCCTCTGCGCCAGCGCGCAAACTTGCGTGTATACATTATTTCTTGTTCCCTAAAACCGCTGGTGAGTCAACGCTTGTGTTTTACCTCTTTCTGCCGTACTGTTTTTGTAGCGTAATCTACACTGGCCGAGGTGAGAAGGTTCTCGTGGACCTCGAAGGGCCATGCAGCGCAAGTGCGAGGAGCATTGAATTGGATTGGATTGTATTGGATTTGTATTGGATTGGGTTGGAAATCCAATACAATTGGAGTACGGGTGTGTAGAGAACTGGGTCTGCACATTCGCAGGTCTGTGCATTCCAGAGGAGTGACGTCAGAGCCGCGACAGACGCTTGGCACCGGCGCGTGCCCAGCTGTGCACCCCCGTTGCGCTGTAGTAAAGTCTGACGCTGCGCCGGAGCCGCTTGATAGCCGTTTCGCGTGGCTCCTAGAGAGCCGTGCTGCCCATGCGCGAGGAGCAGTGACTGGACTGGTCTGAACTGGACTGGACTGAACTGGACTGGACTGGACTGGACTGAACTGAACTGAACTGTACTGGACTGGACTACACTGGACTGGATTGGACTTTATTGTATTGAATTAGATTGGATTGGATTGGATTGGATTGGAAATCGTTTTAGCAGCAGTAAGCATGATGTTCAGCTAATACCAGACAACCGGGATACCTAAAAAAAACCAGCTGAACCTTAGCTCACGCTACGTATATATATCCTGGCATAGCCGAACTAACCCACTGCTAATTGTTTGAAGTAAAGCTTTCTACTCTAACAGCCAACGGTTCTTTGGCTCCTTGCGCGATCAAAAACTGTCAACGCGGATGTGGAGGGAAGGGCGGTTTTCGCTCACGGAGCACAGTGTAGATGGCGCGGGGAATTTACCCAGCGTTTCCCGCGCGCTCACGCCGACGGCCGCATAACGGCGACACGGCTTTGTCGTCTGCTTTAGCGAGGGTTGTTTTGGGCCTGTTTAGGCGCAGCTTCGCGTCCATTGCGCGCTTTCTTCGCATGGCTTGATTTAATTGTTCGACAGCATTTCCTGGGTGACCCGGACCCAACGGAATTAAGTGGTCGTACGGTAAATATATGCGAAAGATTTATTTACAGGCACGAAAATAAAATATAGTGACCACATGAGGACATCTGGTCGCTAAACAAACACTACCGTTTGTGCAATGCTGGCCACAAGTGGGACTACGTTTTTTAAAATTTCTAAATATCGATTTGGTTGTGTTTTAATAGGTATTACAAAACTTGAAAGGAGCAAGTGGTTCTTATCAATAGCGATTATAAGAGTTTTCTCAGCGTTCTCACAATTCCGAAACTTACTAGAATAACTAGTTCAAATCGGTATAAATTGGAATCACTCAGCTCACATGTCGAATTGTTGCGGTGTCCGTGCTTGTGTCGCGCGGTAATGTAGCCCCGACATTCCACATCAGGATGGCTAGGTTCCGCTGTCTCACCTTTCTGCTGACGCACGTCAGTGCTACAGCGATGGCGTCCGCCGCTCTAGCCCTGCCCTGGCCCACGCTTTTGTAATTGGGACGCCGCCCCTACGAAGTGTAGGTAACGGCAGGCAGAATCTCTATTTTCACTCTGTGTAGAGCCACGTGTGCGGTTTTGAGTGACGTCGCATGCGCAATTATTGTTAGCTTCGTTTAAAGCTTTTCTTTCCAACTACCTTCAGAGCGTGGATTGGAGCCAATTTTTTCTTCGCTGTGTTGGCTCCCAAGAGGATTTTTATACTCTCCTTATTTCCAGTGTGTATCAACAGCGCCAGAGGGGGTGGATTTTCGCGGGATTTTGGCGGCTGAGTATTTCCTGGGCCGAGGTTTGACTTTCAGCTTTAGTTTATTTCGTAATTACGATTTAGGAAGACCAAGGAAAAGTCGTTAAAACAGCTTGAGGGCCACTGGCGACCTTACACACAGGATAGCGAGTCAAGCATGACGAGAATAAATACAATTACAACTCGCCAAAGCGCCCGCCGAGCTGGCAATCTCACAAACCGTGTCTGGATAGCACGAACCTATTCAACCTGAAATGATATGGGCGCCCATGTCTGCCCCGCAAAAATGCCCCATTCAATTAGGAAACGGTGGAAGGCGCGAAAATTTGGACAAAGGAAGCATGGTGATTCGCAAGTGACTTAACCATTACTGTACGTTGACTCCAGGCGCTAGTCCTCATTCAAGGTACTTATATCTCTTCAACTCTGCATAGCACATGCCTAACAAATCAAACTCAAAAAGAAAACATCAGCCTCCAGTTTCAATCTCCGCCACAGACACATGAGGCGTTTTTTTCGAAATGAGGCAGATTCAGAAACCAAAACTAAGTCGGATAAAACGGCAAAGACAAGAAAAACTCGCAACTTTCCCCAAAAAAGGGGTGGCAAGAAAACGGTTTAGATAACCCCGTGAAAACAAGAACGGAAATCATAGTTTGTAACGAAAATGAGCCAAATCCCGCTTTCTCAGTGATCAAAGTTTGCTTTTGGTTTGACTCTTTAGACTGTTTCGGGGGTCTTTTCGGAAGTTTTCGTTTTGTTTTCGAAACTGGCTTATTATGAATTCAGGCGATAATTAGGAGATCAGCGAAAGGTGTGTCCCCAGATGTCAACGGCGAAGTGAATGGAAGAAGAAGTGAACGAAATGAAACAGAGATGTGAAACAATGATTTCATTTTGTGTTACCCGTCCCTGCGAAATAACTCTGGCCATATTTATTTTTTTACTCCCATATTTGCAATTTTAGTACTTTACTGAATAGCTGCTGATCCCCAGTCCTAGGTAGTCCTCCCTCTCCTGCTCTCCTGAGAGTACGAACCACTTCATGAAGGTGAAGAAGACACGAGATGCCTTCTTGGGACGCGTTTTGAAAATTCATGCGAAAGCGCTGAAGAGCTTGCTCACTTCGTGAGTGCCTTCAGGCGTATCCAAGAAAGTTATCGTAGGGAAGAACTCGAAGAGAGCTTCTAATAGTGCCAGAGGACTCACCTGCTCCCCATGTTTACCGTTCTTGAAGCCCTTTGGCATATTTCAGTGTCTTTTCCACCAAAACTGAACCACACTGTGGTTTAAAGTGAATGTAAATACTGTTTTCATAAGAATGCCGAATCAACGTCAGTGTTTTAATTCAGTATAAGCCAAGTCCACACTTATGGCCATAATATTTCTCAAATTCACGGCATAATTTTTACTTACTTGTGGCTATAAACTACTTATCGCTGGCACGAAAAATATATCATATAGTAGCTCTGACAGCGTTGCCTTGAGTTCCGCAGACAAACTTCCGCTTGTTTCTCAAATTCGCGTAAGGTGGATATGAATCATTTAAAGCGGAACATACCCATCCTGATGTGCTAGCTCGGGGCTACGTCACAGTGCGACACACGCGCAGACACTGAAACAATCCGGCATGTTAGCTTAGTGATTCCCATCTATACAGATTTAAAATAATTAGTTTCGTAAGTTAGACAATTTCGAGAACGCTGACGGAACTTTTATATTAGCTATTTATCCGAACCGGTTGCTCCATTTATGTTTTTTAAATGCATAACCGAATTCGTAATCCGCAATTGAGAAAACCCAGTCCCGTTCGCGACAAGCAGTGCGCTGAAGTTGGCGTTTCTCTAGGGGCCAGATGTTTGTTAGCGGTCTCTAAATTTTGTTTCCCCGCCCTGCAAACCAATACTTAACGTATCTGTGCCGTACGAACAGTTAATTCACTCGGTATCGGGGTACCCAGGAGGTTCTGTCGAACAAGGTAATCAAGCCTCGCGAAGTAAGCGCGCAATGGATGCGAAGCTGCTCCAAAACAGGCCCAGCACCGTCGCTAAAGCAGACGTCAAAGCCGACGGAAAGGTCCCGTTGATGCGCCCGCCGGAGTGAGCACGGGGAACGCTCGGTAATAGCGTCCTATCGTCGCGCCATCGACACTGTGCCGCCATCTACACTGTGCTCCTTGATTGAAAAGCGCCCTCCGCCTGCCTAGCCGCGTTGGGAGTTTCTTGTCCCGAACGCCACGAAAGAACCGTTGGCTGGTAGAGGTAGAAAGATTTGCTTTAAAAGAACTATGACGTTTACTTTATTCATAGCGTTTTTATGCTGTGCGCGTCAGTGCACGTATGGGAGCACCGTGAAGGGGTTTTCGTTGGCTGCGCAGTGTGCTAGTGCGTTGTTTTCATGCTTCAATTTCTGTAACAATGTTTTTACCCCACATAGCAATGGAAGATCAGGATACCTGCCATTTTTCAGTCGGAAATATTGTGAGGGGAGTTGCAGCAAGACTTGAGAACATTGCTGAAGCAAAACGTCCCAGCGCTACGTTTTACAAGCTCAGAATGGCCCGATAAAATGGCCGGGGTGTTTTGTTCCTTCGGGACTTGTACATTCACCATAGGTGATCTCTGGAGGCTGTCAACCTTCGGTCCAAAAACCTCAACGAAGCATCAACTGGATTCTCGTGACTGAGGACAAGTGACTATAGGCAGTCCTTGAAAATGCCATGTACCTCTAATGCAGCACACTCGAAATTATCACCCTAATAGGGAAAAAGAACGACAAAGTCATCAACAAACGGGAAAACATTTAAAACAACCATGCCATATCACACGGCTAGCAGTAATTCGGCCGGGGTGTGGAAGAAATATGTCGCTTAAGATATACGTGATGCACGAGTTTCTACACACACCGCATTTTAGTGAGCAGCACTTTGGCGGCCGCTAATGTAGTTTGACATCAGCGTCAGTGTCGTAACCGAGCGAACGAAAAAATAACGCAAATGACGGAGGAACTGTTGAGAAAATCTGAGGCGGAGGACAGTATGCCGAGCCCGCACGAGACGCCCAACGGGAGGCATTCTCAAGGGGAGGCATTGAGACATGCTGGGCGTTGGCAACAGGATGACGCCATAGCAGCGCGTGTCATCGTGCGCTGGACGATTGAACGTTCACTTCCTGAGGCACATTTTGCGCCACCGACGCTGGTTCAAACATGATGTACAACAATATGCTCGGCGGCGATGACTCGCTTCGACATAACGGAAGAGTAGCACGCACCGCCGTGCTTTCGCTCATCACGAGATCACTTCCTGAAACGCAGAAGCTATGCGCCGTGACCGAGGAGACTAGAGTTGGCACTGCGCACAAATTTCGCATTATGTAGTATAGTAATCGTCAGCCATTCTTTTAATGTAGGTGTGGTTCTTCTATGAGACGAAAGTTGATTTGAAGTACAAGCCAAGCAGCTCAGGAAAGTTACTCACCGAAACGACATACGTTTTTTGGAATACAACGTAGCCGAAAGCCTGTATCGCTTATCGCGGGGTAAGGAGTAGCAGGGTAGAAAATATGTATTGTGTCAAAGCAACAAGCCTTAAAACCTTTCCGGTCACTTGAAATAAACGCTTTGGTGTTATAGCCTTTTTTGTTGAAAGTGTCGTCAGTTGTTAGAAGTTTCAAGTTTTCTTGTTTCGTGTTTTTTCCACGCGGCACATGAGGGGGGTTTAAAGAATAAGTGTAAAAACAAAGCAACAGCTTTCTGCTGTGTCAGATTCTTAGGTATGAGGACCCGTAATGGCCAGTCAATCTTGTGAGTTTTCAGAGTAAAGGCCATATCCAAGCCAAGCTCCTTCCTACTACCAAAATAGCTGGCTAAGCAATGTAACGGCTGCAGCTTCTTCACTATGACTAGAGCTACACTAGTAGCAGCTCCCTCGGAGTTGCTTGCAAGCTCTACCAATGGCAAACTTCGGTAGGACAGCAGTCCCCATTGAATTGGAAACTCAAGATTTCTTGGATAGTGCGGGACGCTTAGTTCCTTACACGTGAGTAGAAAAGGTGCACACCAGCCCCGCAGCACCCGCGATGTGCAGTAACACGAAGAAAGAAATTCAAACACAGAGTAGCAGAAATGAAGCTGGTAGAAGCCAAAGAACGAAGAAACGAAACCGACGAAACGGGGGCAATTGCAATGAAGCAGTAAATAAATTGTAAAAATAATCACGCTTTCGCTGTGAAGCACGTAAGCGGGTTTGAATTCCCTAGAAACGTTGGTACGATTCTTAGTGCGCGTCGTGCGCTTCTCGTAACTGCTACATCGTCTTTGCATTCTTTCCTTCGTCTTCATTTCTTCGTCTTTCGGCCCGAAATGACTCCAAAGCATATGAGTAACACACGCCACACGTGTCACGGTAGCAGTCTTGTACGGTTGAGGTGCAGCCGTTCTAGTCTCGCGGGTTCCAGTTCACTACTAACGAGGACACGCTCTGGGTTCATTCAACAGGGGTTCGACTTCCAGATAAAGCTAATTGTCTTTATTGAGAGTTTACATGCGTCCAGCATTTTCCAATTGATCGTGGCGTTTATCGCGCCGGCGCTTCGCAGGCTATCAGGCGCGCCATAGTGGAGGGCTCCGGATTAATTTTGACCCCCTGGGGATCTTTAACATGCGTCAAAATCTCGAACACACATGTTTCATATTGGAAACCAGGAACAAGGCTTTTCCGAGCGATGGAGTAGTTAAGGCTTTCGCCTTGAATATGTAAAGACGTTTTGCTGGTGCATGCGATGGTGTGTGCCAGACATACCCTCTCCGCCAAGAACAAGTAGTCAGAGCCGATCTACTAAGACCAACAGAGAAAGAGCAAGCGAGGTGGCAGGGAGCCCGTCGGAGATCGGAGCGGCATCGACATCGGAGGAAGGAATGGTAGAACGAAAGCAGACATGCGGACGAGTGCAGTTAGCCTAGGGGACTGTGTTGTTGGAAGTGCGGTGCTGCGGGAACTCTGATGCTAAAACTGTGTTAGCACGTCAGGCACACCGATAGAACTTGAGCGCCTTGCAGCGCAAAATCTGAACTTTATACACGCGCGCCCATCCATGGACAATGCCGCCGGCACCATCGCGGGAGGAGCGCCTGTACTAGATCCACCACCCAGATCCACCACTGAGCCACGCTGGCCACGACACGCTCAACATGAAATGTGGTCCTATCGCGCGCCACAAATTCTTCAGCTACGATGATGAACAGTCGCCGAGGAAATTTTTTGAGTGCTACAAGGATTACTGCGATATGTGCGGTCTCTATAGAGTCCCGGGTGCAGCTGCTACCCACTGCGTTTGACGGACCAGCCAAGCCATTGAGGCGCTTTGTCCTGGGCTTCTCCGAATGGAGCGCATTTGCGGCGGAGTCCGAGGCCGAGTTAGCGGGCGTGGATTACACGGCCAGACTAAAGGTTGAGCTCGAGCAGCTAACGCAGCACCCGCGGAAAGTTTGAAGCATTTCATTCATGTGATGCGGAATACAATGACCGTATCGGTGAATTCGTCCTTGAAGTGGACAAGGTGGAAAGGGTCCGCCGTCAAATGCACCCTGCGTTTAAGGATTTCACCACGGAAATGAATTTCACTAATCTGCCATAGGTGTCATAATGGAACGCGCATGGCATCGTCTCCGCTATGAACCCCCGCTGCCAAGAAGCACACAGGCAGCACTGACCTCGCGTTTGCCGACTGTGAGCCCTGCACTTATGTGGCGGCCATGCCAAATGTCTCGACGCCATACACGTGGTCGCTCCAGCCGGCTGCAGTGATCGCCTCTCCTCAAGCGCCGGAGCTGCATCCTTCGCCGCCAAGAGCCAGCAGACTGCAAAGCCTCCCCTGACAGCAGGCAGCGGTGCCGGGAGGAACACCACGTCGCCTGGCCCCGCCGGGGTACCAGCGCTACTTCTACGGTGGCGCACCTCCTAGGCAACCAGAGTCTCCTCCACACGAGGCAACCTAGCAGCAGGCGAGGTGAAATACCACAGGTGTGGGTGATGGGACCACATGGCTCGGGCCTCTGCAACTCGTTCGCGGTGCAACTCGTGCGTAGCTGCCCCTCCGGCAAGCAGCTATGCATCGTCGCTCCAAGTACTGGCGACAGCTGGTGGCAGGGAACTGTTGCTGGAGATCCTGGTTGGGAAAAATGCCTTTTATGCGCTGCTAGACCCACGCGCTAGGGTCAGAATGATGAATGCGCGGGCTTTAAGTGCTGCCAGGCTATCGGGGGCTACCATCAGGGAGGAAACCTGCACGCTTCGCTGGCAAAATGCTGGTTGAGGACGGCTGAACCAGTGTGGTTCCGCAATAATTGGGAAGGCGGCTGGACGAAACAGCATTTTCTGTTAATGCCAGAGATATGCAACGACCTTCTGCTCGGTCGAGACTTTGTGGCAGTTGTCAACATTTCCCTTCACATGGGCTTAGTGGGCTGGACTCTGCGCGTCGACCCACAGCCTGTTGTAAAAGTCGAAAAACCACCACAGGAACGACACATTGCTACAGAGCTCGTGCACCTGGAGACTTCTGTGGGCCGCAACAGTGAATTTGATCGTGATGATGACCTAGACCTTGCGGGGCCCTTGGCAGCACTGTTCGCCACAGAGCAAGAGGATCCTGAAACCAAAGAATCTCACACTGCAGCTGACGGCAATGTTGCAGATGAGGCACATTGCAGAAACTCCTAGATGACTTTGGGTATCTGTTCACTGCACAACCAGGGTGCACGCCACTAATAGTGCCCAACATCTACACTGGGTCAAATTCCACTGTGTTCTGCAAGCTGCGCCCTGCCAATGGCCGCAAAGGAGAGATCCTTGATCTGGCTGTGAATGAATTGTTGAGCCAAGATTTTATCGAAACATGCATGGTGTTGTGCCAGAGCGCCTGGCCCAAAGGCGTTGCACGAGGCGACGCGCCGACAGCGAGGCTGAGTCACGCATCTCCCTTTGTCGCTGCGGCGCGGCCGAATCCTGCTTCTCGAAACGCTGCGGCGCGGCCGACTCCTGCATCTCGAAACGCTGCGGCGCGGCTGAATCCCTCAGCGGAGAACGACCCAAACAAGGGCATGTCGCTACGCCCGGAGGCGAGGTCACGGAGACGGCGGCGGCATCGCTCTCCCTTTCCCCATTGGCGGCGCAGCTGACTCACCGCTTCGCTACCATTCGTCGGAATTCGAACTTCAGGCAGCGAGAGCCCTGATTGGAGCTTTTCGAACTTCTTGGGGCCACAACGAACTTCCCGGGCTATAAAAGAAGTCCGGAGGCTCTCATCGTCGGCTTTCCTCGGCGGCTTCTCTCCGGCACCAGTCTCTTCGGAAGCACCGAGTGAAAGGGTGCTGTCGCCTTTGTGCGAATGATGTAACTTTTGCTTACCCTGTTGTACATACTGTATATAAATGTTACTTTAAGTTTTTGTCGGCTCGAGAACTTCTTCGCTCTGCTCTGCGCCGCGTCGATAGCGGACGGAGCGAGGCAACGTCGCTACACCGGTGGCTGCGCTCGGATGGCCAGTCGCAAACAGCGGTGACAGCGGTGGGATGGCCGATTCCCAACGTCGGTGACGAGCAGGAAGGCGAGTCACAACCTTGGCGACCGCCCTGGGATAGTCATTCCCAACAGTGGTACCAGCGGGGGATAGCAACTTCCCAACAGTGGTGGCAGCGGTGGGATCGTCATTCCCAACAATGGGGCCGTGGGCCAGCGCACCTGTACTGGTGGTCAAGAAAACGGGTGGGTACAGGGTGCTTGTAGACTATAGGGCACTAAATTCTAGAAACAATGTGCCCGTCCACCCTATGCCTCTTACCGACTGGGTGCTCGCACAGCTAGGTCAAGCAAAGTGGTTTACGTGCCTAGACCTGTCCCTAGGATTATTTCAGGTTCCCATTGCTCTTGAAGATCGGCCTAATATTGTTTTTATACACCACAAGGGCATGTTCCAGTTTAAAAGAATGCCGTTAGGCGTTGCAGGTGGTCCGGCAACATTTCAGGCCTAAATGGACAAGGTCCTGCAGGGCATTAAGCACTGCTACTGCATGGCATTTCTACACGATGTACTGGTCGACTCCAACACATTTGCGGAGCACCTGGAACGCATCTCAGGGGCTCTGTGCAGTATTAAAGTAGCATAGCTTACGATTATCCAGCTAAGCTGTCCTTCTGTAAGCAGTCGCTGAAGTTTCTAGGTCACGTTATTTCCTCTGGGAACGGCTACCCAGATCCAGACAAAGTGGAGGCTGTTTCTGGCTTCCCAGAGCCCAAAAGAGTCAAGGACCTCCATAGGTTCCTTGGACTAGTGGGTTACCACAAGAACTTCATACCCCACTTCTGAGTCAAAGGATGGGCTCTCACAACGCTCCTCAAAAAAGGTACACGCTGGAACTGCTGGCATTTACAAGTGGAGGAGTTCAAGGAAACCGTAGGCAGTGATGTTGTAGCCCTTCGAGATTTGAACCAGCCTTTCATCATTGAGAATGATGCCAGCGCACAGAAATTGCAGCAGTCGTGCTGCAGGAGGTGAATGACCAACTCAGGCCACTGTCCTTCGTTAGCAGAACTCTCACCCTGGTGGAAAGAAACTACACTGTTCAGGAGTGGGAATGTTTGGCCGTAGTGTGGGAAGTTGATAAATTCCGGCTTTAGAGTTCTCCTCTTTTGAGGTTCACTGTGACCATGCATCCTTGGCATCGATGCTCAGCACGGAGAAAACATCATGCAGAGTATGGAGGTAGGTCCTGAGACTACAAGTTCTCATTGCATGATCAGGCGCCGTAGAGGCCGCGCCATCATCCCGGCAGAAGCCCGGAGCCCGGTCCCGACCGGCTCTGCTGACCCAACGCCGCCTAGCATAGCCGAGGACTAGTTTCCCCTTAAAAAACCAGAGCCACAACCGACCATCATCTTCGAAGAGGCTGACCTCGTAAACTCGACTGACAGCTCAGAGCTTTCCCAGCCAGACAAACTTGTGCAGAATAGCAGAAAGACCGATTGACGCCACTCTTGGTAGGGTATCTTAGGTCGGTGTGCTTGCTCGATGACACAAAGGAAGCGAGAAGCTTTACAAATTGAGCTCAGGACAGCTCCATATTACCCGAGGGACTTCTCTTCTACACACAAGTTCTGAAGCTGGTTGTCTGGCTGCCATAGCACTTGAGGGTCCTGGTTCTCCAAATGATACACGACCACCCACTTAGTGCCCATCAAGTTTGTTCACAACCCTGATCTATCCGGGGCCATTTCGAGTTTTTGATTCATCATCATTATCATCATCACCAGCCTATCTACGCTCTCTGCAGGGCAAAGGCCTCTCCCATTGATCTCCAATTATCCTGGTGCTGTGCTAACTTCGACCAATTTACCCCCTCATGCTTGTTGACCTCACCTGCCCATATAACTTTCTGCCGCCCCTTGCTACGCTTGCCTTCTCTAGGGAGCCATTCTGCTACCCTTAATGATCAACGGTTATATTGACTTCACATTACATGCCCTGCCCCCATCCGTTTCTTTTTCATTCCTACTAATACGCCCTTAACACGTGTTTGCTTTCTTACCCACTGCGGTCTCTTCTTGTCTCTAATGTTACACATATCATCTTCTATTCCATTGCTCACCGAGTAGCCCTCAATTTACTTTTAACCCTCTTAGTGAGTCTCCATGTTTCTGCCCCGTAGGTGAGTACAGGTAAGATGCTGCTGTCATACACATTCTTCATGGACAATGGTAGGCTGACATTCATTATCTGCGAATGCATTCTGAATGCACTCAACCCCATTCTTATTCTTACAATTATCTCTGCTTCAAGGTTGGGATCCGGGGTCACAACTTGGCCTAAGTTGATATATTCGGTTACCACTTCCACTGCCTCGCCACCTTTCTCAAACCGCTTTCTTCTACCGGGGCTAATGAGTATTACTTTAGTTTTCTGCATAATAATTTTCAGGCCCACGGTTCTAATCTGTTTCTTCAGTGCGGTAAGCATGCTTTGTAATTCGTCCCCCAAGTTACTTAGCAAGGCAACGTCATCAGCAAATCTGAGGTTGCTGAGGTATTCTTCATTAACCCTTACTCCCAGCTGTTCCCAATGCAATATTCTGAATACTTCTTGAAAAGATGTTGTGAATAACATTGGAGAGATGGTGACTCCTTGTCTGGCGCCCTTCCTTATAGGTATTTTATTGCTCTACTTATGGATGATAATGGTAGCTGTGGAGCCATTGTAAATTTCTTCTAGTATTCTTAGATGATGCTCGTCTACACCCTCGTTCCGTATTGCCTGAATGACTGCTGAGGTTTCGACCGAGTCAAATGGTTTCTCATAATCTATGAAGGCTATACATAGGGCTTTATTATACACTGTGCAATTATCTATCACTTGATTGATCGTGTGAATATGGTCTATGGTTGAATAGCCTTTACGAAATCCTGCTTCTTGTTTAGGTTGACTGAAATCTAAGGTGGCAGAAATTCGGTGAGCGAGTACCTTGGTAACTTCCTTGTACACGACTGACAGTAAGCTGATCGGTTTGTAATTTTTCAAGTCCTTTCAAGTCCTTCATGTCCTCTTTCTTATGGATTTTGACGATATTCACGTTCTTTCAAGATTTCGGTACACTCGCGGTCATTAGGCATTGCGTGCACAGGTTTGCGAGTGTTACTAGTACAATTTGCCCACCATCCTTCAAGAGGTCTGCTGCTATCTGATCTTAACCAGGTGCTCTGCCCCCTTTCAATTCTTTCAAAGCCCTTCTTAATTCTTCTGTCGTTACTGGTGGGATGTCTATCTCCTCTGAACTACCTGCTCGTTCAGCACTATCCTGGATGTCCTGGTAACTGTATAGATTTCTATAGAACCCCTCGGCTACTATGACTATTTTATGGGTATTGCTGATCCCATTGCTTTGCTTATCTTTAAGTGCATACATCTGAGTTTTCCCCACGCATGGACGCCTCTCCACTGCTTTCTGATTTTTTTTATTATGGTGCCATATCTTGCCACCCAAGATATTTTTACCACTCAGCCGGCAGTACCACGAAAAGTTTTGCAGTCTGTCGTCCCACAACCAATCAGGCTGTCATATTATTACCAACAATTTATTGTAAAGTTGTCTTTATGTACTATCAGGGTGCATTACATACTACCAGAGTCCCTCAATGCATTTCTGGTCACGAATTTTCGGACGAAGTTTCATACGGGGGCAAAAACCGCCGCTAGAGCCGCCGCTATCAGCGCGGAGAATTCTGTGCCCGGGCCACCCACTACTCCCCTGACGTTGCTAGTCGTCCGAGGCAGTTGTTGATAGCGTCTAGAATATTCTGGTATAGCTCATATTTATCTTGTTTACAGTTTGTGCATTCGCGTGCGACAAAGTTTGCGTCGCTTACCTTTGCTAGCTATCAACGCTCAATGGAGCCAGTCGTGCCTACGCAGCAATGATGAATGTATTACGGGTAGTTGCAGCAGTTCTTTGATCTCGTGCAAGACCACGAAAAAGTGTACTTGACTTTAGCAAACGTTATTTTCCTGGGCTTGTGACACTGGAGGAGCTACAGAGTTGGAAACTCGCAAATATGAGCCACGCACCGAGTGCTGCGCAGGCGCCGATCACGCGAGTTAGATACAATCCCATCGTCTACGCCGCCGGTGTTCGCCGCGGTTGCGGTACCAAACATAAAGCTACCCGTTTCCAGTGTTTACATGTTTACAATTTATTCAAGTTAACTTCAGTCCTGTTCGCTTATGAAATCGAGCTCCGGCAAAATTTCAAAGCGCTAGCCATGAAGCTTTCGTCCCATAAATACAGGCTAATCTCAAGGATTTTAACCCAGCTTCTCTTAGAGTTCACAGCTACTTCGTGTTAATTTTCATAAAACTTCAGTACGGTAATGTTACATAAGCACTGCACGGGCAAAAGCTTGCCTTACATAGTATCGTGCAGCCGCTAAAAGTCATTCGGGAAGCTGCAATATCTGAATGCGTCGCGCTCATAGAAATGTCCCACTCTCTCGGGCAAATCCCTCTACCACTTTGATGTTGCACGCTTCATATTTATCAGGTCGTGTTGGTATGACCGACTATTCTCGCAAGGCGTAGTGCGAAAACAGCACCGGGGACACCTTATCTACAGAAACGGAGCCGTGATTCAAAGTCTCTAATCTAAAAAGATAAGCTAACGTGTTTATGGGCGTGATGTAGCTACTTCACCATACATTTATTCAGTACAGTACTTAACATGGGCAAAAATACCCATGTTAACTTTTTTTAAGCTAAGGGGACAATATTGCCATGAAGGCCATAAGTGAAGCGCGCTCATCGCCTGCGTTGCGTCGGAGCGTTAAACCGTACAATTAAATCAAATTAAATTACTATTTCAATACATATCGTACACTCTAAACTTTTTTTCCACCCATATACTCCCTAGAGGTTCTTTTTCGCCTGTCCTCTAGTGATCCTCCTTGTAGGAGTTTTTTTACTACATAGAACAGGGAGGTTTTGTTTACCTCCTCAAAACAGGGTGTTTTTAGGTGATAGAAAGGAGGTAGTTAGGGAGTGTTAAGAAATGTTAGGGAGAATTTAAGGAGATCAAAATGGAGTATTCTTTACTTCCTCAAGGCGTTTTTAAGTGATGTTTATGGACTTTTTAGGCGGTTGAATAGGAGCCTATTATGGCTCCCTTGGGAAGTACTTATGTTATTTTAGGGGCGTTTTGAGGAGGTTCAAGGGAAGCATTTACTTCTTTTGCATGGAGTTTTACGTTTTGTAGGCCTCGCGAGGGAGTTTTTAGGAGGTTCAAGGGAAGCATATATTTCTTTTGAATGGAGTTTTGGAAAGTTGGGGCAGTTTTGTAGGCCTTTCGAAAGGAGTTTTTTCAAGGCCACAAGGGAGAGTTTCTAGTTCCCTGCGGGAGTACTGATTTCACACGGTTTTTCTCGGTTTCAGGTTTATTTCAAACGAACTTTCGCATACAAGTTTACATGGTACATGGTGTACACAAGGAGGCTCCGAAATAAAAACTTAGGGCGACCTTATAAGAAAGCAAAAATGGTAAATTGCTAAAAACACGCCAGTTAGGAATGGAAGACAGCAATAGAATGCTAGTTGAACAAACCGTAGAATTAATATTACTACAAGAACTGGAAATACGCGAAAAACAAAGATAGGCGCAAACACAACCACATGCTAAGTGAAATCATTATATAATAATAGCGGGTCGGGAACGCGTCAGTACTTATCAGAACGCAGCAGCACTCAGTACAGAAAGTGAAAAAAAATGGTTGCAGTGGTTTACAACAACAAAAAAATTTCATTTGGTGGTGAAATGAGCGATCTGTGTGCTAGCTGAACAAACTGTAGAAACAATATTACTACAAGAACTGGAAATACGCGAAAAACAACTAGGCACAAACACAACGGCATGGTAAGTGACATCATTATATAATACTAGAGGACTGAGAACGCGTGAGTACTTATCAGTGCGCATCAGTACTCAGTACACAAAGTGAAAAAAAATGGTTTCAGTGGTTTACAACAACAAAAAATTTTTTCAATTGGTGGTGAAATGAGCGAGAGCTGTGTAACGATTTGATATTGAAAGGTAACGAGCATTTTGTAGATGGTAAAGGCACAAGAGATAAATGATGTAGGAGACAGACAGCAATGAGATGGCTATGGATAAATGAGTAATATAAAGAACGAGAAATATGCTGCGGAAAATACCAGTGCGTTTTGATAAAGACACAAATGCGCCAAGAAAAGTGACCCAGTCTGAGGGGTTAATTGCAAGGGTATAGAACAGAATGCGTGGTTTTGCGACAGCTTCTTCAGAGTGAGAAGAAAAAGCCATGTAATTCGTGTTTTTCCGATAATTTTAAGTTGATTCATTTGGCACCAGTTGCCAACATTATTTAGATAATTGTTTCAAGTTATATTACCTAGTTGGTTAATATTATTGCTCACTAAAAGATAGCTGTATTATCAGCATACTGAAGGGCCCATCAAATATCCCCTGTTCAGTAAAAAAAAAAGAAAACGTCAGAAACATAATACGAAATTCTTTAAACTACTATCCAATGATTACAGGATTGAAAACAAATAAAATATTGGTGAGGGATATTGATGCGATAAAAGTTAATTAGTTCTAAATCCTTCACACGTGGTTTAGTGCTGGCAAGGTCCAAAAAGGCATGTTCCACAAACGTTAGAGCTCTGTGTGCCTTCTTGGGATATTGAATGTTGAAAACCCACAACGATGCAAACAGACTACACAGTCCTCCCAGTAAAGATGATGCAGTCAAGACACTCTGGCCATCGATGAGGAGGCTAATTTCCCCGTTCGCGGAATGCAGGCAGGGAGTCAAAGGAACATCTACCTGTAAAAGCAAAAAAGAAAAAAAAAATGACCCACATGTAACATTAAAAACAGACACTATGGTTAAATGAACTTAATAATTCGGTACAGTAATAAAATTGTTATGCCAGGTTCCCTGCGAAGATTCAGTACTTAAATTAGGAATGCAAAGGCTTCATAAAACCAAGTGCCAGTACATTAACCATCCTGGCTTTTGCAGCAATAAAAAAGATATTACTTCCGCACAATATACTCGAGCACAACTTGAAATGACAGTGAAGTTAAAATGCAAGTCTCTCTAGGTTGATAGATTAGCTCACGGAGAACACTATGATACCCCTCTTACACCTGGCATTTTTTTTTTTTAAATAAGGTTGAAACTAGCAAAAACACGTTTTCACCGGAAGGGCTTAAGTGGCCTGACGCGCACAACTTCTTTCTTGGCTGACGCTGGATGGTGCTACTCGTCCATACTTGGGGTGGCAGTACCGCTTTCCAAGGGAGCATGCGAGCTACGCATGAGAAAATCGTTCGACGCCAAAACTTGCGGGGCCTCAAAAGGCCAATGTTTTTCTTCAGTGAAGCGTAAATACTGATCACAGGTCCAATGGAGAAACATTTTGCTTAGTGGTCTAGAACGGCAAATGACAGGGGAGTTTGGGCAAGCATGAGCGATTTCACCGGAACTGACCAAACTGCTTGGTACGTGGTAATGTTGTATTCAGTTGCTTGTATACTGCTATTAATCACCGCTGCTTCACTTGCTTCCGGCTTATCCTGATGCAAACAGCGACTGCAGTCGTGTTTGCGTCACGTTTGATGAGCTATGCGGAGGTCCGACTTCCGTTTGAAATCAACTTGCTGCTTGTCTTCAATGACCCTTTAACAAGTGACCCTTATGCCTCATCACTGCTACCGATTGTTCCTCCGTGTGGTGCAAAGTGTGCTACTGTGAGTATTTTCAACGTGAAACGAACCGTTTCTGTGATTTGTAGGACTGATTCTGCTATTAATTACTGCAGTGACAACAAGCTATGAAAGAAAATCCCGCCATCTCCACGAAGTGAATGATGATGAGAGGGGCGAATCTAAAATACTTATCAGCAGACAATGTGACGCATTAAGTGCAAGCTGCTTTCATAGTGTGTGCATTGACATTAGGATATGGATCCCTGGCAGAATGATGCGCTGCGCGAGATTTTGCCGTACCTAAAAGGACAGGCAACTCATTTTTACGGAGTATAGGATCTGTAAAAGGGTTGCGAGTTGGGCGAGTTGCTAATTATGCATTGCGAAAAATAAACTGCGCGCAAATTAACGAGGACAAGAACACATGAAGACGGCACAAGCGCACACTCGCAACTAGTTTATTATTGCACAATTCAAAGCTTTATATGCCCAAGCGCCCAATTGCCGCGCCCCCAATGCGTCACAGTTCTCGGCGCACTCAGCCGAAAATACTAAAAAACCGTAACAACAAAACCACAAAACGAACTTTGAGGCGCAGGAAAGGCGAAAAATCAGCAAAGATAACCGCATCATACATGGATTAAGACCCCCCTCCCACCCCCAACACGCATTCCCAGAAGAAGCACCGAAATAGCGCTCAATGTGCGTCTAAATATGCGACTTCTCGATTAAGCAGGGCGATAGAGGGATGACTGATACATTCGGAACCAGCTTTTCTGATGTGGCTGGCTTCTACAATTTCTCGCGTTACTGGTTCTTATGTCGCAAAAGGATGGCTGTGCGGTCAAACACAGGGACACAATCAGGTCTGCATGCGCGGCAATGAGAAGATAAGTGGCTCAGGTCACGTTGAAAAATGAAAAAAAAAAATATACGGTACTTTTAGACGTCGTACGCTCGAGTTTGTGACAACCTACCCGTGTGCGGCTCTGTCCTGAAGTTCGGAGAAATGCAGGCGGGTTGTGTTATATTACAGTAGCCACTGTAGTTATATTTCTCGTCTTGCATTACGCTTTCTTTTATATATTAGCGCCCTCTTTCCCGATCTCTCTACCTTCCTTCCCGCTTCCGTCTGACTGCGCTGATTTTCGCCAGCACGAAGTAACCGTCACGTTGCTTTGAAACGACGCCGCGCGCGACAAGCGATTTTATCTCGAATGCCTTATTACAAACCAGCCTACAAAAGAATGCGAACGCAGACCCCAAAACCCACAAACAAGTAAAATAATACGAGTGTGTGCTTTTTTCTTTGCCCGTGCGTGTACGAGCTGTGAGCGGCACGGGTACCCGGGTACTTCGCTGTTAACCCTATCCAAACGTTTGACAAACGCATCGACTGATGAAAGACCACTTACCAGCGAGCTGTCCACACCTGTCGCCGTATCCAAATGCTGTTTGCGGCCGTTCCTCGTGTGACAGGGGCACATGAAAATCTTTCCACCAAATGGCACTACTAGTCCTTCACAAATAAGAAAAAACGACGGCCCAAGGCGAGGCTTGAAGCTCCGGCCGCGCCGAGTCACCGGCCGCGCTGCGTTGATAGTTGTTTACATCCGGGCAGCCAGTCGTGCCGCCAGGGCAAGTTGAGTCGCTGCAGTCGGGTGCGTTGGCGCGCTGGCACGGGAATTTAAATCGTCTATGTATGCGCAAGCAAGCGAAGCAGATGAACATTGCAATTGTTTGCAACGGCGAGAACTGCATCTTCGTTAGCAGCAGAGTTTGACAACACCTATCGCCAAAATAAACAGATTGAGACAACACGGCCGCGCTCTCTGCCTGTGATCGCGCTGGTTGAAGCATCTATACGGGTATACGTACGGTATTGGTTTTGTAGCTGCGTGCAACCGTCGCGTCCTGCTTACACGTTCTAATTAGCATTAGGCCACGGTTGAAGTGCTGGTGCACGGAGACAACAGAAGACTAACATGGCGACCGCCCGCTTGAGATGATTACCTCAGATAGGGCGTTTATTGTGGACGTGATAGTATACAAAGAACGGAACGCCATCTCACAAATGGTGTTAAGTCGTTCTAAATCCTCCCTTTTGCTACCCGGATGGGCAACGGTACTACCATGGAGGTTCGTCCACTTCTTTAGATCATGCCTAGGGAGTACATTTTTTGCTATAGGTACTTTTCAGGGCACATTACTTGATTAAAACTCCATTTCCGGCTAGTTTGCGTTTACAGTGTACGTAGTCAAGAACGATGGAGTGTTCCTACACCAGTATTGTTTACTGGAGGATACTGGTTTTTCGTAACAAGCGATAACAACATAAATTGCAGACAGCCCAGCGATGCCAAGTAGGGAAGGACAACATATGGATCCCAAAGCAATAAGATTTTTTGGAGCGAACTTAATGATTCATTGGCTCATTGATTGATTATGAGGTGTAACGTGCCGGCTGTACACAGGCGATTAGACACCCGATTATGGATGGTTCCAATTTAAGTTAAACCACGTGGGGAAATTTAACGAGAGCTGAAATCTCGAACACACGGCCGTTTTTACTGTTCGCCTCAGTCAGAAAAGCGGCCGCCGCGGCCGGGAAAACAACACGCACCCTCGGGCTCAGCTTCAAGTGGTAAACGACACAAGTTCAGAGACCTTTTCCTGCAGCCGGAGCGACATCCCGGAACGCAGAAAGGCTTGGGCCTTACCACCTGATATATCCGCGCAATATGACAAAAGGCGTAACATCGACTAATTACTTAAAACTGTTTTTCCCATTCCTATGTACAGAATTGCTCTTTCTGCTGGTACAGGTCTACATGTGTTAAACGGGGTTAAGAAATACCAGTTGCACCAGGTTGTAACATATTTTTCTTTCAACTACACACCGGGGCGGTCCTTATGAAAACGATGATGCAAGAATAGGGCCTTTTATGCCTTGAGGTGAACAGTGTTGGTTTAGCAACGACCGAAAACCGTTGAACACGTTTTCATTAACTGTTGGGACGGAGTTTTCTTCTAGGATGTGCTGCAACGTACGCTGAAAAAATATCTGCCAATCGATGCCCATGGTACTCGGTATTTGTCTGTTGAACATGATGATGACGGAGTTCCTCTAGAAGTAATAATGTTACTACGTCTGCACAGTATATGGAGATGCCGAATAGCAGTCCGCCACTTGCACATTGATGCGCGCCCAGTAAATAAGTATTTCAGAGAGGCCATATTCTATTTTCTTGAAATGCAAAAGCCACGCCAATGTGTTCCAGACTGGTTGTCACATGTGGAGAAGCTAATAAAAATAAAAATATTTTAGCAGTGAGCACTATATCCCAGAGTGGAACAGTGATTTTATGTCTTAGTGCAATGGTTTTATTTCGCTGTTGTGCTTTATGTTTGTAACCGCAGTGTTTGCCTGGAAATAAAAAAAAAACACTGTGGCGTCGATGCAGAGTACTGAGTGAGTACTCGCGCTGACGGCTTGGGTTGAAGACCCAGCAGGTCTAGCTCTTTCTTTTAAAGACGATAGTCTTTCTTAGGCTAGTTCAACCTAGAAATTCTGGTCTGTCTGTATGTCTGTCTGCCTGTGACTCGATTCAGCCACCCAGCCCAAGTAATATGCATGCTCCGCAATAGTATTATATACTCAAAGCCATTAGTGAGCGTCTAAACCCGGTTTATATGTTCATACTTGTCAACTTTGCTAAACATGAACAAGGCATTACGCAAATATAGGACCAAAAATTAATACACAAGGGATATTTACAGTGTTGCTTTATTTACAAAAAAGTATGGATGCTTGGGTTTTCGGTAGCAAATGATATTCTATCAACTGTAGAAAACCGCCGCCTTCTGTTGCCCTCGCAACCTCCTGGCGGCATATGAGAAATCAGGCGGCAACAGCAACGAAAGGTTCCACTAGCTTGGTTCCACGTTCTGCTTGGTACGCACGTTGAGCACGGCAACGCGGTTCTATAAACCTTGAAGTCGGCCGCCTCGATTCACGCGCGTCTCCGCCGTACTGCAGCGCTGGCATCGAGGAACCCGGCACGCGGTAAGTGGAACGCGGTAAATTCAAATCACCTTGAGCAAACCTTTAGTGTGTTTACCTTGGAATGAGCGCGATGGTAAATGAAGAGCATGAGAGATGAGCGGGAACGCAAAGGGGGGAATTTCCTTGGCGAATGTCTACAGAGACTATCGTCCTTTGACGACATTTGCAACGAAAGGAGCAGATACGCGGCCAATTTTTTCATTGCTGAATGTTTTTCCAAATTGAATTTTTTTTCCTAAACACAAATCGACGCGTTGTTTTTGTTGATAATGGTGATTTTGCTTTGTTTTAGGTCTTTTTAGGTATGGGGCGCAGCCAATGACCACGTTGAATTACCGTTCTCCATCGCGCGAACCTAGATGTCACGTGTGTGGTTTGTGCAGCGAAGCGTTTAGAAATACGCGTCCCTGGTAAAGAACTCTCTGAGATGGCAACGTTTGCAAGACCAAAGAAAAATGCTCCCACTGCAGCTTTTTTACAGCACATTTAACTAAAAAACTAGAATAAACCATGACCATTGTTTACAAAATCCAAATTACTCCTCGTCCAGATGTGATCATTCCCATAAAGTAGAATTTCCTGGAGAACCCATCTGCTTAAAATTCCTTTGTTCCGAGGTCTATATCGGACTGAATTGTCTAACTCAACGGAAAGTGTATTTATCCCTTTACGGCCCAGCCCACACAAACGTGTGGGTCAACAAATTCGTCTACAAAGTGGCACCTGTTTTGGTTTCGGTTTCAGAGCCCTGGGTAGTCACTGCAACGCTTCAGACTTTATTGGTTTCGGTAGCTCACTCATTTCGCCACCAGGGGGCGAGAAATCGCACATTAGAAACGGCGCCCAAGCCGTCGCAATCACGCTAGCCGCTTACACGATGAAAGCTGGCATTTCTTCTTGCTATTCTCATATTTTCTGAATAAAAAGCGTAAGACGTGATTTTCAGGACTTGGGAAAACACGATCGGCTAAAAAACACACCCGTTCCCTTCGTTTGCGTTCCGTCATCACGCTTGAAAAATGCACCCACACATATGTGTGGGCTGGGCTTTCGTCGTCACGAAAATTTTGCTGGGCGGCACACGGTGGCGGGCTCGTGCACTGAAGCGCTAGCGATAAATAAATTGTTCTTGCTTTCTTGGTGTCTGATTTATTCGCGGTTTTGTTCTGGTTCATTGCTAATGTTCTCTTGCGCCTTAACCTTCAACTCGTTGCGTAGTTACTTGTGATAATAGTATTAATTATAATTAATAATTATGTAATTAAAACCTAATTATTATTTATTTTCACAAAATCCTATGTATAACATAAATACTCCTGAAAACAATATAAAACTTATAAATAATACGTAAAAATGTAAGTTTTTCTGCGCCTGATGCCGTTTTTAAGGTATTCCTACTACCCGCAGATCATACAAATAGAAGCCCAGCCCACACATATGTGTGGGTTTGTTTTCTGTGTGAAATACTCTGGGCTTTCCATTTTAACTTGTCGAAGCATCAATGGGTAGGGGTAAATACACAAAATTTAATTACTTGTGGCCATTTTTTCTAAAATCTTTATGTTGGGCAGGAAAGGGTTATGTGAAGTGAAACTTTCACAGCATGCCTGCAGATTCAATATTGTATTCATTTCAATATTGTATGCTGTTTTTTTTCCTTTGTACAACCGTGTGTTACTTCGGTGTTTACTGTTTCATTTTCTTTTTCCAAACCAAGTGTTTTTGTGTATGCCTCTCCCTCACTGTAATGCCAACATTGACGCTGTGGGTATCGTAATAAATCAATAAAGATACAAGCTTCATAAAGACCGACATGCACAGCTGAAAACTGTTACAAGATTTCGCTAAGAATTAAGTATCTAAAATGAACAGATCGTAGCAAGAGTGTATAATATAGAGTCCACCCTCGTTCTCAAGATGTGCGTTGGAACAGGGAAGACAATGCGAAGTAAACTGATTTTAGCACAGTCACTTCCGACAGCAGATGCGATGGGGAGAGTCGCTATGCATGCGAGTTATTGTAGAGCCTGAATATGGCCCCAGTGAGAGGATAGGCCCGTTCGTAATTGCACGCGTTTGCGAAGTCATCCCATTGCGGATTCCAGATTCCCAAGCAGGTGTCTGACACAATTTGGTGCAACGTGTGCAGGAAGTGTCCTAGCAACGCGTTCGTCGTGTATGAAAGCCACGAGTCTTCGAGCGAGGCTAGCACGTCGTAGGTTCGCTCCAGCCTCTCATAGCTCGGCACCAGGTGGCACGTCTCAAAGTGGGCCATCCTCCCGGGATGCCTGGTTACGCGACCCTGTATACCGGGCCCAAGCGAAGGCACTTGATGACCCAGCAACGGGCTCTCATTCCGTGCAACCTGCGCAACAGTATAGACGTTGCTGTTGTCATTGGGGCTTTTAGAAGGCATTTTTTGTGCTTAGTTGCTGAGTACATAACGTCTCACGCATAAGCGCTACTAAACTATGCGTATCCGAGTGCTATCCACAGATGATGCGCGCAGATCTGGTATAAAGCCTCCATTAATATGCGTCAAATCTCTACGCACAGTCTTTGTTTGTTTGTTTTGCGGCACCTTTCCGGCAAGTGTGCTCCCCGTCGTTTTAAGGCCAAATCGGCAACTCCCGGTTAGCCAGTAATTTTGTTACTGTAGATCATAACTCAATGAAGCCTTCTTCAATTGGGATGGGACAGTTCGCCAGCTGATGAGTAATACCGACCTCTGCGAAAGAGATTTCTCGCAAACGGGCCACTGAAAGTGTTTAAAACGTGCAAAGTTCGGGATTTTGCGCATCTACCCAAACGCGTTAACGGGCTGAAGCAGACCGCAGTTCCCGTTTTACTGTGGGCGATATCATCCGAATACCCTCAAATAAAGGCGCTAGACTGCTACTATGTGTTTCGATGGGATAACGGTTACAAAGCTAAAATTATAGCTTAGCTGTTTTTCTTGTCCTAATACGCCAATTGATTTATATGCACAAGTAGTCAACTAGGAATACGACTTCACTGGAGCCACATGTTTAAAGGTGTTATAATCATCATTAATAGACTATTTAGGCCCGCTGAAGAACAAATTCCTCTCCCATTGGCCTCCACCCGCTCCTGTTTTGCGCTGACAGAGTCCATTCTTTCGCTGCGAATGTTGTTATTTCGCCTCCCTCTCGAGTTAATGGCCTTCTCCTTCTTCTAGTTTCGTCTCTCGGTTCTCATTCTGGTGGCCTTGTGGTCCACCTATTGTCAGTTCGCCTTCCTATACGGCCAATCAAAGAACATTTCCTTTTCTTAATTTGAACTATGGTATCTTCTATTCGAGCTTATTCTCTAGCCCAGGTTGCTTGTTTCCTCTCCCTAAGCGATTTCTATTATTATTCGCTCCATGGCACGTAGTGCCGATCTAAGTTGCCTTTCTAGTTGTTTAGTTAAGGCGTCGAGTTTCCGGTCCGTAAGTCATCACCGGCAGGAAGCCTTCATTTAATATCTTTTTTTAGGGATAGAGCTACCTTACTCTTCAATAGTTGCCAGTGCTTGCCGAGGGCGTCCCGCCCCATTCCTATACTGAGCCGGATTTCTTTCTCGTGGTTGGGACCAGCACTGCCCATCTGGCCAATGTAGTTATATTCCTTTACTTGCTCTAGTATTTCGTTACCTATGCCGCAAAAGAAGTGAAGCATGTTCATTTATTATTATTTTAGATTTATTCACATTTATCTTTAGCCCCATGGCGAAGCTCTCTGCTTGTAGCTCTTGAATAATTTTTTATTTATTCCACAGATTCACGGAGCAAGACTATGTCGTCAGCGAACCTCAAATAGCGCAAATATTCCCCCTTTATCTGAAAATCTGAATTTTTGCAGTCAACCTTACTGAATACACTCTCTAGACATACTGGAATCTCCTAGTGGCCCACCTTTGCAGATCTGGAATTTGCGGCTTTGCCTCTGCACGATAATCCTGCTTCTGTATTCCTCATATTTGTCGCCCCAGAGTCTTAGGTAGGTCTCTTCTGTTCCGTGGTCCTTTAAAGGGACACTGAAGTGCTTTGTAAACACTGCGGGATTACTAGCGCAAATTGTAGTCCGGAGTCTACAGGCCATATTTCAACCTCCCTGTGTGCGTTTACGCGATTTATTTAGTAGAAAAATTAATTCGAAAATGCTCAGACGACGCTGAGGTGCCTTTCAGTTCACCTCCGCTTGAAACAGCATTTGGCATCGGCATGGCCATCGAAAAACCTGGAACTTGCCGCCTCCACAGTGAACGGGCTACTCTAATGGATTTCGGGGCGGTAGAGCGGGAACAGTCGGTATACAAGAGGCTATGTCTGAACCTGCAATGTGGCCCTACCGCAACCGAACTTTGAAAAGGAGTACAATGATACAACCTCGGATACGAAAGAAAGGACACGCGTTTGTACCAGATGCCAGGCCTGCGCGGTAAAGTCTGTTCTATGCGAAGGCGGTGGTAGCATGCTCGGCCGACACAGTGTCCAGCCGTGCCAGAAACTTACGTCATCACACCAAAGCGGGTTTCCACCAGAACATCAAAAAGATAAATTCCAGGTAATGCACGCCCGTAGGCTACTCGTGGGCTGGGAGAAATGTCGTAGTGGAAGCCTTCAGAAGAATTTCCACCACTTTACGATCTTTAACGTGCGCTGATATCTCGACACACTCGCGTTTTTTGTTTTCGGCTTCCCGCAGAAAACAACCACCGCGGCCGGGTATGGAACCAGCGGCCTTCGGCTCCGAAGCGCAACGCGTTACCCACTGATCCAGAATAAAGCCCACTATATACGTGTAACAACACAGGTTTTCAAAATACATTTCAATATTCCGATCGTTATGTATCCTCTGAAAGCTCGGTTTGGTAAACGGTAGAAGGCGCCACGCGGCCAAATTTGAAGCACCCTTAAGATAGGTACAAATATAATTCCAGCGAACAGACACATGAGACCTATTGATCGGTGGGCTGCAAGACAAGCAGGTAGTTCTCAACTCCTAGTCGCCATAAACGAAAAATCTTCAACCGATTATTTTCCACAAGCAAAACGTCCAACCAAGAAAGAGGAAGAAAAAGAAAAAAACGATAAGACTCATGCAACCACTAATAATGACCTGAGTGCTCCAGAGCCTGCCGTACAACAAATTTATCTGCAATAAAGAAAGTGAAAGAAACACCACCATTAGGACAGCAGATAAGGCACTTCTAAACCTCGACATTCTGACAATCAGACGAACTAACAAAGGGTGGACCACCAAGATAACAGAATAAGCATGCATAGACGAGTCATGAAGGGGACGGCCATTTACTTGATGAAGGAATGAAATATTTCTATTCGGAGCAAAGAATGGACTCGCGAAACGCAGGACAACTGCGGGTGAAGCTGAATAGGAGAGGCCTTCAGGCTGCAGTCGTTGTAAGTAGGATGTTGGTGATAATGATAATGAATAGGTCCTTAACTTGTGTCTTCCTAACGCATTTTAAGAAATACGAGAAACAATTCATCTCCTGGCAGCAAGTAAGCGGATGTAAAAACCAAATCGGGAGGGGCCATCATACCCACTTTTAAAAGAAACAGGCACCCAAAAACACCAAAAAAGAACATCCAGAAAGGACACCACTGCACGGCATGATAGACATGGCACCGATCCAGTGACCCCGCATAAAAACTGTACTTTACCAAAAATATGCATACAATCCTACACAAGAAGCGGCGGTAGGGCACGCTCGAGTTCATTCGGGGAAAGTTTCAATATGATGAGACCACAGAATACACCGACTCCGGGATGTTCGAAAGCGCGAGGCCCCAATCGTCGTAGTTGACTACTCTGGCAACTTTTGTCACTGCATGACCCTCCACATGCATGAACAAAGCAGTGGAAGTTGGAGTCATCCTCTTGGCAATCCGAATAGCGGATGTATATAAAAAAAGCATAACATCATCACAGACTCAAAAAGAATATTATACAGTTTTCTGGAGGCAGAATACCAAGCGCTTCGGAACGATATTCCCATCTATATTTCAGAAAGTAAACGTCACCTGGACAGCCGGATTCAATGGTCTGAAAGCAAACGACGCACTATGGAAGACGTACGCAAACGCACATACCGGGCTCCTTGTCACCACGACTACCACACTTCCCTCTTCGAAAAACGTTAAGAACGAATTCTCGTCCTATGCCTACGAGCATAATCTTTCCCCTCTCTACAACGAGCTCTCAATGCCAAAGAATCACAAGCTTTGTGGAAGAAAAACCAACACGGTTACCTGAAAATCTATGTGCGTTGAGGTGTTCCATGGCAAAATCAGACATTAACATAGAACTCTGCTAAAATGGGAGAAACACCCACCCTCTTGCGCACCGGAACTTAGCCGTGTCCAATTGGTTAGGGCCAGGGTAGAATAACTCAAAGATAACATTATCCACTCCGATGTGTTGGAAGCAGCTTTGTACAGCTCGTTACCCCGAGATCAGCGCGTGCTGATTGAGAGGGCAAGGGAAGGAGCTGCTGCATCTGGTGCCATAGACTCAGATTCCATCTTTAGGCTCGGCCATCTCTTTTGTAAACCACTTTCATTTTCATAAACCACAACTGTTTCTTCCTGCACAAAGATCCTCTCTCTTTCTCTCTCTCTCTCTCTCTTTGAAAAAAGCAAAATTGTTCAGCCTGGCCTAGACACCACGAAATGAACATTTTAATACGCTGACACTCAATCCTCCTCGCTCAAACAGAGCAACACTTCGCATTTGCAACCTTTCACGCTCATATTGTGAGCCACAGAAGCGCAGAGAGCCTGTGTCTCTCCCGAGACACGGCGATTAAAAACCCTGTTTTCCTACTCGTGAAGCATACACCGGAAACGCAGTAGCTGCGTACGAAAACGCTCCGTGGCAGTGGAAGTATCGCTATCACGCCTTACATCTTAGGATGCAAACGCAGATGTCTCTGCAACTTTTTTTCTTCGAGTTTCCGCCGCACCTCAGGAGTCCTCGCATGTAAACTAGTGCCATTTTTACTTTCCATGGTTTACAGTTAGCTACTTATTTTTAGTGGATTCCTTACCCTGAAGGTGTACGTATCGGCGGGAAATAGGTAGCACACCCTGTTTCCTGCTCCCGGGCGCGCTGCGTGTTGGTAGACCAGCCGCAACTTTGCCAGAGTTTTCTCGGTGAAGTAGCTGTAAAGAAATGGTTCGGATATGTAATAATCGGAAACTAATCAGTTTTTTTAAAGTTAAAACGCGTCCGAATAAATGGTTCCATCTTTTTTAGACCATACGAATAAAGCATATTAAACATGCAGTCAAATATGCTTCATCCCAAAAAAAAATATGAGTAGTCAGGGATGCTGTATGTATTGTTTGAATTGAAAAAGAAAATAAGCCCTACTGGTTTCTAATTTGCAATAACTGTCCTTGTTAATCAAGAGAGCTGCTCTTCACAACGACGTTCTCCACGTCCCTGATTGCATTCACGTTGTTCCTCAGGACCCTGACCCTGCGTGGGTTATCATTAGGGATTTGCTTCGGAAAGGCATGAAGACATTCGAAGTATGCTGACAAAGAGTTTGGCAGAGTGCCAGCCTCTTTATCATCAGGCATATACATCTTTTTTTGTATTTTGCGGATAAAGAGGTCATTGAACCCAGGTTAAGACCGCTCGGAAATCCAGAAGGACAATAGGACTGTCGGCACTCATTGCTTCAACGGTGATAAACGACGAGACAAAGAATGATAACTGCACAGGGCGAGCGATTGTCCTGTAGCTGTGACCATCTTCTGCTATTAATTCTTTTGCTCTTGAAGAGGTTAAAGGGACAGATAATTTCCTCGGTGTTAAAAACTAATTCGAAGCCGTGCTCTGTGTTGCGCTCCAGAGTCTACGAGTACCTTCGTCGCGTTAATCCCTTTGCATTTAGAAAAAATCTGCAGAAATGCAGGGAATTCTTTATTAATGCCTAGTGTTCTTAATCGGCATGTGTGCGTTGTGAGTTCTTTAAAGCGAGATTTCGATATGAGTAGCCAAAGACGTCGGGTTGCTTTATGGTATTTAGGTTTTTGTATTTGTGTATTTTCTACAATTATGTAAATTTATACCTTTATAGCTATTTGGTGCCTCTATTTCGCCAATTATGCATATTCCCCCCCAACCCTAAGTGCCGTGAAGGGTCCATTTGTCTTCGCTAGTGTTTGTTCGTGATTTCAATGTTCTTTTCCGAGATTTTGTGACGTAGTTACTCGTGTTTTGAGGAGTTGTACAAGATGCATATTTTGTATTTCGTCAGTTCATTTCTTTAGAATTTCTATTCTTTATATTTGTCTTATTTTTCGGGTCTCCACATCTTGTTCTAATTATCGCCGTTTATGACATTATAACGATTAAATGGATTACTTCTGCTAATTCCGCATTTTTCGTAAATGCATTGTGTTACACGGCTTTGTTGTTCACGGTATTTTTTATTCGCATCTCCAACGTTCCCTTCCGGGCTTTTATATACCGGCCTTAATTGTTTTGGATATGTGAAGGAGCATATTTGTGTTTTTTTCATCGCTTTAATTATTTTTTGTATTTCTAGTTTATTTTAAGTCTTCCAAAGTTAAAGACAATTAGAGCCACTTATGTTATTATAAAGATTAACAGTTTTCCATATGCCAACTCTACATCTCCGTGCAAATGCAGGGAGCTATGCTGTGAATTTTCTGATTTCCCCAGCATACTGTAATAACTACTTTGAAGCTGACGCGCTGCGGTCACATTTTTGATTCACCATTTCACATTTTGGGAGCCACTAGATAAAGTAATGTGGTGTATGGGTGCTATAGCAAACTTTGGCTCCGCATAAATAGAAAAAAATGCGCCAACTTTCAAATACGACGCAACAGAAACACAGACGCACTCTAGTCGCAGCGACTTTCGGTACCAAAGCAACAAAATGCGTCCTATGAGACAAATTACATTCGCAATCACAGCAATGAAAAGAGCAAGGCACAACAAAGCCAATATCCCAACTACAAGGCCGACGCTGCACGCCTTGGGCCGTCTTGAGGCATAAGCCTTTAGTGGACATCCTGTGTTATCAAAGATGAAGTACGTGAAGATGCATACATGGGGGCTCGTATCGCAGTGCTCATTAAGGAAAGAAAAACTATTGCGCCAATATAAACGAAGGCAATCCTCATGGGTTTTTCTGCGCACCTGAACGTGAAGTTTGCGTAGCTCCTCGGCGTCATGTGGGGCGGCAGCAGGTAGATGGAGGCGAGACTGAAGTTACTCGCCAGAAGGGAAAACCCCGGCAACACAGAGTCTTGCCGCAGTGCCAGGCCCAGACTAAAACCATGCTGCGCCATCAACCGATCACGCAGCAAAGCCAGGAGAGGGAGCAGTCGATGCCACATCTCGTTGGACATAGAATCGGGACAGCGGAGTACGATGCCGGCGAATTTACGCAGCTGCAAAGAGGCGACAAGGTTCCGGGATCCGACCTGCTTAGTGGACGGCAGGACGTACAAATTACCACAAACGGTCAAGACAACTCTGGTCTTCTTCAAGAGAAGCAACAGTTAATGGCAGATGCCACAGGTGTTTCGCGCCTGCCTAACTGGAGCGACTTTTTCCCGACTTCACCAGAGCAAACGATAGCTCAGCTACGATGACTGTCATTTGCTCCGGTTGAGTCAGCTGCTCCGGTTGAGTCAGTGAACTAACTATTAGTGCCTGTCGTATCGCTCCTGCGTTCTGAGATCAATCGTCTTGGAAGAAGCTTCAGCTGTGAACGCACAACCCCTCTTCTGTATTAAATTGCGGAAGGACGAATCACTGGCACAGACTTGCAAGCAAAAAAAAATCCTGTGGTGCTCGTCGTGATCCTTACCGAGGTTATTCTTCCTAGCCGTAATCACAAACCTCTTCGTTTATGCAAGTGATCTGTTCGTCACTAGCGAAGTGAGCTCCGACACATTTAGAAGCACCCTTTTATTATTTTAGTGTGCAAGAACAAGGAGGGCCGACCACAAGAAACGTCTTCGTGTATCTCAAACCTCTGAAACCTGTGCGCATACTCTAAAATTGAAGCAAATGATCACAGGAAAAGCAGCGACATTGCAGGGGATAGGACCATACCTGTGCACCAGCTACCACGGCGGAGATATGGTTTGCGGCTCTGCGGGCGAGTGCTTCTCTGTATGTACATAGACGTTAGCCATATTCAGCAAAGACGTGACAGAGAGACGAGTCGCCGCGCCGATCGATGTAAATAATGATAGATTCAGAAAGGAAACAGCGATTCCCCGTCGTTATTGATAAAAGAAAAGGGTTACATTTTCCCACGTTGTTTGTGAGAACCAAAGAAGGCGCATCTTTGTGCTAGAAATATCTGCATCAGATGGCTCAGTAAGTTTTAGCTTAAAATCGATAGCAATCGCAAACGCTTCCGCCGAATGTGACCGTACGAACTTCACAGCAGCATTTGTCTGCTTGCAGGAAAAAGCTTTTAATTATGTGATATTCGTAGCAGAAAAATCCTCTGCTGCACCCCCCCCCCCCCCCCCGCCGGTACACATTGCTCCCGTTGTGGGAGACTCAGCATGTGCTGAGCGAGCTAATTCCCTGCACTTAGCAGATTAAATTAGTATATTCATCCTAGAAACGCATCCTGTATGAATTCCTTTTTTCTAATACAACTCCTCAGAAATCATGGCACTACTGACACCAGATCTATACCTTGTACCACGCTCCCGCTGCGTTGTCCATGGTGGCGGCTTCAAGGTCGTTCAGCAATGTTTGGAGCTGGACGAAGTCCGAAGCGCGTGAGCCGTCGCCCAGCATTACTGCTGGCTCCGGGAAAGGGTTTCTGCGGGCCCGGCTGGCAAACTCCTCCACTAGGACTTTCGGGTAGCCCACACCGGGCTCCAGGTTGGCTGTCAGCGGCGGGCAGCAGAACAGCGCCTCGTGGCACAGCGCGAACGGGAAACGCTCGATGCCGAAGCGCACGCCGTTGGGCGCCGTCAGGCCGTCGGCGTCCGCGTGGAAGACGCACACGAAGCGGTGGCGTGGGTCTGTGTAACGTGGATCCTCCGCATCCACATTCTGTGCAGAGTACGGAACCAATATTTGCCATTAGCTAGTTAGCTTTTGTATGCATCAGTACACCTTTAGATTAAAGCGTGATGTTCCTGCTTGCTCGTAATGCAAAAGCACCCGGCGTACTGCTGTCGGAAGAGAGGCGGTTGTACTTTTAAACATAGCCTTACTTCATTGGAAACGTTGTGCCGACTAGGTGTTCCTTTTTTTAGAACGCAAGAAGCTGCCCTTCCACGAACAAAAAACTTTGTTCTGCCGAGTCCGGACGCAAGACCGGAGAATACAGATCAGTGTTATTCATCATTCTTCGCTAATTTGAACAATACTTCAGCCACAAAATGTAAAGACAAAGAATGAATTACTTTGGCTTGTACTATGTTCTCCACCATTTCCTTCTGTGTTCCCGTTATGCGCGAGATTATCAAGAGAACACCGATGGACTATTTGAAACTGATCGTTGAGAAAAGGCATCACAGAACACCATTTCATTCCCTCGTTCACTTTTACTGCAGCTATGCGTCAGATGGCCATGGCACTTTTTTGTCCGCGTTCTTGGATATGACCACTCGTGCTACTCGTAGAACTGTTGACTCTACGGAACAATGAGCCACTAACATGACTGTAGGCACTCGCGATTGTGTCAGTAAGTGCATTACCTTATGGCCATACTTGGTCTGTGGCAACTCTGGGCGGGGTAGAGCTCCACCGCCATGCGCACACCACCTTCGTTTTTCGTTTCTTTTTGTGTCAGACGCCGTACACAGATTTTCCTTTGCAAGAGCGCTTTAATGTTGACGCGTTTACTGACTAACTTTTGCCAATTCTGTCGCTTTGTTTAAAAAAAAACCTAAAATCAAGTTCGGCCTAGTGTAAAATCTGCTGAAACAACGGGTCTGTGGTTCTCTCGTGTCAGCTTCCAACCCCAAAGACGCACGCCCAAGAACAGTAGCGCCATCGCAGAGCAAATTGGACTTTCGCGCAAAGGAATCGATCTAGAAAGAAAGGACTCGCTTCTGGTAGAGTTACTGTATGTCGCGTAGCGCCCCAGTTGCACGTATGATTGACATATGCCGGCAGCGCCACCTTTTGACAGGAGGGCCCGCTTTCAGTAATGCGCACAAGACTTCGCTTCCAGTCAGTTCTGCTCAAGTGAGGCGAGACCCGCAGCTGCTGGCGTTGGCATGTGCCGACGCCTCACCGCCGCTGCCACTGATTTGGCGGCCTGGCGGCGGCTCCGTTACGCCTGACGTGTGGCTTTCACCTCGACTTTAAAACTCATGATTGCAGATGGACGAGCAACTCTGCTCCCCTATGGGAGCTATATACAGGAACTCTAGCTCCTGTAAGAACACTATCTGTGGGCGTCGTAACTTGGTACTACCTCTACGTGACGCCCGACCTTCGGCAGACTTACGTGAATGCTCTACCTGTAGCAGTACTGCTGTTACAAATCGTGGACAATGCGGACCAGTGCAAAACATTGGCCCCGAATCTGCTCCTTTAGTTGCAAATGTGGACGAAACATTATTTGGTCATTCTAGCCAAACGTCCCAGACGTAAAATCAACCACCACGGATTCGCTCAGTAAAAATTGTGGGTCGTCCTCGCATGGCCCACAATGCTCCCTGAAAGTGTTTTTGTCCAAAAAATGTTGTTTTTGTTTTCTAGCGGCCCTTTTACCTCCCGGATTTAAAGCAAACTTACGTCTGTAAAAAAATTCATGAAAAAGTAACTTCTCTTACAATGGCCACCATTTTTTGTGAACATCATGTTGACGCCAGGGGCTGCTGTACTCCGCATTTCTAAAATATCTTTGTTTTTTGCTGTGATTATGCCATTCAGAAAATACACGATGTCATGCATTTTCAGACATTTTTAGCAAATACGAGCCCATTCTCTCAGCCACTGAAGCATTTGTACCTGTATCTCAGCATTTTGGAAAATTTGTAAAAACCATTTTTACACTGAAAAAGGGTGAAATGTGCGAGAAAACGTTTGTCAAACTTGTAAAAATCTCCTTTCTGACCCATATTCACTTCGAAATGGCGCATTGTTGTGCTCGTAATAAAAATATAAAATACAAGCCATTCACTGGTACAAATGATCGCAGTTTATTTCAGAAAGTTTAATAAGAAAAGTTTTTGTTTTAGCAAAGAAATTTTTTTTTTCAATTTGTACAGTGCCACTACTTCACCCCGTTGTTCCACAGAGCGCCTTCGCTGCACGGCATGCACCTGCCTACATGAAAGAGGCGTGAGCCAGCGGGTTCGCACTACAAGAATACCTTTCGCCGCAATGCTATTTGCAGCGTCACTACAGGAATGAGGAATAATTCGCGTGTTAGTGGGAAAACTACAACGTGGAGCTAGCGGTGGTGCGCCCATTCCATAAGTACGGCTAACTCAACGGCAGGCTGGACATGGACGTGCATTTAAAGAAGCAGGGTATGTTATGCGTGGTATCTTTAAAATATGCCGAATATTACGACATAAACAGCGGCGGAGTCATCGAGTTAAACGGATTTATTTGTATGCGTTACCGGGAAGTGCATAACCCAATGCTTTAAATGCACATCTGATGTCCAGCCATAGCATTACCCATCCCAACTGTCCTAGTTAACATAACCTCCAATGCCGCACTCATTCGAACTGCCGCAGGGCAGCGAGTAACCCCGGGATTCCTCAAAATCCAGGTCATACAAAAATGCCAAGCCGGAATAACAGCTTTGAAGCATCATTTTAGCTTAATGACGTTCCTACCTGCCAAGCTCGCAGTTCAAACACTCCGGTTAGCGGGTACAAAGGTCCGGTACACTCCACGGCCGAAGGTTAAATGTGAAGACGGCCATCCGCTTTGCCGCCATATTTTCAATTTTGCCTGAGTGCCAGCATACCATAATCGCGCATAGATGTCCCGCTCTGACTTCCTCTCATCCGTCGTTGGGAGACTGTAGCCCAATCAAATTAACCAGTAGGAAAGATCCATATGCCCGAGCAAAGCATCATCTTTACAAGGCTGCCGGAGAACCTGTCTTTGCGATTTTGGAAACCGGGTAGTCGAAAACGTCGCTGGAGGGAATATATGGAGTACCGTGATGCAGTAAACGATGAAATGGGCCCCGAATTTACTGTGGAAACACTTCGACGTACCTAAATGCTGCCGGACTCGATCACGTGTATGCAGCAGCTAGGGTGACAAGATTGTACCCTCGGTCAAAAAGAGTGCACGCAACGCGTGCCTTATTTTTTTCTCCCACCAATGAATAGATGACTGCGTCTAACATTGTGAATGTCACATCAGTGAAATTCAAAGAAACTCATTGGTGATTAGTACTACGATCAGGCGCCCCGTGGAGAAAACTGCTCAGGCGAACAGTGCTTGCGACATGCGGGGCAGCCAACCATTCAGCTATATGAAAATGCTTCTATGATATTCAACATAGCGGAAGCTTTGTTGCAGACGTACAAGCATGAGCGTGCCTGATAGTTTGTAAGCCGTAATGATCACATAGCAATAAATAGACAACCTACTTACCAGGCACAAAAACAGCCGCTGCTTTAAAATACCCATAATGGAAAAGGCAGTTAAACTAGCATTCACACGTACCATCAGACACATAGCCACCACGTGGCAAAATATTTGAACAGAATAAAACAGCTGTCAGATCAGCGACAGAGTAATGACAGTGACGGATGACAGTAATAAAAGTCTTCTAGCCTTTTATTTGACTTACTGGCATACCCCAATCACTCGTTTTGTGACAACAAAATGAAGGGTGCCCTTATGCACGTATCTCTTTCAGTTGTTATATGGCCTGATATTTCGCCCTATTACCCATATTCACGGGTAAGCTTACGTTTAGTGTTCGACACAAACAAATGACGTTGGATTTCGAGAAAGCTCCACATATACCATCTAAGTTGACAAAACCGCGCGGCACGTCACAGCTTTGCCCTCCGTTGTGAACTTAAGCTATACCGCTCTTTCGCACCGCACCGTCGCTCGCTGCAGCTGAATAGCGACGAAAACTGCATCCAACAGTTTGCTACTGTAATTGGTCTAACCGAAATCGGCAAGGGGCGCACGTTGTTTACTTAGATATTTGTTTCAGGAATCCGTCGTATTTCGGACCATAATAAACACGGTGAAACTTATAAGGAGAATAACAAAGTGTACTATTTGGTTTGTGCGCCGTACTAAACCGTTGCAAAGTGAAAAGGAACGCGGACAATAAAGGCGATTGAATTAGCGCTGTCCAATTGTCCGCGTTCTACGGGTTCATTGTGGCAGTAAAACCATGCGATTGAGCTATTGAAGGTGGTTCTTTTTTGTTAACTAAAGTGTTCTTTCGAGTGTCTCTCTGGTAATACACCTATACTGTCCCGCTTCGCCCAAAATACAACAAAAATCTCGTGCTTATAAACAGGTGTTTAAAAAACGACTATAGGCAACCTGCGTAACCAAGCTCCGCGTGCGCGGATTGCCAGAGCATAGCTGTTATACTTTTACCGGTTTCTATAATTTTATTTGTTGCATGAAGGGGACCAGACCCCGTCAAATTATCATTTTTGTGGCTTTTGTCGGTGCCCCTGGTATCTGTACGGTTGATTAGAAATCAAAATTGATTGGTTGAGAGCTCTACGATCATGCTTTTAATATCATAAAGCAGCAAGTATTACAATTATCCACTTCCGGCAGCCTTGCGGTACCGGACGTTGAGGGAATCTTCCAAAATACCGCCATTCGCAAGCCTACCTGGAACCAAGGCGGCGTCGGGCGGGGGATGTCCTGCATAGACTCAAGTCGTTGGGATGTACGGTCCTTCATAGACCCCTCCATGCCAAATGCGGACGGGGGTTCGACCGTGTCTTCCATGGGATCATTGAGCTGGAAAATATGCACAGAAGATATGCTGGTTTGGAGGCGTTGTTCTATATATAAAAGAGAACAAAAATAAAAATCCCGTGATAAAATTTATGCTGAGTGGTACAAAAGAATATGTGCCTACAGGACATAGTCATAACTCAAATTCGATAAGAAAAAAGTTACCTCAGAAATTGCGCAGTCGTGCTGATCTCAAAGTATACAGAGCCATCTGAAGTATAACCTAAGGTGCCATGCGAATGCACAAAAAAATGCTTTTGAAACGACCGAAATTTTCAATTCGGGAACTACTCACACCGGTGGTATACAGTTTCGTCATAATATTAGTATGTCAATGTTTAACTGGCCGTCGCTCCTTCCTGTCCAGAACATCATACAGCTTTCCCGATCTACAAAAAAAACGCTTTGCTTTATGGCATCCTAAAGGCAACCATCCTCATTTGAAATTTTCCTGATACGCAAGTTTTTAAAATCTTTGAAAGGAAATAGCGCTTCACAGCAGTAGCTTCGTATTACTCGCTTTCTGTTTATAATACCGCTCAAACACCTATGGTGGAGGGGAAGACAATCATCGTATACACACACAGCCCCCCGAGGGAAATTTACATGGGGCCGTTTCAAGCATTGTGTACGCAGATTCTCCCGTGAAAGATCACCCTATCGAACCTTTTGTCCTGCCAGGCGACAACCCCTGGTAGAGCACGGAGAACGCTGCCATGTTTTTATAGATATATTCCCTCATATTTGGCGAAGGACGAAAACGCTAGTAGGCTTTTATTAATACCCATATCATAACAATAAAATGACATATTCTAACACGTCTCACCAATTCTCGTAGAGAACATGTCATTACTCACACTTGATGTGCCAGTTCAGTAAAATTAGATAAACGGGATAGTATAACACACACGCAAGTCCTGGTAGCTGCAAACAAAGTGTAAGAGATACTGGTAGGCTTACAAAAGCAAGGTAAGAAAATTCAGTCACGCGAACTTGTAAGCTTTTAAATACGCTTGGGCTACAAGTCGTTTTGGGAGGAATAAATGAACAGTTTTAAATAACTCAGGAGCATCGATAATGGAAGCCTAAAGCGCATTACTATGCTTGATGCATTCATTTGCTTAAGCGATGTTAAGCCTTGCCCGCAATGAAGGGCCCTCAGAAGCTTTCTCAAGGCAAGATTGGCAGAAAAAATATGTCTAAAACCGGCAGGGTATGAGAATACTGCCCTCCTACTAGAAAGGGCCCCTGCCACTGCTCTCCATAGACCCCGCCGCGATCATGTCCCCACCTTGTGTACAGGCGGCCTCTTCGGCGTGACGTTATTGTATGGCGCTATATATACTTCGAAGCCGTAAGATGCCGCCGGCTGGGTTACTTCTTCTGTTTCTGCAGCTGGAAAAAGCACTGGAATGGCCAGGATTGTGGCAGTCAAGAGAATGACCAGCAGCATCATGGCGACCAACAGGATGTATAGAGGAGAGCGATCCTTGTCCGAGATCAGTGGCGCGTTTGGCCCCAGAAACATGGAGCTGCCTCGAGCATCACCGGCATCGTACTGCGTGCACCAACAAAGCAGCATTCAATATTATGAAGCCCGTTCCACATAGAAAGGGCAAAGAATTGATATCTGCTAAGTTAAACCCCTTTGTGCGACCAGTTAAACAACAGGGAACGTGCATGAGTTAGAAAAAAATGGTTAGGCACCGTATAATACAAGCACCCAGACGAGAGTGCTGGGTCAAGAAGCGGAACGACATTGTTCCTAGTGAAGCAAGAAACTGAATGACGAACCAGATTAGCCTGTACTCTAGCTAACTGAGACCCATTTGCATTCATTCAATTCAGCGGAGGGGTACTTGTACCGTATTATTCTGTGATTCTAATGCCACTCTTCCACCAATTTCTTGACGCTGACTATAGGATTGTACTACTCAACTTAGTACAATCATACACCTAGCCTACACCTTGGTGTATGCTTAATTTTAACAGCAAAGCTGTTTACCAAATGGTATTTGTTGTGCCGGGCGGTCGAAATACCGAGAAATTGCAGAACGCAAGCATGTGAACGCGGGCCACGCGGCGACCTCCCGGCAGTTAACAAAACCCAGCAGATGTGTAGCCCTTGTGCGTGCGTGCGTCGTTACGACCACCGTGCGTACCGTGCGACGTTGGTCAATTCAAGCATACCCACTTTGGGAGATTGGCCACGATTGTCCCAAAAATATTTAGCATTCTCCGTAATCATGCCACTGCTTGCACGAAACGAGAAAGACTCCAACGTTTGCCGTAATCGTGGCAACCCTTGCTCATAGTGCGAAAGATACGTCGTAGCATACGCCCCTCCAATGTGATGTCCAGTGATTACTACTTCCAGAAAAAAAAGAAGCTCGCGCTTATAGCAACAATATTGGTTCTTGTGGCTGCGAAGAAGAAGCAAATCGGCTGAAATCGTGGACTCATGCCTCCGCGATGGTCGTGAATGTTGCGTACAGCTTCGTTACCTTCAAGTCTTACGCATTAGTGTGAGCTACCGTCATTATTTTTTGTCAACATTTCAGGAATTATGTCATGTTGCCTGTTTTGTCCCTCCAACGTGGAAGTGGGCAGCCATGGGCCAATTACTACTCTCCGAACTCGGCTACAATCTTTTGAATCAAGTTTCTCTCTGAGGCATAAAACCACAACACTTGGAACACATTCATAGTAGCCACATAACCTTTGTGGTGGCTTTGCTGCTTATTGTGCAGATAAGCTACATTTTGGGGGTGCCCGTTTGTAGCCTCAAAGCGGCAACTAAAACGGCCGACGCGGCATACAAAACAGCATTCATGAGCCATTCAACTTTGTGGAGGTGTATTTACAGCAAAGGTCTTCGCCCACGGCTGATGGCGACGCCGAATTTAAGTAAAAGCGATAAGCAAATCTGATTTCTCTTGCGTGGCGACAGCAGTTATCTCAATAAAAACCGTTGTTGTTTTGGCTCTACTAGCCTTGAAAACTTGATAAGTGGTGGACTGTACTCGCATATCCAAAGGGTGGGAAGTACAACATTCACGACTAACTTACTTTTGATCTTGCCCATTAACTAATTTGTATAAGAAGCATGTCTAAATTGTTGATACAAATTATTCAAAATTTAAATCACGCATTGAACTGAAGGTGACTGCTTTGACGGTCGGCTATTAGTGCAATCACAGGAGCATCCGTTTTGCAATGGCTCGCATGTTGGAATCCCTCGCACTTCAATTTTTTCGGTAATAAACCCTAACAATAGCGTCACTCTTGATAAAACAAAGCAGTGTTTTGAATTAACTAAACTTGTATGTCGTTATGCTCCCATTAAGCAAAAATAGTTTATTTTCGAAACACCAAAAGCAAATTCGAAAATAAGAACTCGCGTTCTCTCCTCTCCGCACTACATCTTATTCTTTAGTAAGCGACACGGGTGTGAATTACATCATCGTAGTTCACCAGCCACGGCTTCTTCCCGTCCCGTTGTTGGCCAGTGGGTGCCAGCTGCAGCCACCCCTACACGTTCACTGTGTTTATGTTAGAACGATGCAGCACAAGCGGAGAAACGGCCGCCGGAAATATAATTCCCAATCTATCATCGATTGTACGGACGCCGTAGCTTTTTAAAGACGATAGTATCGGTTGAGCTACTTATACACAAAAATTTCGGCCACTCCGTATGTCGTTACCTCGAGTCAGCCACTCGGCCAAAATTTAAAATAATTCGAAAACAAGAAGTGTACATAGGCAAAACCTCCAAACCACTAAATCTGTAAACACTTCTTACATATAAACCTTGTTCATAAACAGCGGGCATATTTTAGCCAAAATGACGATACATTACTTGTAATTGAAATGTTCTTTCAAATAATACGTACATGGCTGCTTGATTTTCGCGACAGCAAATGAAAATACTTGTTGAAAACAAAGTTTTGACTCAAAAATACAAAACGCGCTCGCTCTCGCCGGGATCTCGTGGCGTCATTGCCAGACGTCCTACAGTTACGAAATGTTCCAGTAGATGGCGCGCGCAGTGGAAGGCGGGAAAATTGAATTGACTTCAGCATACCACCACTATATTTATCGTGGGGTGAGCGAGACTGGACGGAAGGACGTGGGAGGTGGGCGCCAAAGACAAGGCAAGCATTCACGTTGAAGGAGCGGCAGAGGTCTATCGTCTGTTGACGACATTTGCCGCGACATGAGCAGACACGCAGCAGTTTTTTTCCCGCCTGCCAAGAGAGAAAATACCGTTTTCTTATCTTTCCGTGTTGTCACATAATGCAATACTGGTCCGAACCATCCCTTTGTGGTTCGTTGTTCCAACAAGGAGAAAAAAGAAAACAGGCCCAACCCTCCGAGCGGTTTGGAATCTCTAATCGCAGAAACGCCTTTAGCATGTTTGAAACTACTCCGAAAGGGACAACATAATGTGGCTCCCTTTCCGGGCAAGTGATGATTCTACTGCAAAAGTTGAGGAAGACCAAAGCAGTGCCTTCGCAATTGTGTGCATTTGGCACCCCCTTTAAACCAAACGGTGACCATTGTTTTCATGAATGAAACAATGGGGGAAATTTATGGTACATTGTATTACCAGGAAGAGCCTAATCTGATGCAAAGTGTTGGCTGATTTGTAAGAAAATCATGCACCGCTTCTCGAGATACAGCCAGCCTCCCCTCCATCCCCATAATTACTTTTTGTCTGAGTCTTTAAAACAACCAATAAAGGTTTCACCTTCAGGCACCTTTTTTAGTTCCCCTTTTCTCTCAGAGCCGACCAAGAGTCGGATTCGCTGATTTAGTCCGTCGTTTCAAACAGCACCTCTAGGGAGGCAAAAGCTGTTGCTGCTTCCCATAGAAAGTGTTTAGAAGCCTTGCAATATTTTTCGTTCTGTCTTCAGATGAAGAGTAATACATATTCTTCCCGATTGAACACTGCGCAACCTTTGTGGAAATAAGACGTCTGTATCGAGTGCTATCTTTCCCGCCTGTGACTTTACATTCGCAGTAACCTAGGCAGCATAGCCACTTAGAATGGCACTTCCCGTAGTTTAAAAGAAGCTACTGTTCGATTATGTAGTTAGATGGCAGCGCGGCAAATGGGACGAACAGTTAAGATGTGATGACCTATTCTCAGTATATACAAGGGATTTTGAGTGAGACTGGGCCAGTAAATGCTCTTCTCCGGGTCACGTAACGCGCTGATACGGCTTCATGGTATTTTTATGACGTGAATAAATCGACCTCTCAAGTACCTCAGGTCTACTTTTTCGGCGCAAGGTATAAATTTATAACAACGGGAAGCCAAAAACCATAAAATAGCTTTTAGACCTGGTACATTAGAGTGGGTGAAATTAAAAATATACAAAAGCTCACTAACTGACCTTGTCAGATGTAAATATGCAACACAGTGGAGAGCTAATGCTTGACTGGGGGTTTAACGTGCCAACGCTACACAGGCGATGAGGCGTGCAGTAGGGGACGGCGATGGTTTAATTTTGACCACTGGGGGATCTTTAACGTAACCCGAAATCTTCAATGCACTAACCTTTTCGCTTTTCGTCTCCATCAGAAAAGCGGCCTTCGCTGCCGGGAATCGAACCCGCGTCCTCTAGCTCAGCTGCACAATGCTATAGCCACTGAGACACTGCGGCGGGCGAATTCAGAGCTAATGAAGCTTCAGGCAAAGGTACCGAGTTTGAGCAAAATTCACAGCAAGAACAGAAACCATGCATTTGCATTGAAAAAAGTTGTCGTGTACAGCGCTCTATGTACAGCTGGTTTTAATAGTGGCGACAACCGGGGCTTGATGAACTAAGCTGTCCATGTACTTCAATGACTGAGAAAGCAACCTCTTTATTCATTCACAAAATAGCCCAAAAACGTTTAGCAGAATGTACTTTTAACAGCCAGCTGGCTTGGTTTCATCATCTCGAAGTTGGGGTTTTTCCTATTTTTATCCAGTCGAAAACGCCTCCACACCTTCCTTCAAGGTTTCCACAATAGGAATGACAAGTGATGGACAAAGGACTGCAGTCGCCCGTTCCCTACCCGCAAGTAACATCATCCCAATAACTAATATTCTTTTACCCACAGATTACACGTGCCCAAAGCAATCTTCAGTGAGAGGTTCCAAAAAGAGCTTGGCGCCAGATGGGCAGGATCTATCCTTTCCGAAGGAAGCATATACAGTACACCCCCTATATTTTAGTTCAAGGTCCCCCTTCATATATTTATGAAATTTTCCGCATCCCTGCTTCACCACAAAGCAGCTCACACACTGTTCAATGTGGTTAAATTGGGAAGGAAGGCAACTCACGAAAACAGGCTTATTATGATATGACGCTGGAAAATGCTGTGTGCGCTGAAACATCATGCCATGAATGCTTAAAGGGACAGACAACCGATTTTTGTCGCGTGTATGTTCTCTGGCTCATATGAAAGCCAGCGTTTTATATAGCCCGATAATCACAAGCAATTTCTAAAAAAACTGGCGGAAATAATTTTAATTTGGCAGCAAACTTCTTGAAATCGGAAGGGTGGCGGTTCGTAGTGTCGAAACTTGACACTACAATATGTGTCCCTGTCACGTGATCTGCAAACCTAGCAGCTACTGTAACTGCTGAAACGTTTATTTGCGTATTGAAAACCTTTTAACACAAGTATTTGTACAAGATTAAATTGTATATGTATTTCTAAACATTCTTCTGAAATTTTTAAAGACACGCCGCCCGCCGTCGCTGGGTGCCTCTCAGCATGCCTCTCAGTGTGGCTAACTGAGCCTCCATGCCCAGAATCAACGGCCGCGTTCAGTAAACAACCCAGCGAAGGAGCTTTGACGATTCTGCCCGAGTCAGTGGCGTTTGTTCTGTCAAAATATTTGATTTCAGTTTCCAAATACGCCAACGGCAGCTTAGAAAAAAAAAAAACCGTCGCTCCCGGGGAGAATCGAACTTCCCGCCTCCACAACGTGAAGCCAGATTCTACCTATCGTCTATCACAACAGATGGCGCATTCGTGCAAAATAGACCTTTGCATTAAAAAACACATAAAAGAACAGAAAAGCCTGGGATTACAAGTTTTTTTAGCTGAGAACAAGTTTTTAAATATCGTTTTTTACTTAGCATACAGACAAAAGTATGTTGCCGGGCTACTCTATGTCATGGTTGCCAGCATTAGTTTTGGGAGGGAAACATACGGGTCGTAGATCAAAAAATTCGATTTAAGAAGTTCTAGGGCGTTATCAGCAAAACCATTTCTAGTCAAGGTGCTTTAAGTGATGCCCTTTCATTTGGGATAGAGAATATATACTCGACAAAAATCGGTTGTCTGTCCCTTTAAGATTTCTGTGTGGCATGCTACAGATAAACTTACTGGCTCAAACCATGCACTTTGCCCTGCATCGTCGAGTTTACGACGTTGACGTCTAGCGCAAGGGACAATCGAAAGTGTGGAAAGCAGACCCGGGGAGAATTTGTCTTTATTTGAACTTTCGTGGAGATATAGACGTGGCGGAGTTAAGGCTGTACGAAAATTCTCTTGATCCTGCCTTTCCTGGTCGCCTTTTATTGTGGCTACCAGTTAGCGGTCCGTTGTCTCAGATACTTACTCATGCCTCACGCTTACGAGCGATTACAGTTGTTATACTGAACCCGGTTCAAGAGCGAAGCTTTCTTTGCATCTTGGTTCTGTTTTGTGAGAGCTGCTGCTGCTCCAGATGTTGCTGCTTTCTGACCCTTTGTGCGCAGCTGAGATTCATCTTGCACTATATATCGCGTGAGCGGTGACAAGAACGTGACTCGCTGACGAGCATGGGGTGAAGTTAACGGGATAACCCTATCCTACCCGTACCGCACCTGAGAGGTTGGTCGTGAAAGCTCCTTTAGGGGTAGGGCGCCAAGGGAAGGTGCAGTTCATGCGTGTGTCAGCGTTCTTTGCGCTTGAAGCAGCTGGCGTCATCGTTTAAGATATAGAGACGTTCAAAGTTTATCCCAATTCTTATCTGAATAACACTGATTCACCATTCCGAAAAATCAACAACGCCAAGCACCATAACCTTTCCACAAAAATGCTACACTCAGGTTCATATTTCAGCGCTTAACTCAAGTAAGCAGAGTACAGGAGTTCATTTACCGGGGAACGTGTGAACACAATCACAGGAGATGACACAGCTAGAACAAGCGAGCATGGACCTCTTCTTTCGGGCCTTTTTTCCCCGGCTGGTAGGCGTAACCTAAGCCTTCTTCCTTTCCTGTTCAGTAATTGGTAATTCAACACACCTATAATGAGAGACAGACCCCTTGACCGATCGGGGAATTTCACCCGCAGTAATAGAAACGCGGCAGTATCTACTGAAGTTTGCGACATTGAAAGCTCCACGTTACATCGATTCCCATTATGAGCGGGGTTCGCTTTTTTTAACTGTGGCTACGGATACACGCGAAGTTACAATTGCAGCGACGAATTCACATACCACTTGTCCGGATCTTGCTGTAAAATTAAGCAGTGAACCGGCCTGGGAAGGCACTGCTGAAGCGGCCTTGGAAGGTGCTGCTGAAGTGGCACGGGAAGGCGCTGCTGAGGCGGCCGTGAAACCGGGCCGGGCACGGACTCTAGGCGCAGGTGGTGGGCCGTGTAGGCAGAGGTTTTTGCGGGACTTGCCGGCAGCTAGGTCGATCTCATCGTTCCGAGGCGGCGACACGCGGTACCACTTCCTCAAATCGGAGAGGTCCCTCCAAGCCATGGTGGGCAGGCAGATGGTAGCCTCGACTTGCCTTCTGGGCTTTTTAGTACAAATTTCTCAATTGTTCGTCCGGTCACAGGTTACTTGGCAGATAGACGTTCCTGCCGGCGATTGGACAGTGGAAGGTTCGGCGGTATTCAGTTAGGGTCGAGATTCCAGAGCGAGTCTTTCCGGTGGAGCAGTCAGCTGTCGTGGCGCGTGGACAGTGCTCGTGGATATCCAGCATAAATGATGATTATAATGTCAGCCCGGGAGAGTCACGCGCTGCCTCCACTTCTTCCTTGAACTGCGACTATTCTTGTCATCCTTGATGTCTGCTAATCACTATTCTGATTAAGGATAGAGCATTGCTAAGCCTGTTGAGCGATTTTACGTCGTCGATAGCCTTCTGCAAAAGCCGTGGTTTCCAGCCGAGCTCATCAGCGATTGCGGTAGGACGTCGTTACGGGCAACCCGAAACGACGACGCTAGGCGTTTCTAAGCGACGGCTTAGATGAAGTTGGAATTGGGTGCAGAGACCATGGCAGTGTGGAAAGGCCCACCAAGTCCCCCAGAATAGTTGCGTTTATGTCTAATATGTGAGACACTATGGCGCTACTTCGTCTCGAACGCATTGTTTTTCAACAGAGCTGGGCATTCCGTGTGCTCTCCAAGCGAGTGTGGGTTTATTAAAGGACTTTTGTCTGCCTTCATGCGCGAAGGGCGCCCTTTTTAATACGTTTCGCAATACCGCCGATTGGCGCTAGGTGAATGACCGTGTTGCCAGCGACCCCTGAATGAAATCCATTTTTAAGTTGGGATTGGCATATCCACTGTATTCGTCATCAGTGTTGGCTGAAAACGATGACTCATCGGCGACGGGTGGCTCAACGCTTGCCTCTCCTGGTGCGATACTGCTAATCTATACTACAGTCTTCCGACAGGTGCCAGAAGGCGCTTTCCAGCCGTACTACTGCGTGACAAATGCCGTATAACCGACTGCCACTTCAAGCACCCAATCCCTGGCGCACACCCGACAACCCTCCGATCTGTTACGCGTGTTGTACTCCTAGGCACGTCACACGGTGGTGTCACCGGCGGGCGTAGTTTTCTAACGACGTTCCACATCGAGGGCCCCCTATGGATATCAGCAGTACTTCCCTCACGTTTGCACCGGTCCGACGCCAAACTGATACCCTGCATACCAACCGCCCTTTTTGCACCGCCCCTCCTCGTTCCCTCGTTCTTATTAGCCCTCCTCCATGCGCCCGCCCCAAAATCCAACCGTCGAGGGAAACTTATGGCTGCACTTCCCGAGGCGAGAACGGCAACTACGTTTAAATGCGGAAGTACTCGTACTTCACCCGCCAATGTTATTGAACTTACTGCTAAAGGTGTAATCGCATTAGCGCTTATCCGTACTGGCGCCACTGTGCCCGTGTTAAGTGAACGTCAATGCTGCTTATTGCAAAGAGTTGCAGCGCCACTTTCTGACCTTATTTTCCGAACCGCAATTGTGCAAACGGTTAACCCGTTCGCCATGTGCACCGCTCGTGCAGTCACCCTAGACACGTATGTCATGGAGTTGATTGTCCTCCGTCATGTTCCTGCTACACCATCTTCAGAGGGGACTAGTCCTGGTGTCATCCCACCGTGGTTGTTTGTGCTCGAGCTCAGGTGAAACTGTTTTCGTCATGCGAACCAGCATCGGGCGAACAGCCTGTCAGGTTAGTCGTGGTGGCCGACACATCTCTCCGGGCCATGGAGGTGTGCCTGTTTGTTATGATGTCACCCCTGATACACCTTTTGTCTTCACGCCATGGAGTGTATTTTCACCTCGGAAGTCCGTTCCTTTGCCGTCTGCTGTCTTCCACGTCCATTCTGGGTCGAGCCTGATGCTTGTCAGCAACCCATCGTCATGACTTTTAATATTATATTGTATGAAATGTCTTGGATACGTCGAAGCCGTCGATCCCATTCTTGTCATGCCCGTTCCGGAGGAATCATCCCCTTTTTCGGTGAGTCCTCATCCCAAGTGCTGACCCGAGCTTTTTTCAACAAACCATCCAGGAAGATCATACCCCGCACAGCGCGATGAACTCCTTGTCGTCCTCGATCGTTTCCCTCAGTCTTTCGGCTGTCATCAGACCACCTTCGGCCACACGTCGACTGTTGCAAACGAACGTGATACCGGATCTCACATTCCACTGCGGCAGCGGCCTTACTGCGTGTCACCTGCGGGGCGACGTGTGATTTACAAACACGGCACTGGCATGCTCACACGTAACCTAATTAGACCCTCTTCAATCCCCTGGTCCTCGTCCGTTGTGCTTTTCACGGAGAAAGATGCGTTCATCTGGTTCTGTGTCCATTGTACGTGTCTCAACAGAATCATACAAAAAGACGGCTACCCACTCCCTCGTATCAAGGACACTCTTGATTGTTTGCAACGCGCTGAGTTCGTTTTTTCTCTACATCTACGTCCATTGCATGTTCCCATGGCCGAATCTGAGCGCTCGAAAACTGCTTTCGTGACACCTGATGGTCTCTGCGAATTTAACGTCTTGCTACTCGAACATTTTAATGCACCGGCAACATTTGAGCTAACGATGGACAGTGTTCTAAGCACTGTAAACGCAAACTAGCCGGAAATGGAGTTTTAGTCAAGTAATGTGCCCTGAAAAGTACCTATAGCAAAAAATGTACTCCCTAGGCATGATCTAAAGAAGTGGACGAACCTCCATGGTAGTACCGTTGCCCATCCGGGTAGCAAAAGGGAGGATTTAGAACTACTTAACACCATTTGTGAGATGGCGTTCCGTTCCTTGTATACTACCACGTCCACAATAAACGCCCTATCTGAGGTAATCATCTCAAGCGGGCGGTCGCCATGTTAGTCTTCTGTTGTCTCCGTGCACCAGCACTTCAACCGTGGCCTAATGCTAATTAGAACGAGTGAGCAGGACGCGACGGTTGCACGCAGCTACAAAACCAACACCGTACGTATACCCGTATAGATGCTTCAACCAGCGCGATCACAGGCAGAGAGCGCGGCCGTGTTGTCTCAATCTGTTTATTTTGGCGATAGGTGTTGTCAAACTCTGCTGCTAACGAAGAGGCAGTTCTCGCCGTTGCAAACAATTGCAATGTTCATCTGCTTCGCTTGCTTGCGCATACATAGACGATTTAAATTCTCGTGCCAGCGCGCCAACGCACCCGACTGCAGCGACTCAACTTGCCCTGGCGGCACGACTGGCTGCCCGGATGTAAACAAGTTCTGTGCTATGGTGCTATCAACGCAGCGCGGCCGGTGGCTCGGCGCGGCCGGAGCTTCAAGCCTCGCCTTGGGCCGTCGTTTTTTCGTATTTGTGAAGGACTAGTAGTGCCATTTGGTGGAAAGATTTTCATGTGCTCCTGTCACACGAGGAACAGCCGCAAACAGCATTTGGATACGGCGACAGGTGTGGAGAGCTCGCTGGTAAGTGGTCTTTCATCAGTCGATGCGTTTGTCAAACGTTTGGATAGGGTTAACAGCGAAGTACCCGGGTACCCGTGCCGCTCACAGCTCGTACACGCACGGGCAAAGAAAAAAGCGCACACTCATATTATTTTACTTGTTTGTGGGTTTTGGGGTATGCGTTCGCATTCTTTTGTAGGCTGGTTTGTAACAGAGCATTCGAGGTAAAATCGTTTGTCGCGCGCGGCGTCGTTTCAAAGCAACGTGACGGTTACTTCGTGCTGGCGAAAATCAGCGCAGTCAGACGGAAGCGGGAAGGAAGGTAGAGAGATCGGGAAATGGGGCGCTAATATATAAAAGAAAGCGTAATGCAAGACGAGAAATATAACACAACCCGCCTGCATTTCTCCGAACTTCAGGACAGAGCCGCACACGCGTACGTTGTCACAAACTCGAGCGTAAAACGTCTAAAAGTACCGTATATTTTTTTTTTCATTTTTCAACGTGACCTGAGCCACTTATCTTCTCATTACCGCGCATGCAGACCTGATTGTGTCCCTGAGTTTGAGCGCACAGCCATCCTTTTGCGACATAAGAACCAGGAAACGCGAGAAATTGTAGAAGCCAGCCACATCAGAAAAGCTGGTTCCGAATGTATCAGTCATCCCTCTATCGCCCTGCTTAATCTAGAAATCGCATATTTAGACGCACATTGAGCGCTATTTCGGTGCTTCTTCTGGGAATGCGTGTTGGGCGTGGAAGGGGGGTCTTAATCCATGTATGATGCGGTTGTCTTTGCTGATTTTTCGCCTTTCGTACGCCTCAAAGTTCGTTTTGTGGTTTTGTTGTTACGGTTTTTTAGTATTTTCGGCTGAGTGCGCCGACAACTGTGACGCATTGGGGGCGCGGCAATTGGGCGCTTGGGCATATAAAGCTTTGAATTGTGCAATAATAAACTAGTTGAGAGTGTGCGCTTGTGCCGTCTTCATGTGTTCTTGTCCTCGTTAATTTGCGCGCAGTTTATTTTTCGCAATGCATAATTACCAACTCGCCCAACTCGCAACCCTTTTACAGATCCTATACTCCGTAAAAATGAGTTGCCTGTCCTTTTAGGTACGGCAAAATCTCGCGCAGCGCATCATTCTGCCAGGGGGCCATATCCTAATGTCAATGCACACACTATGAAAGCAGCTTGCACTTAATGCGTCACATTGTCTGCTGATAAGCATTTTAGATTCGCCCCTCTCATCATCATTCACTTCGTGGAGATGGCGGGATTTACTTTCATAGCTTGTTGTCACTGCAGTAATTAATAGCAGAATCAGTCCGACAAATCACAGAAACGGTTCGTTTCACATTGAAAATAATCACAGTAACACACTTTGCACCACACGGAGGAACAATCGGTTGCAGTGATGAGGCATAAGGGTAACTTGTTGTTAAAGGGTCATTGAAGACAACCAGCAAGTTGATTTCAAACGGAAGTCGGACCTCCGTAAAGCCATTTCAGCATTGATTTAGTGCCAAGATGCCTTAAGTGCTGAGAAATCGCTGTTCAACTGCTCATCAAACGTGACGCAAACACGACTGCAGTCGCTGTTTGGATCAGGATAAACCGGAAGCAAGTGAAGCAGCGGTGATTAATAGCAGTATACAAGCAACTGAATACAACATTACCACGTACCAAGCAGTTTGGTCAGTTCCGGTCAAATCGCTCATGCTTCCCCAAACTCCCCTGTCATTTGCCGTTCGAGACCACTAAGCAAAATGTTTCTCCATTGGACCTGTGATCAGTATTTACGCTTCACTGAAGAAAAACATTGGCCTTTTGAGGCCCCGCAAGTTTTGGCGTCGAACGATTTTCTCATGCGTAGCTCGCATGCTCCCTTGGAAAGCGGTACTGCCACCCCAAGTATGGACGAGTAGCACCATCCAGCGGCAGCCAAGAAAGAAGTTGTGCGCGTCAGGCCACTTAAGCCCTTCCGGTGAAAACGTGTTTTTGCTAGTTTCAACCTTATTTTTAAAAAAATGCCAGGTGTAAGAGGGGTTAATGATGGGTATAATAGTGGTAAATGGTTAATGATGGTTAATGATGGGTATAATAGTGTTCTCCGTGAGCTAATCTATCAACCTAGAGAGACTTGCATTTTAACTTCACTGTCATTTAAAGTTGTGCTCGAGTATATTGTGCGGAAGTAATATCTTCTTTATTGCTGCAAAAGCCACGATGGTTAATGTACTGGCACTTGGTTTTATGAAGCCTTCGCATTCCTAATTTAAGTACTGAATCTTCGCAGGGAACCTGGCATAACAATTTTATTACTGTACCGAATTATTAAGTTCATTTAACCATAGTGTCTGTTTTGAATTTTACATGTGGCGCATTTTTTTTCTTTTTTGCTTTTTCAGGTAGATGTTCCTTTGACTCCCTGCCTGCATTCCGCGAACGGGGAAATTAGCCTCCGCATCGATGGCCAGAGTGTCTTGACTGCATCATCTTTACTGGGAGGACTGTGTAGTCTGTTTGCATCGTTCTGGGTTTTCAACATTCAATATCCCAAGAAGGCACACAGAGCTCTAACGTTTGTGGAACATGCCTTTTTGGACCTTGCCAGCACCAAACCACGTGTGAAGGATTTAGAACTAATTAACTTTTATCGCATCAATATCCCTCACCAATATTTTATTTGTTTTCAATCCTGTAATCATTGGGTAGTAGTTTAAAGAATTTCGTATTATGTTTCTGACGTTTTCTTTTTTTTTTACTGAACAGGGGATATTTGATGGGCCCTTCTGTATGCTGATAATACAGCTATCTTTTAGTGAAGCAATAATATTAACCAACTAATATAACTTGAAACAATTATCTAAATAATGTTGGCAACTGATACCAAATGAATCAACTCAAAATTATCGGAAAAACACATCTTACATGGCTGCTTCTTCTCACTCTGAAGAAGCTGTCGCGATACCACCCATTCTGTTCTATATCCTTGCAATTAACCCCTCAGACTGGGTCACTTTTCTTGGCGCATTTGTGTCTTTATCAAAACGCACTGGTATTTTCCGCAGCATATTTCTCGTTCTTTATAATAATCATTTATCCATAGCCATCTCATTGCTGTCTGTCTCCTACATCATTTATCTCTTGTGCCTTTACCATCTACAAAACTCTCGTTACCTTTCAATATCAAATCGTTACACAGCTCTCGCTCATTTCACCACCAATTGAAAACATTTTTTGTTGTTTTAAACCACTGCAACCATTTTTTTCACTTTATGTACTAAGTACTGATGCGTACTGATAAGTACTCACGCGTTCTCAATCCTCTAGTATTATATAATGATGTCACTTACCATGCCGTTGTGTTTGTGCCTATATGTTTTTCGCGTATTTCCAGTTCTTGTAGTAATATTGTTTCTACAGTTTGTTCAACTAGCACAGAGATCGCTCATTTCACCATTAACTGAAAATGTTTTGTTGTTGTAAACCACTGCAACCATTTTTTCACTTTGTGTACTGAGTGCTGATGCGTTCTGATAAGTTCTGATAAGTACTGACGCGTTCTCGATCCGCTATTATTATATAATGATTTCACTTACCATGTGGTTGTGTTTGCGCCTATCTTTGTTTTTCGCGTATTTCCAGTTCTTGTAGTAATATTAATTCTACGGTTTCTTCAACTAGCATTCTATTGCTGTCTTCCATTCCTAACTGGCGTGTTTTTAGCAATTTACCATTTTTGCTTTCTTATAGGAGGTCTCCGTAAGTTTTTATTTCGGAGCCTCCTTGTGTACACCATGTACCATGTAAACTTGTATGCGAAAGTTCGTTTGAAATAAACCTGAAACCGAGAAAAACCTTGTGAAATCAGTACTCCCGCAGGGAACTAGAAACTCTCCCTTGTGGACTTGAAAAAACTTCTTTCGGAAGGCCTACAAAACCGCCCCAACTTTGCAAAACTCCATTCAAAAGAAATATATGCTTCCCTTGAACCTCCTAAAAACTCCCCTCGCGAGGTCTACAAAACGTAAAACTCCATGCAAAAGAAGTAAATGCTTCCCTTGAACCTCCTCAAAACGCCCCTAAAATAACATAAGTACTTCCCAAGGGAGCCATAATAGGCTCCTATTCAACCGCCTAAAAAGTCCATAAACATCACTTAAAAACGCCTTGAGGAAGCAAAGAATACTCCATTTTGATCTCCTTAAATTATCCCTAACATTTCTTAACACTCCCTAACTACCTCCTTTCTATCACCTAAAAACACCCTGTTTTGAGGAGGTAAACAAAACCTCCCTGTTCCATGTAGTAAAAAAAACTCCTACAAGGAGGATCACTAGAGGACAGGCGAAAAAGAACCTCTAGGGAGTATATGGGTGGAAAAAAAGTTTAGAGTGAGGGGCCTCAAGTAGAAAATACACCTTTGTTATTATTGTCCTGTTTTGGCCCGATTTTAACACTCACCTTGAGCGCCTAGAATAGGTGCTGACATGCCCCACATCTGCTCTCTTAAGTTTAACTTAAAAAAGTGCCGCTTTGCTGCTGGCAAGGTAACAAATTTGGGCCATGTCGTATCGAACGGTTGCATCTTTTTCGACTTGATAAAGCTTCGTGCAGCCGCGCAACCTCCTAAACCCTCGATGATTAAACGCCTCTGAAGTTTTGTCGGCTTCTGTTAGTATTTTCGTTGCTCCGTCTGCAACTTTGCCACCATTATCGAACCTTTGACGAAGCTCCTCAATGAATACAGTAGAAAACTCGTCTACTGAATGCCTGCCTGCGAAGCAGCTTTTATGACTTTACGCCACTTGTAACATCGCCCCAAATACTGCACTAATTCCACCCTCTCCTACCAACTGAAGTACACACTGATGCCAGCGGTGTTGGTCCTGAAGCCATCCTCGTTTAACGCAAAGAAGCCGTGATGGAGTAGGTAGTTGCATATGCCAGGCGTACTTTCATAAAGACGGAGAGAAAGTGCTTAGTCACAGGAAAAGAATGTTTGGCAATTGTTTGGGTGACCTTTCTAGACGTCCGTTTAACGTCGTCCCAGACCATCACGCCCTGTGTTGGCGGTAGTCTCTCAAAGTTCCGTCCGGTCGCCTTGGCCGTTGGGCTCTTCACATCCGGGAGTACGACATCCGCGTTCTGTATCGGTCCGGACGAAAAAATATGGACGCTGGTGTCCTTTCTATATATCTCGTGGAGTCAGAAAATGACTGCCTTTCCTAAATAGAATGTGCGCTTGCGTCACTTGAAGTACACGACATGGCTGCAGAGGTCGCTTTGATGCTGCATTACCTGTCAAGTTTCGACACAGTTTCGACGCCTCGTGCACTGCTTCGCCAGTCTTCACGCTGTGCCGTTCGTGACGAACTCCTGTACTGGCGCAACTATTTCGAAGATGGCCGCAAATGGTTGGTAGTCATTCCTCGTCATTTGCGTTCTGGTCTTGCCACGCTGACGCGCAATGCACCACTCTGGCGTCCTCAGGACATACCCCCGTCTGCGCATCCGTCATTACTGATGCGGGACGTACACGTTTCTTTTGAAGTACATCCACTTGTTTCCCGAATGCCAGCCCAGCAAGTATCTGCCGCAACATCCTACCGGCCCACTACAGACACTACCAAGGCCAGTGCGCCCTTTCAACCGACTTGGAATCGACCTAGGGTCCCTTCTCCAGCACACCCGCATCAAACCGTTGGATTATCATTGGAGAGGATCACCTTACTAGGTATGCGGAAACAGCCGCACTCTTGACCGTTACGGCCCGTGAAGAGTCAGAGTTCCCCGTGTATAAATTTATTTTGTGCCATGTTGAACGCAGGGAGCTCTTTAGTGACAGAGGACGCCTCCTTTTGTCGGGCGTAGTACAAGCCGTGCATCACCCGCAAACTAGTGGGTTGACTGAAAGATTTCACCGCACACTTGCCGACATGGTTCATATGTATGTCTCTTCAGACCATTAAAACTGGGACTTAGTTCTGCCTTTTGTCATGTATGCGTATAATACGGAGACGCAAACTTCGACAGTCTTCTCTCTATTCTTTCTTTTCTATGGTCGTGAGCCTTCCGACACCATAGAGACCATCCTGACGTACCGTTTCGACGTGTCTGAGTGCAGGCCTTATTCAGAGATGGCTAATCATGCCAAAGAGTGCCACCAACTGGCTCGATCCTTCACAGCTGCGGACCAAAGACGCAGAAAATCTCGTAATGGCGCCTCGTCTAGCTATGGCGTCGGATTCCTCGTGTGGCCTTTGATTCTATCTAAAACACCGGTTCTTTGGTCGAAACTACAGGCTAAACACTATTTCCCCTTCCGCGTTCTCGAGAAACATCCCCCGTTAATTACGTGGTTGAGCCAATTACTGCCACGAGCGATCGTCGTCGTCGTGGACACGAAACAGTTGCCCTACAGTGTATGAAACCTGGCTATAACCCCCTCGTTGTCGCATCGCCCCAAATCGCCAGGATGTCTCCATTTTTTTCCGGGCGTGATTGTAATGAAGATAGTACGGCCAGCAAATATCTCCCTCAGTAGGTATGTGCCGTACTCGTCCCAAGCCAAAGTGCGATACCTCTACGTGGCCCTGCGACAATTCGTCCAAATGGGTACGTGCTTGGATCCGTGACAGTCCACACCAAATGGGTATGTGTTTGGATTTGGGCTAGGCAGCCCCATCGAGAGTGCTGTGCGCGAGTTTGGCTTCAAGGCCCGAGAGCTAGCTTGGACGCACGTGGACCGTGAGGACTTACTACAACATTTGGAAACATCCTGCCAAAAACCCCAGTATAATACCTTAGGTTTGCCTAACCCTGTGGTATTTGCTACAGGTTCACTAGTTCTCCGACTCTGCAGAATGGAATGCCTCCACATTCTTTTTATCGACTACTACTTAAAGGGCTTTGATTGCAGTAGTGAATCCATGCCGGAATAGTTTACTCGCAACAATCAACCCCCGTTTCTCTCTTGGCATCCGCAAACGTTCATGCGCAAACATGAACACCCCAACGACGTGACAGCTATCCATCGCAGCATTACTAAGACACACTTAACAGACCTTCCTCCCTCCGCCACACACTTCTGATAATGTGAAGTGCAGTGAATCCTTGTGTCTTGAAGCAGACCTACATCTCGACCTAAACCGCAAATCAATGCATTCCAAGACGTTTTCATTGGCCGTATTCACCACAGTGCTCCCGAAGGACCAATAGAAGTGGCCTATCCACTTGAAGGAAAACGACAGCGGCGCTGGGCATTGTGCCAAGCAAAATACCTTTCACGCCTTGTGTGTGATCCCTGCGCACAGGCATTATTTAATGAAAGCATATTTTCGGCTTCAGCATTCGGCGAAGTCGCCCACTAGACCATTCTGATAGGTCATTCTTAAGCATTGTGGGGAAGACGCCCAACGTGGTCTTCTTACAGCGTGTGCATCATACGAGGAATGCATCCACCGTTAAAATTCTGTTTTATTGCACATTCAGATTTGAACAGTTAAGACGTATGTAAAGCACCTGAGTAAGCCTAACTTGTCCACAAATTGAAACAAAACACCCGCTATGATTATCGTTTAAAATGGGGTGCTCGGTAGGACCTGGGACTCAGTAAAACGAGGAAAGTATTTTTCTCAGAGACTTTTTAGTTTGTTTTATTCGCTGCAGTTATCCCACGATTAACATCTGGCTTCAGTAAAGTATACATTGTGCGAAATGGTCGACGATACGGTGTTTGAGCATCCCAGTTTGAAACACGGTGCCTCCCCGAAGGTGCAAGAAAGCTCCTTCCTGCCGAACGAAGAAACACTGGAAAAGCAACGCATGTGCTGGGCTCATGACTCTCAACAGAAGCGTTAGCAAGAGCCCGGGCAGTATGACCTTGTGACAAGTCCTTGATGACTTTGACAGAACGCACATTGTTCACACGAGCAGTGGATGACGGACGTTCGGTCGTTGCCTTCAAGTGCTGCTTGTCCTGAACAGGGTGGGAGGGGGAACCCTCAATTCCTTCAAGGAGGTGACCGTTAGGCTCCGCGAAGTTGCTCCGAGATTCCTTAAGGCCTTTCGCCTGCTGTAGCTTTCCCGTGACCACTACAACAAGCAAGCAGCAAGCAATTGCGATTATGGCCAAAAGAGTTCGCGCTACATTTCAGTATGAGAGCGCGTCGGAGCCAACCTGCTATCGTAGAAAACACCGGGAAGTTTTGGCAGGTAGCTCGTAAGGACCGCTGTTTGCTGCTGCACTGTGGGCGCAGAAATGGTGTAGCAGCGCTATCGTCGGGGAAGAAGCCCTCCCCGAGAACTTCTCGTGCGCAAATTCACGAGATTCTTTCTCCTGGGCAGGGCGGGTTGTCAATTTGGAGGACGCGGACCCGAAGGCAGGTGCCGACAATCTTGACCGCAGGTTGTACATGTCCTTGCCGGTCCCGTAGATTGTAATGACGATAAGTATGATGAGAGGACTATGCCCTGAATATGTTTGACAGGCCAGGGTTAAAATGTTGTCAGTGTTTTGGTTAGAACTACTCGACTTACTTTCCAGAAAGGAAAAAAAGAGAGTGCAAAGAAATAGTGCGCTCTGTGTTTCATTACGAATTACCCTGTAGTATTGGCTTACCTAGGAAACAGAGGGGCCTGCCGCAGAATAAAAAACTGAATAAAATGAGAAATCGTCTTTTTCTTTAAACCACATCTGAGGCACCAAAAGGCAAAATAAGCGGTCGAGAAAGGATGATACCAATACGATTAACTAGAGATTAGTATACTTGATTTATTTGAATAAAGAAATGTAGGTTGGTCTGCCTAATCCCGAAATCCTTTGGATATCGCTGCCGCTGTTACCCTTTATATCAGGTCCTGCTGAGCCTTGGTGGCTACGCTGCACAGAATTTCCTGCCACCGTACAGTCGTCAGGTCTTTGGACTTAGGTGCATATTTTCCTATTGTTTTGGCAAGGCCATGCCATATCGTGTAGGTCCGTCCCTATGTGGCAGTGTACGACATGGCGTTTATAGTAGTGCGGGAATATTGCGTGCACTCTTTTGAGATTTCGTACATGATTGTCAAAATTTCTCAGTATTGTTTCTGTTCTTTAATTTTTTACCTGGTGCAGTGTACTCCTTCTAGCTAACATTTACAGAAAAAATACTTATTAGGCATTCAGGCAGTGATGTTATTAATTGGTATAATTACTATGTGGCGATGATGTTGGGGTGGGGATGTTGCCATCAAATAATTTAGGCATGTGCGCACGAGGGGGCAGGAGGGCTAAAACCTACACGCCGCTTCAGTTGAAGCCGATAGCTACAATACAACAAAAAGGAGAGATATTAAAGTAGCAAAACAAATTTACGATGTAAAATTTGCCTGCCTAATTTGTGGCTAGAAATTCATTTCTATAATTATTTCCGAAACAAAGAAAATTTCAGTAAAACGTTAGTATGGGATCAAATTCCCCAAAGTTAAATTTTCGACAAGATGAATAACAGAGAAATATTTTAATGAACTGATACAGTGTTGAATTGAAGAAATATTTTATTGCAATGGTGAGTGTGTTTCTCCAGTGCAAGAGAACAAGGGGTTAAATTCGTAGGTGTAGGGTAGAAGTCAACACGGCCTGTATTTGCAGACGTAAAACCGGGTTGTGCCATTTGGTTGTCATGAACAGTCAACATATTATTATCATCCCCTGAAATAATTATGGATATCATGCCAACCTCTTTTCATATCTCAGAATTACAGCGAAAGCTTTTGGCGGGCTGTTGTAGTAGTAGAACAATCAATTAAAAGAAATGGCGCGAGGCCTAGTTGGGAAAGGGAGAGTTGCAGTGGTTTAGTGTGGCTCAGCCTAAAAGCCTCGGAGGAGAAAGTTCATAGTGAGCCAAGTCTTTCTTTGACTTCCATTTGTTGCCGTATTTAGTGTTAGTAGGAAACCCCTTACACAAACTGATGCTTATCGCGTATCGAGAGGTACAGAGGAAAAATTTTGTTGTTAGCAAAAATGTAGGTGGTCGACCTTGAGGCGCTCGCACTCCTAGACGAGGCGACGCGCGTCGAGAGACACTCCACAGCCACAAGCCTAGCACTTTATTAGCGGTGGTGATGGAGGGCTGTCGGGGTCACTTCGTTGAAGTCGCCACTGCCCCAACGCGATTATGCCATCTGAGGTGGCCTAGCGACCTCGGGCTTTGTTGATGCAAGGTTGGGCGCACCGAGACGACCCTTTGGACAGCGGGTTGTCAGCGTTCGGGATAATAGCACATAGGTTGCATTGGGGACGTTGCTTCAGTTGCCAGCCTCCGTTTTCTGGATTTGTCGTAAAACGCCCGGGATAAAGCCTGTTTGGTTGGGGCCGATGATTGAGCTTTGCCTCCCCCGTTAACCCGGGCGGTCGCTGGTTAACGGGGTGTCCGCGTGACCTGGCACCCACTTGATGATCGTTGAGATGAAGGTCTCTCGGAGTGTTTGCCCGGAAGCAATTTAAATCCATTTTCGTACTGTAGCATCGCGGACGTTCCTTTCAGTCGAAAATTGCCGTAGTGCTTTTCAAAAATATGGAACCTGATTTACATTCATCTGGGTCCACGTTAAATACCTTCTGGGAACGTTGAGTACCTTCCAGAGTGGCACGAAGCTTTAGCTCTGTTCTCTATGGGTCTTTTCGAATTTGGAGCACGGAGGTTGAGTGCGCGCCCGTATTTTGCTGACGCCGCTTCCTTTTCGACGCCGGTGCCACAGTGTGTCGTTGTTTCCGTGTGTTACTCGGTTCGTTTGATTTGTTAGCGGACTTGTTGCCGTCGCCAGTTCGTCCTCCAAAGCGCTATCAACAGGTAGTTGCGGTTCACTGCACCGTAAGTTGCGGTGCATGTCGAAGCCGCCTTCTAACAGCATAGCCCTGTCCTGTGGCGTTCATCCACCCCCTGGGCCCGGATCTTGATGAGCGCATTGATTTTGTGCGATCCTGCATACCGGTACAACTCTTCTACCTTCGTGTGACGAGGGAGACGTGTTACCATGCGCAGCGCAGCCCTGTACATCTCTTGCAGCTGGGCGTTTCATTTCATTTCATTTCATCGCAGCCCTGTACATCTCTTCCAGCTGGGCCGTTTCATTTCATTTTATTTCATTTCATTTCATTACATTTATTAGTTCCTTAAGGGCCCGAAGGCATTACATAATGGGGCGCAAATACATATCGGAAAGACAACAAAAAAAGAAAGAAAGAGAAAAGGAAAATAGTGACTGACATGCATCAGTCAGCACAACTAACAACAACAACAAAACAAAAAAAGCAGATCAGAGAAAACTAATACCAAATTACCAAATACACATGTTCAGTTATAAGACAAAAAGCACAGAAAAAGAAAAGACAAGCAAGAGCAATTGCGCAGGTTCCAACTAGTAAGGATCTATATTATGAATCAGCATTGATGTTCGGTGTGGTGATAATGGTCGTCCAATTGTTTTCGAAAAGATGCGCGGTTAGTGCATGATACTATATTTTTGGGTAGCGAATTCCAAAGGGTTATTGCATTAGGAAAGAATGAACTTGTGAATGCCGATGTTCGACCGGGTAGGTGTGCTATTGGCTGGGTGGGATTTAGGTGCGCTGGCGTGCGGTGGGCTGGTTTTAACAATTCATGCCTGGATTTTGGATGATAGTAGGATATTAGGCCGTTTGCTTTCTCGTGGGTTCGTAATCTCGTAATCACATAGAGGAGTGCTTTGGTTTGAACTATCTGAGGCAGTCATCTCCAGCTCCTTTCTGGCTGACTGATACCCCCAAATGCGGATCCATCCCTCACCTGACCGCCTGAGCTGTTGGGCGCCCACGCAGAGCATTACCTTCGCTGTCTTCATGGGCACCATTTTAATCACGATACAAGTGTCCACGGGCACTTGCATACCCGTGACGGTTAGCCTGTTATTGCCGTCAGTGCTTCCTAAAGCTAACTAACAGCTTGGCCCATTGGGGTGAAATGCACCATTGTGCTCGTAGAAAAACTCCTCCTTTTCTCTAGACAGTAGATCAGACGAGGGGGGGACACTATTCTTTCAAGCAATTTAGTCAGCGGTGATTTAAGAGAGGTTAGTTTTAGGCTGGCAGTCACGCCGGGGGTTCTTCCCGGGCTTTAGGATCGACTTTATAACTGCAAGCTTCAGTTCCACTGGTACCGCACCAGACTCTAACATTTCTTGACATAGCTTAGATGCTCCTCCTTCTTTGCAGTGTCAAAATTACGGAGCATAGCTCAGACGATGCCATCCGTCCACGGGGCGCAATCAACGCAGACCTGCCCAATGCGATGGTTTCTCTCTCTTCACTGAACATTAGTGCCTGGAAATCATGTGTTGTAAACGCCGCAACTACGTTTCAAAACTCTTCGTCGACGTCTAAGTAACGATATCGCGTTGTACAACCTAATACCTAAACGTCGATGTTATCTGCAAGGTTTTTTTCTGCTGGGAGCGCAGGATTCATGACGGATTCACGTCTGCGCAATACCTCATCGAGTAGATCACCGAAACGAGCGATTGAAGTGTCTCCAGTAGCCTTTCGATCAACGGTACTTCAAGGGACCAAAAAAATAGTTTCGTTTAAGAGGAGTGCTGTTTACTGAGATAGACGTGTGAACGAGCAAATTTATGTGCCTACACACCCTTAATAACATTGCATGTAGCTCCAACCACTACAAGGTGAATGCAGCTGAGCGTTTTTTTAGAAAGAAGAAAAACTACAAGTTTAGCCACAGCATTCACAAAGTTGATTTAGCAACAATAAGTCGCTGTGCGCTACAAAATGCACCAATTATTTTTGTTTGATTCCTTGCAACTGAATCTTCACAGAGGCGAGAAGCCTCAACTTCGCGTGTGCTTACGAGCCACCGAATTTAGAAGACGGAAATGCGGTAATGAAGCGCGAATAGCACAACGATGGCACGAAAGAGGCGACAGGATCTGAGCTCTGTAACCTCGGCGTCTGGAATGGAGACAGAATGACTTGAACAAGAACTGAGATGTTGCATTCGGTGCACTAACACGGCTGACCACTAACGAGACGATGCTTACGAATACAACGACGCTAAAAAACATGGAGGAAGAAAAATTCAAAAACGAAACAGCCGCAACAATATAAGGCTTATTCTCATGCGAATGGGTTTCACAAGAAGTTTCATTTCTGCTTCCGTTTATACGGTGACGCGGAAATTTTAGTTCCGGTTACCGAGAGGTTTTTTACGTTGTCTGAATAGGAAATCAACCAACCTACAGGCTACTGTTTTGTTTAAGCGGCAATTGTGTTTAAGCGATTTCCGTTCATCGAGATTCTACTGTATTTTGTTTATGTGTAGTAAAACGTCTATTTTTGACTGTTTTCTGTAACCCAAAGACGTCTTTGTTCGCGTCGGGACGATGACTGCTTTCGTTAGCTGCATTAATCGTTGGATCTCGCCCAAAACTCGCAGCAAAATCACTCACAACAAAGAAGTACCTGCTCGCACACGTGAATATCGTGAGAAACAACCTAACCACGGACCGGCCATCGACTGATACCCAAAGCAACGAGAGAGAAAAGGGGCAAAGGCGGCTAGGCTGGCTAGACTACTGCACATTAGGTTACAGCTTTGTGGTGGCGCCAGCGATTGGCACTCAACATGGTGATGATGATAGCTACTACACTTGAGGGAACAGACACAGAGCTGGCAGTTTTTTTTTTCATGCGGGAGTTGCGGCGCTGCTACTTTACCCGAATTCGAAATAATAATGTTCCTCGACTGCAAAGGAGAAAATAAATTATGTGTGTCTTTGTGAAATTCGTAGTTCTGAAGTATTTTTACATTGAACGTACAGGCAATCTCGCCGGGGATTTGACAATGTTCGTAAATGTGGGCAATTCGTTAATATGGGGTTCGTTGTAACGAGATTTGACTGTAGCGTGTTTTCGTATTACGAAAATCACTGCTGCAGGCAGAGCATACTACTTTAAGGACGCCTTGTTCGAGTAAACCGGCGTCAGGTGCTCTATCAATGCTGGGGATCATGGAGGTTAGAGCATTGTCGACGGGGTTGGCGATGTTAGACATATGCCTTGAGTTCTTACTGCGCATGTGCGTGATTGGAAATTTACTAAAAAGCGTTCGCAACTGTGTGTAACTGCATATATTCTTTGGTGTATCATTTTCCGCTTTTTTTGTGTGTGCTTTATTTTATGCATAAATATTACCTATGCACCTGCCCTTATTTACGCTCGACCGACAAGGAGTAAAGGCGTTTCTACATGGAGCAAACAATTATTGATAACGACGTGGCAAAAGGTGCCTTGCTCATATCTCATTTTGCGAAAATACAAAGCTGCCGTATTCGGCATAAGGGCGACAATTATCTTTTCATGTGTTACGATCCTTGCTCTTGCTGAAAAGACATATGTTCCATCATTGTAGAGCTTTTGTAATCGACAATGTCATCTACCGCTTAGGTAGCAGCAGACAGTGACAGAGCCTGCCCATGGGCAGCCACTGAAAAGCTCTGCTATTGCTCAGGATTTCGTTTTAGGGCGACAAGGTTTCTGGCGGGGCGTTTTTAATAATATTAAGACAGCCAACAGTCATCGGAGGTCACGTTATTGCCACTTTATTTTGAACGCGGACAAAGCTTGGGTTGGAACATTTCAAGCAAACAGAAACAGATGACAAAAATTTGATTCAGGCAGTAATATGTTTGTATCATTTAGGGTACTATCCCGACAAAAACTAGTACGGGTCTGCTTCATTCTTCTTAGCTGAAAGGGAAGAAAATTAAACGAAATGTAGGCTGCTTTTGCGCTTACAAGGAATGTCGTTCGATCGTTAATATTCTTGTGACAGTTGTTACGGTGGCCTATCACGCGCTATCTGTTTACCTGCGCAATACGGGAGCTTTATTTATGAACGTATTTTTATTGATGGGAAACTCTTGTGAGCGCTTTCATTAACGCAGCGTGGAGTAGCGCAACAAGCAACGTAAGTTCATGGAGAACATTGTTACCGTCACATAAACTGCCCACTGCAGGTCCACGTTAGCAGAGTGAGGCTACTGAAGTTGGTAACTTTGAGCGTCTTTTCCGGACGCTGCAAACATCAGTTACATATTTGTGCCCCGCCTTTCAACGATGCAATATAAACGCTTCAAGCAACCACGCTGGACTCCATTCTGTGGTGGCCTGATGGAGATAGCGCTTCACCCCGCATTTCTGAGCATTCCGAATCATTTATATTTGCTGCAAAGCATTGCGAGTCTTTTTGGTACATTATTATCAACATGGTTTCAAAGGAGAAGGTTACCACATGATATGTCTTTTATTCAGACTTGGTTCACTGGTATTTCTGAATAACCGTGTTATTGCTAATATTTCAAACCAATCGCCTTCTCTCGGAAACATTTCTGGGTGTCCCCTGATTACTACAATTATCGGCGTGAAAGTTCACTCGGAGGTGTAAAAAAGACTTCTTTAGAGGAAAACAAATGTCGCAAACATGGGACCACAGAAAAACAAGACGAAGAGGGAATCCCTCCTTCCTCTGCCTTCTGCTGAGGCAGCAAAGCCAGCTTTACTGCCCGTGCGCTGTTGATTTTGTCTCAAAGAAATGTACAAACAAGGCCACGTTATCACAATCACTGTGGATTTTTACATTTTTAAGTTCTTCGTAATAGCCAAATCATTTACTTAGCGATCGTATTGACGGGATAGCTGAAATTGAAGGAAAATTTTTGAAACCAAGTTCGAAAACACTGAGAGCCTCCGAAGATACTGGCGCACATTTAACTGGCACAATAATAACCAATTTGCTTTGCAACATGGCTTCAAAAAATTTCCCTCTTCACGGATATATTCTAGGGTACCCATGCAAAAACCTGTGGAAGTACTTGTGCCTTCATGAAACCTACAACAGGTTCTATTTCATTGTAATGGTATAGCTAAGCATTACCAAGCCACAAGCATAGATATTATACTAAGCATTGCCAAACCAAGCACTACCCTCAGCGTTACTACATTGAAATTGAAGATTGGTTTGTTAGTTGATTCTATAAAAGTGACATAAAGACTGTGGTTACCAGCATTGCTATTTTCATTGACTTGGAGAAAAGTCATGCCTGTGGGCGCTCAACATGTTGGTTCCCATTTCAATTCGTAGGCTCGTTTCATCAATCCATGTAATGTCATAATATTCCAAGTCATATAATACCATTTTCTCGCGTAGCATGTCTGCGCTCTAGTGCTTCCGGCAGTTCTGCTCACTTTTTCAAGCCAAGGTTGCACTGGCTTACTTGCGCTGTCGGTGGTGGCGTATGCCGAGACGCCTGGCTTGTGGCAAAGCCAGCTTTATTCGCATGCTTCAATTTTGATGATAATGTTGGAGATGATGATGATGCTGCTGCAGTGTGTGGGACGTACTGACTCGGAGACATTGGCCAAGGATAAAGTATTGATGCGTCCCTGTAAAGCTTTAGAGTTACATTCTCTTCGCGCGCAGATATCTATCGCCCTTTGCAGATAGCGCGGTCGCGCGCGCACACGTGTCGTGCTGTATAAACGGTATTTACAGAAATGTTCAGGGGTATTTCTTCGCTTGTCAGCACTGAAAACCACCGTGAATGCGCCGCTGTGCCGGCGCATGCGTATTGCGCGCGCACCTCATTAACGAAAAAAAAAACACCGGCGTGCGTCCTCTGCGCCCTATGAACCTGACTATCGGCCGTGCTGTTAACAGATCTATTAATAATCGCACTCACTTTAAAATGTGGCGCTCTCCTTGCTCTCGAGAACTTCAAATGAGCGGAGAATGAAACCGCGGCCACGAACGAAAGCGACACCGTGCGAAAGAGACCGATGCTGCAGCCGCCTACGACCACGGGAGTCGACACAAGTGCCCACTAATGCGGGGTTGAGAACCAAAGTCAAATAAAGCTGTTGAAGAAATCCTTCACGCGTTTGCCGATTTAACTATGGTGATAGCGTAGCAGCCGGTAAATATGAGGCCGTCTCCGGAGGCATGGCGTCCTCGTACCGCTCGCACTCCCTAATCGGCACAAGCGCTCGCTAGTCGCAAAAGCCCTTCGAACAAATCACTTGAGTTTGGCTTCCCTACGGCAAAATTATCAGGAAAAATATTTTTGTTGTTCTTGAACGCGTTAGCGAATTTGAAGGAGTGCTTTCAGTTGCATAAGCGCGCGATTCGGTCACGCATTTGCAACGCTCTCAAGTTTTTACCGCTCTACCTAGACGCCTGACCATTTCCACCATCCAAGGCGATAAGTAGATCTCAGGGTGCTTCACGGAACAGTGTCTGGCGTCCAGATATTACTCTGTGCTCGATTGGGCACATTTTGAGTGGGCTGTGCTCCATCAGGTGCTACAACTAGAATGCGTCGATGCAGCGCCGCCGTACGGCGGACGTGTGAATCAGGCACCCTATGCTAGAACGGACAAGTAACGCACTCTAGGGGAGCCCCACGTAAACCAGACGCTGTGACACAGACATGGTGGCGCACAGGTTGCTCGTACGCGTGCCACACCAGTAAATACAACCGTCACAATGGGAGCCAGTATCCCGCCACATCGCAGGTGGAGGCGCTCGAGCTCGTCGCGCAGTTCATCTTCTAGATGTACATAGGTAGGACGTGAGGGGTTCGCTCCGCGGAAGAGCGGGCAGGAGATAATCGCAGAAGATAATCGCAGAAGAATTATTGACAATAACACGTACCATACATTTCCCTTCTGGCAAATCTCAGCAACATGAAAGCGTTTCGTTTTGGTAGAGTAACCCCGAAAAGCGTAAACAAAACCGGGCAAATGAAAATTCCAGACACGTGTGTACCTTTATTTAGGGCTAACAGGACTTCATTTAAAGAAAAGGAAAAACTAGATTTCAAATTAGTAAACATTTAATGAATGTATCGTATATGATAAACTGGGCTACCTCCTTGTCAGCTACAGTGTCATGGATTGAGGTATTCGAAGAACCAGTTGCGTCGCTTTTTCGGGCAGGGAGGTACATTGCATTGCGCTACACGGGAGGTACATTGCAGGTACACTGCGCTAAACGTGCTAGCGCATGGTACGGAGCTCCTGCGTTGAACTCGCTTCCTCGTCACAAGTGAAAGATTCCCAGCCACATCTTTTGAAAAGTCGTCATGGTGCTGATTCGGCATGACCGTCGTCTTCTTTGCGGAAGGCGAAGGGAAACTGGTCGGCAATCCTCTTGGCGCTTTTCCTGTGAATATTAGACATTCTGATGATAGGTCGGCAACTTCATCATCTTGAGTGGCCGCTCCTTCAACTGTTGACTCTGAAGCCTCTGGACACTCCAGGCATTCGTGATGCAGCTGAACATAGCATGGTATATCAGATGCATGTGCCAGGTTTTGGAGCACCTGGAGCAGTTGAGAGTTCTGTTAGAAAGCGTATCAAAGGCGATTCGAAAATTATGCCTGCAAGGAAGACCTACTGTATCGAATAGGCTGCACGGGAATCTGAAGCCACTGCAAAGAAGTGAACCAAGCAGCAAAGAACGAACCCATCCGACGATGTTTATTGCACTACATGAACTCATCTACGGACAATCAAAATATATACCGATACGTGGTTTATGAGATAAACGTGCATCATTGTACTTCTTTATGATTGCTGCCTGTATTTTCTTACCTAGAACCGTTCCATTATCGTGATTTTCAAGTACCCCTTTCAAGGACCTTCCCAGTGCACCCGCTCGCTGGGAGGAGGTCTTGCTGTGAAGACTTCGAATTGGGGTGGCCCTCTCTCCGGCCGTAACCCTGGCGTGCCCACCGCGGTACCATGCCCCGTTTACCACGAACTGCCCCTTATGTATGGCTCCTGCAAAACCGCCGACACCAATCACCTGTTATGGACGCGCCCTTCTCTAAGTGCAGTGTCATCCAGGCACCTTCGCGCGACAGACCTGCACCCTGTGAGACTCCCCCGATCTCCAGCATGGCTGTGAGGGGCCCACCACCACTATCGTCTGGACTTCCTCCATGAAACGGGTGCCAACTTGTACCTTTAGGACTTTATGCCAAAGGGTATACTAACAAAATTAAATAGAAATAAAAAAATATCACAGCAACTTGCCTCTATAACCCCCCTTCCAGATGACTAACGCCTCCACTGTTACAATCTTTCAATGGAATTGCCGCTCTTTGCTCAGCAAACGCTTTCAACTCGGCCATTATACTCAGCAACACCAACCTGACATTTTGGTCCTACACGAATCAGACACCCCTTTACCAAACCTCAGAGGCTATGAAGCATACACTCAAGATCCGAGTCACCGCACCGCCACGCTCGCATCCAAGACTCTCGCCGCCCAACTACACGACATTGCATCGCCCATCGCTCATACCTTTCTGGAAATTTTTCCCTCCCACCCGAAGAGCACAAGCCTGTTCATTCTCAACATCTGCAGCCGCCCTCCAACGCACTCCCTCACCACCATCGACCACCTCATCCACAACGCAATTCGCACCTCTCACACCGCTTCTCTCATTGTTTTAGGTGATTTCAACGCTCCGCACCCAGCATGGGGCTATCATCACGCAACCAAAAAAGGGGTAACCTTACTCAAGGCCACACAGCAGCACGTTCTCACTCTCTGCAACGTCCTTACCACCCCTACATGGCTGGGCAACAGTGTATCACGAGATACGTACCCCGACCTCACCTTTTCACATAATATTTCCTACCTGGAATGGCAGTGTCTTGAAGACACATTGGGCAGCGATCATCACATTATCCGTATAACTATACCCCACCTCACACTCAAACCTCCAATCGGTCAAGCTACACTCACCGACTGGTAATCCTTTCATAAAGATCCTGAACCCTTCCCAGACACTATCACCAACCTAGAAGAATGGACTTCACAATTAATCACGGCTGTCAAGAAGCATTCCAAGACAATTCCTCTGACGGTGGAGAATCCCTCAGTTGACTCCCATCTTCTCCATCTATGGGAGGCTCGCTGCGGAGTCGTTCGTCGATGCCGGAGGCAAAAATATAATAGATCCCTGAAACGTCGAATTGCTGCCCTCAAAAAATACGATACAATACGGCTAATTCAAGTACTTTTAATTAGTCGCATCACATATTCCACCCCATACATCGCCCTCAAACCCAAAGAACGGGAGAAAGTCGATATACTAATTCGAAAAGCTTTCAAAATTGGACTTGTCCTCCCCACTCAAACCTCTACCTGTCGTTTCTTCCAACTCGGAATCCACAACACACTCGAAGAACTCCTGGAAGCTCAACGCAACAGCCAACTCAGCAGACTCCTCCTTGCCACTACCAGCCGACACGTCCTCCAGGTTCTCGGATACCCGACACCACCTGCTTCACAAGCCCTTCAGCGCATTTCATCTTCAATCCGGTCCCACATTACTGTATCCAAAATTCCTAACAATATGCACCCAGAATTCAACCAAGGTAGAAGGCTCTCCCGAGTTAAGCATCTTCGATCACAATTCCACTCTCATCCCGATAGTCACTACACCGACGCCGCCCTCTACCCCACACGCCAGGCTCATGCTCTGGCGGTTGTAAACTCAGAAGGCACACTTCTCACCTCCCTCACAACTCTCTCGACATCAACCACCACTGACGAAGAAATTGCCAAAGCCATCGCCGCCACAACTGGCTCCGAATACCTTACAATAATAACAGATTCCCAGCAAGCCTGCGTAACAGTCAATGTGGACGCATCTCACTTCCCGAATTACGCATACTCGCATCAATCAATCCACTCCCCGAGCTATACATGGTCTGGACCACTGGCCACTCGTCCCTCGAGGGAAATGAGGCTGCTGACGCCGCTGCCCGCCCCCTTCCACACCGGGTATTTCCCTCAGGAACAGAACCTACGGTCCAGCCTCCTCCACCTCCCGCTGTTCCATCATGCTACCACGACATCCTGCACCATTATCGCAACCTTCGCCTCCCTTTGCCTCAACCTCACACTCAACTAACCAAGGAGGAAGCAGTCATCTGACGTCGATTACAAACAAACACATATTACAACGCACCCATCCTCCACGCTATCTCTCCTACCCAATACACCCTCACCTGCCAATTCTGCCCCTCTCTTAATACTACCTACCACATGGTGTGGGCCTGTCAAAACACCCCATCGCTTACCTGCTGACCAGCTCTTGTCACGCTGACCAGATCTTTCTGATCACCCGTGCCAGGGCTGCAGCCAAGCAAGGCCCAAGGGTACCTGGACTGACGTGAACCCACCCCACTGAGTGATGGCTCAACCATCACCGTTTACTCTATTAAATGTTTCTTCTCTCTCTCTCACCGAGCAGCAGGTGCTTTGAATGCAGTGCGTTTCCATAACCACCTATCTTTTTTTGGCGAATCGGCCTTAGTCATGTGATTGCATTGCCTGTCAGCGACGGCAGAAATGGGCAGAAACTGGGCCGACAAATTTCAAACAAAAAGTTGATATGAGCAGCCGCAATAAAAAATAGACGAACGTTGCTGTAAAACACTGATTAATAAAATAAAAGCCTAATAAAGTCTTTAATTTATTAGGATTTTATTTTCCCCAGTAGCCACAAGTGCAGCATTGGCACCAGAGAACGCACTGAAAAATGTGCCACGCATTTGTCCAACCCACTTGGAGCGCGCTGCCCTGGACCATTTACGTCAAGTCAATAATCATCAAATAGCATGAATAGCATTTTGAAAGCGCTTGAACTCGACCTCGAGATATTATCATCACGTTCCGTGGGCGTCGCTACAGGTCGTGGCTCCCGAGTCCGCGCAATCTCGCGCCTTCTGGAATAGCACTTCTGGATAGAGAGATTGCTCAAAATATTTGGTGCGAAACCATGGACTTGACAAACTCACGCCAAAGTTGCCTGGAAGTCTTTGCGGGTATTGGAAATGTGACGGTGTTTACGATTATGAACTGTGGTCTTGTGCAACTTGTTCTGTGTTGGGCAATCCGTCTCCGTGGGCCCGTGTACTGCTATGACGAAGAGGAATCCCAATAGACAATATTAGGGCACGAGGCTTAAGAAAACGATCACGAAGAAGAAGAGGTATCTAGCGCAGCCATGCCGTGCGTCCATATCGCGAACACAACCCGCCCCCTTAATTCGACGCATTGAGTGCATGAAGTCTTCTCCAATTTGTAGCAGCGATGGCCCTTGGCATCGGCGAAGCCTTGTACATGACCATCTACTGCATGACCGTCGTGGGCATCGGAGTGTGGGCGGGTCGCCGCTTGCACCTGCTCCATTACCCGGACGGCGCCCCTGCTGCACTCGGGAACACTTACAACGGCGAATTATTTCTGGAACGATACTTGCTCTACAACCGCCAGTTACCAATCACGCTGGCTATCAGCTCCATGACGGGTGAGTAAAGTCATCGTCAGGCGTACATACCCACTCTTGCAGGTCTTATTTCTGTGCGAGCCCATCCGCGCGACTGTAATAATGATATGGGGAGCGTAGAAAGGGGTTTTCCTGGGGGCCAACGAGGACATCGCTTTACGCGTCCCAAAAACTGTAAGGAAATCCCAAAGAGCACGGCATTACTGTTGGTGTGCAGCGCTTTAACCAAAGCTTTCAGGTGTCACACCACGTTGGCGACCATGGACAAAATTTTATTCCGTTCAGAGCATGCAGGCTTCCGCAGATTGTGATACCATGTGATGGCAGTGCAAATGAATAGAGCATTCTAAAGTCAACAACTCATTATAATCCAAATTTTACTGCAATATTATTATTCACCAGCGGGTTTCAAGTGAGATATTTTTTGCCAAACTTCAATTTCTACCAACATTCCAACCTGGAGATTCCAAACCAATCGGTGACCGAGTTTAAAACTAGGCGTAGGGGCTTAAGCTCGCTTTCCTAGTACAATGTCTGATGGTGGGCAATGTTGGTGCCGTGAATATAGCCCCAGCGTCGAATTTGCCCATTCGTCATTGGCCCTTATCTTTAATTAACGTTCACTACAAGCATGTTGGTGATATTCGAAGATTGCATACTGCGCCCCCTAAATAACACAAAACTCCTGGAACACCTCAATTACCTTCCTTCCCAAGCATACTGATATCCATGGTATTCGCCCCGATATCGAACACAGTCGGCCCCCGGCGCCAGCGGGACGAACCGCTCCTAGTGTGGATGGCGCCCTCGCGTCGTCTGCTCCTTCACGTTAAGCGCGGCGCAAGGCGCGTGCTCCACACAATAAAACAACCAATATGTGTACTTCTTTTGCAGTAAGCAAGGACGTAGTTACTTCTACTTCAACATTTCCTCTAGAGACGCAATAATCAGCGGCCATTGCGGGTCAATGCGCTGGTTCCACGAAACATCTTCGCCGTGGTCACCGCGTCAGTGAGAAACGTGTTGTAAACATTGCTTCGACGCATTGCACTTCTCGTATTGATGAGCGCAGTCGTCTGCCGTTTCGGGAACGTCAAAGTGTGGTTTTTGAAGTTGGCGTGGTGGTTATTTAACATATAAGAGTTTAATACACGGAACGGGTAAGAAGCGACAAGACCGGTGCATACCCTTGCATTTGCCACAGCTTTGTAGAATTACGCTGTGTCCTTCTGGAAGGAAGAGACAAAAAAAAGCAATTACAACGCACGCGACCCGTGCGCTATGGCCAGACGTTACCGGGGACGTATTTTACGCCCGCAAGCGCCTGTGTGATTGAATTTTCGGAAATGCATTTTTGGACAGACGTTGCTTATACTGTGTTGGTAATTTTACATATTATTTAAGATAGGTTTCTGTGGACGCGCTAGCGTATTTCGGGGGGATTTCTGGGTAAATGTAAGCCGTTGTGAGTTTGCGCCTGATTTGTGGCATTTCGTGTCATTTTTACATACCCCATTTTAAAATCCCGACATGAATCACCATGCATGTCCACAAACGCGTTTCACACAGCATAACTAAATGCCTAATGTGTTCACGTCTTAACCTCTTAAGGTGGACCTAAGTTTAAAGAAGGAAGAAAAATCACGTAATATAATGCAAGTTGTTGCCCGCATGTGTGGAGGGTGTGTGCCATGACTCGCTGTATTTTTTTTATTTTTCCAACAATGATCGCTTTCGATACAATTTTAAAAAAGGCGAGCCACAATTCCTGGACAATCTCGGGCTAAAAGTGGGTTGATAAGTTCTTAAAATACTGGCGCCTACTTGTTCAAGTACTGCTTTTCCACCGCTACGGAACACGACACCTAGCGGACTTTCAATTGCAAGTATACTGATAACCAACGTTTGGCTTTTCGTGTTACATGCGTTATCTTCTCGCTGCGCTTGGAACGTTTGCTGAACTCCCTCCCCCCCCCCTAAAAAAAACAAAAGACGAAATGCACAGAAAACGTTTATCCGTGACTATTTTAGCCAATACTCACGAATTCTACTCACGAATTCTGCAGCAGTTCTGACTTCTGCGCCCCGCAGAAGTCAGAACTGCTCATCGTCTAACCGGGCAGGCCAAAGAAGCAAGCACTTCCGAGTGTAACCGTAACCATCGACGGCACACAAATCATACGCACTGAACAGATTCGGATCCTGGGCCTGTTATTCAGGGGAGACGGAAAAGCCTAGGCCGCCGTCACGAAGATCAAACACTCGACTGAACAGATCGCAAGCATGATACGTAGAGTTGCGAAGCGCAACCGCGGACTGAAAGAAGAAGACGCCCTGCGGCTAGTGCAGGCGTTCGTCGTGTCCCGCGTAACCTACTCCGCCCCGTACCTCCGGCTAACGAAGGCGGACAGGGAAGCGCTGGACACGGCGATGCGTAAAGCCACCAAGATAGCCATGGGTCTGCCAATGTACTCGTCAACGAAAAGATTGATGGACATGGGCACCCTCAACACCACGGACGAACTCATCGAAGCACACTTGTCCAACCAGAGAGTTCGTATGAGCAGAACAGAACACGGAATAGCCGCCCTACACAAGATAGGATGGCGGGTTGAACCACAGACGGAAGAGGCACCACTCCCTCAGGGATGGCGTGACTCCATCACAACCAAACCGTTACCGCGCAACATGACAGTGGAACGGCACGAAGGCAGGCGGACGGCGTGGGCCAAAGCCCTGGCCCGGAAGCTGGAGGAGGACGCCCAGGTCCGGTACGTTGACGCCTCACTCCCAAAACACGGAACAAAGGGCGTGGTGGCCGTAACGGACATCGACGAGCTGAAGACCTGCGCGTCGGTGAAGACTACGGACCCAACCGTGACAGAAGAGGTAGCCATAGCGCTGGCCCTAGCCATGCCGGAGGTCAGCACGGTGGTTATCGACTCGAAGAAAGCGTACGCAAGCTATCGGAAGGGGATCGTCTCCTCTGCGGCAGCAACTATACTCGAGAAACATCCCACAACACCGGGACGAGTCACCGAGCTAGTGTGGGTCCCTGCTCACTCGCTCGTGGAAGGCAACGTCACCGCCGACCACTATGCCCAAGAACTAGCCATCCGGGCCTAGGAAGAGCAACCGCACCCGGTCACGAGTTATAAGGAGATCGTCCGCCTATACAAAGACAGTGGAACGAGGCTTCCGAAGCCACACAAGCAACTAAGCAGACGGCAGCAGACGAAATTGCGCCGCTTACAGGCAGGGTCGCTTGCTCACCCGGCGCTTCGGCACAAAATGTACCCTGAAGAAGACGAGAACACAAGTCTGTTCTGCCGGGGAGACGGCACTCTCGCGCACATTATTGGGGAGTGCAAAAAACTCAAGACACCCCCGTACACCCTTCCTCCTTCCCCCAATTGTAACCCGCTCGAGCGACGGGAGACCTTACTGTCCAGCTCTGACCTCGCCATTCAGCAACAGCTGGTGGCTCGAGGAGAAGAATTACTGGACACATGTGGGTCCCGCGAATAGGAAACCGCCCCATCTGGTGCCTGCGCGCACCATTCTTTATTTGAAGCTGAGTTAAAGTTGTTCACCCACTTAGCACAAATTGCCGCCGTAGCGGAATCGGCGGTGCTACGGCAGCTCTGCTTTAGATATAGGCGACTGCGAACACTGATGTCCGTCCGACAGACGCACCCTCCGCGTGAGCGAAGGAGTTGGCCGAGCGGAAGTCCGCCTGCGGTTACGTCACGACGTCCCTCGGATTTCTCCGCTGAAACGCTCCGTCGTGTGAATACCCCTTCAGCGGAGGATCCACACTAGCAGCGCGACGCTGCCGCCACCTATATGTCGATCTCGTGGCGATACTATCAACGCTTTCAAGTTCAATATTTCACATCTCCTCATTCGAATTTGGCGCTTTCCGAATGCGCTCTGACAGCTGGCGCCATCCATATGGTCGTAAAGAGACTTACACCCGCTTTCATTATATTTGTCTGTGTGTATGGTTGTTGTAGTTCTGCGTGCCACGATATTCGAGGCAGTGTTGAGACCGAACGCGATGGCGTAGCGGAAACACCGCATTTCAATGGGTAGTATTCTTTGCGGAGTATCCGCACAGCCGGGAGTATTTTGCTGAAAATATATGTACACTGTCTATAGCCTAAATTTCTCGATGTTTCCTCTCTGAAGCAACATCGACGTTTTTGCATATTTTTTGTGTTTGCCCGAAAACCTTTCTCTGTGGGTTCTTTTTCTTTTTTTTTCGAATAAACATTTCTGTTTGAAACAATTACAACTGCAACGACAATTTACGCTTGTACCATTTGATACCACACACTTATCTGTTGCATATATTTTGCGACCTGCAAAAAACTATTCGCTAGACCATCGAAAATCACTGTCTTTCGCGGGGGCAGGAAAGAGTTAAGTCTGCTTACAAGCTTTGAAAGGGAAAACATAGCGATACCAATCTAAGACGTTTTTACTGCTAAAGCAGGTTTGCGAATCTTTCCTCGCTGTCGTTGCGTCGCCTGTTGTCGCAAACTACTTTTACGGGCACAGTGGCCACACGTCACCCTAGAGCTTCCCGGGAATGACAGCTGTCCGTGGCTGACGTGCACCTGTTCTGCTCATGTGCCGCGAAGTACACCTGTCACGATCATTACGCTGACTCTTGTTCCGCCTTTAGCACGTGACGAGCTAAAGCCGTGGTAACGCACTCGAAATTCCTACTGTAGAGGCCAGAGTTCAAACGCCACACGAATTCAATTAACGCGTTCTTCTCGGAAAAGTCGAGATGGTGTGAGTAGTTGATTTATGATTCAAACCGAACATAGTGAACGTTGTTGAGAAAGTGACAGGAAGTACGCGCATCGATATGGGCTCATTTGGAGCCCCTTCTACCGCTGCAGCGTTTGGTATAGTTGTCGGGGTGCTTATCTTGGCACGACACGTGGCGTGGTTGTTTCACGTCGATGGCAAATGTGCCCACCAAAGAGGTACTGGTGGCCACCGAGATATTGTGTGAATGCGGGTAATCGGTGGAAAGCAGAACGCGGTTTAGTAGCGGCGCAGTACCTTTGCGTAAGGGTCACCATTGCAGCGTCCACAAGTCCGAGCTGAGAAGCGGACAAAATCAGGACGCTTCCACTTCATTTGAGGAGAGGCACAGCGTAGCTGGGCGCAGTACACACGTAGCATGAAGCAAAAACACGTTTTTATTTTGTAATTTGCGATTGAGCATACTTGAAATGAAACTTGTAAGGACAACCGTATGACTCTGCTGGACAACCTAATGGGGCTGTTCATTTAATTCCGTAGCACTGTCAAGGACAAAAATGGCCGCCGCTGTAAACTGTTAATATGCGTTGCGATGAAATTTCAACCAGGATCTCCGCATAGCGATCGAATGCACTACCACCGCTATATCTCCGCACATTGACAGCGGTAGGGCTATAGGTGCTGTCGTTGTTTCTTCGATGCATAAACTAATTTCCAAAAGCAAGAACCGGGTCTTTGAGAGGTTAATGTGGCCGCTTCACAATATTCCCGAAACTATGACTTGGAAACATAGTACTTGTAGAGTAGTGCCTGCCGCATGGCACGTCAACAGTATGGGACGTCAGAAGAACAGTTGTACACTAGCCGTGCAGAGTTAACCACTGACCTAGAGAAGTAACGGAATGTGCTAGTCCGCCTGTATACGTCATCAGTGCCGTAAAACAACAAAAATATGAAAGTGAATAAAAGGACGCAAACGTGATTTAGCAGAAAAGAGGCTGTTTGAAGTAGTTCACGCCAAAGGACCGAGAAACTAAGCTGAGAAAGAAGCGCAAAGGAGATGTAGGAGTAAAGAAGTTATAATTAAGTATCGCCAGGTTTTCCTCTTTAACCAACGAAAGCAGACTTAGGTTCCGCGAGAATGTTTTTTTTTTTTTTCGTCGAATCAGTATCTCCCGTGCAATTACCACATTTCCCTTCAGCTGTTGTTCGCACCAAAAGTACCTAAAGTTTATTTTTTGGCCCTCACAAAAAATAATAGGCAGGAATTTGTTACTTCAACGTGACAGTAATAATGCTAAGGGGTTTTCTACAACAATGCAGTTGAATCAAATAAAAAAAATACGTATGGAAGTGACCCGATTCGCGAATGTTCAGTTCTTCCTTTAAATTTCCGGGTCACCAGTTTTTTTACTTTTCTAAGCATCATAAATGTTTTTAGAACCTGATGAATGAACGTCTTAAGTTCTAGTTTAAGTGGCCACAAAATACCTGGGCACCTGATAACACAGTACGGCTGACACACAGCAGACAACTTACAAATGGCTCGAAAGATTTTTACCTTTCTTGGTTGTCTTAGAAGTCTGAGTGTTTGCGTGCCTTTTTTGACGTTCCGTAAGGACTGGCGACGATATCAACCGTCTTCACTTGCAGCATCACTTGCATTCGATATCGCTTGAAAGAAAATTGCTACAAAAGCCGGGCAGGTACGACGGGAGGTGATTGCTGCAGCAAGAAGATCACGCAGTGTTCTGTGGTAGCGAGAACTATCGTCTTTCAAGTGCTTGTGATCCCAAAGTAAATTGTTGCAGCTTCATTTTAAGCGCTTCACTGCGCGTCCATAGCAGCGATTGTCTAAAGAGAAATACAACGAGAAAGCTCCCTGCTCTCATCTTGTTGCTTTCATCATCCCCTCCTCCCCTCGTGGTGTGTTAAGGTGTACGCCTGTGTTCGTGTTAAAGTATGTCCCAAGGAAATTATCTCCATTTCCATCTACACGTCATAACAACACATTCAGGATACTGTGGTCTAAGAACGCCAAAATACTTTGTGCAGCGTAGCAATAAGCTTATCATAATTATATTGATAATTAGCAGTCCACAGTCTAAGCACAATGCTGGTAATCTGCCAGCATGACCAGGTTCATAGCACTTCGTATATTGTGTCCCTAATTGAGCACTGGTCGTGCCTTCTTATGTACCCCAGCAACCTGGGTTGGTGGCGGCTACCTGAACGGCTTGGCAGAAGCAATCTACACCCACGGCATCGTACACAGCCAGGCACCACTAGGCTACGCGCTCAGCCTCGTGCTCGGTGAGTTCGTGCAGGAGAACACCCTGCATGGTAAAGACAGACTTTGTCTAAGGCTTCGTCAAACAGATGTTCCCACTTTATGCAGTGCCGAAGTGTACGCCAATTTCTACGAAAAAGATCTGGCGCCAGTTATATGGTGTAGCGTTGACTCTTTTGGCAATTTGTACCATCTGGCTGTTCGGCCTTGTGCTGTTTACACCAGCACGTGAGTAACAAATCTGTGGAATGCCGGTTAAGGTGAAAAATTGTGAAACATGAGGCAGACCAGAACCACAACGTCCTAAAACTGTCAGTAAAAATTACTTATTAATGCAAAATGACTAGTTAACAATGGTAGTCAATATTCCATTTTATGGCTGACGAAACAGCCGGTAGGTCGATGAAAGACCTAAATGACACCACATTTCTCACGGAAGCTCATATAAACAATAAAGTAATTAGGTTGAAAAGAAAAAAAAGCATATCTTGCCTTCAGGGTATTCGAACCAGGGTTTTCCGGAATGCGAGGAGGACATGGCACTCCTGGAACACCACAGCTGGATGATTGCAGAGGACTAAGCGGGAACCTAGAGAAATAGTTGCAGCCTTAAAATTAGACACGTGTTTTAGAGGCTGGTACTTAGCATTACAGGTGAAATTTAAGAACTTCGTGACACACATGGCAGTCAGGCGGCGAGAAAGGCGCGTTTTTGCTAAAAGCGCCCCCGTAGAGCTTGTACGGGTGATTGCCCAAGAGTCTGTCATAGTAGCTGAAAGAGTAGGTGTAGTAAAGTCTTTTATTTTGAAGTGGAAGGCCGGTTGCAGAAGGTGGCAATGAGAACAGCAGTGGGGAAGAATAAGCATTTATTCAGTCTTCAAGTGTCATATAGTAAGCCTTTAATGGAGCAACTAATAGTCCAGTGCGAGTAACCGAGGTGGTAGGTGGTTGTAGGCCCCGGCTCCCACTACTAGTGGCAGGGGGCTTTCAAAGGAAAAGGTACCTAGAACGGAGAGTAATTGGGGGGTCACGGTAAAGGGGTTATCTGGTGAAGAACCATGAAGAACCGTTATTCTCGAAAGCGCACTTTCGAGAATAACGGCATAGTCTGCGAATACACCGCAAAGCCAAATTAAATGGTTTAGGTCCATCGTCGAAGTCGCTGAACAGGAGGGAGGGCAAACGCCGCAAAGGCCCATAAATGATATTAATAAAATCTACACTTGGGCACCACTGGACATGTGCCACTGTATGCACTACTTCATTTGCGTGCGTAGATTGAATACACCGCTATTAGGGAGATATTTGTTCTACAGACTTCATCGGTTCTGTGCATACCGCGATGAACTCTAGACAGCAGTGGTGAAACCTAGTGGCACCCACAATGCCAGCATAATCATTCCACTATCCAACAATAACGTTTTTGCTTTCACTACATCATAAGGTGGCCTTGGGAATTTTTTGTTGTGGAATTAGAACGGAGTCTATAGATGTGTAACTCGACAGACACGTGGCTATGGGGTCTAAGAATTCCTCTATTTTGCTTGCTCTACCACCCCTTCATAAATTTTTGCCAGGAGGAAATTCGAATAGCTGTTGTGTTTTCTGATTACCCATCAGAGGTGCTTGCTATATGAACCACGATACAAGAACACAGCTAGGAGTCAAAAGGCAGTATGTATAGGACAGATGAATTGCAGTCACAGCAAGTTTTCGCTTTTGGGCGTAAATCCAGTTTTCCTTGGTTGGGGCTGCGGCTGTACTTGGCAAAATATGGTACGCATTAAATTGGCAAATGTTGGGCATTCGTTGCTGCAGCGCTGTTTTTTTGTATACCGCCTTTTTGGTGGCAAACACTAGTGATGCCTGTGACACCGAATCGCTGTGCCTTCATGCTGGGAGGGGAGGCCATAGCCAACACCGCCTGTATAACATTGCCCTTCGCATCAGCCACTTTCCAATGGGAGCAGTAGCGATTCCTGAAACATCTCCGCCGGCGTGCGCCACACCACGGATCAGCGAAGGAACCAGGCGTCCTACGGCCCCTAAACATAAAGGCGCAGGACCACCACCTTGCGAAGGCTGGAGCAGCCCTGTAAATTATTTCTAAAAGTTTTCGTAAAACGGCCCTGCACGTTGAAGAGTACTCCTAGCGGCACCAGGAGGAACGGCTACAGAGAGGGGAAAGGCAGGAGAGCGCTACAGAAATATTATCAACTAATGCGATGGGCAATTGGCGGCGAGATGTTTGAGTGGCGCCCCCTTGCTCCGGGTTTCGGCTTAGGTATTCGCGCTGTTGTCATCTGCTACACTTCACTTGCGAGGGGCAGTAGTGACTGTGTTAGAATTAGTTCATAAAAACAGTATTTCCAGCAATTCTTTTCCAGCAATTTGCCAGCAAATATTTTTCCAGCTTCTGAAACCTCCGAATAACTTCAGGCTCTATCCCGCACAACTATGTAACACACGAGGAGAGAGAACAACTTTCTTCGGGGCATCGAGTACTTCAGGCAAGGTTGTCTGCACCACTTCGTGGTGGTGCAGCACAAACGGCCTCGTATTTCTATGTAAATAAACAACGCTCGCTGCGGATATGCACCTTCTTGCACGCCGCCATAACGAAAGACAATTTGTGAAGAAGAGAATGTATGCCATACAGCCTGAATAAAATGTCCAAACGAACTTTGGAGCCTCCCAAAGAACCCCAAATCTCCTGATAAGACGATTGAGACGCTACAGAAACATTACTGTATTTTCGCACGTATAAGCCGCACCAAAAAATGCGAAACTTTATGTGGCAAAGGGAGAGTGAGGATAATACGCGGGGTTCTTCCTTTATTACAGCTTCACGGCAATGCGGGTTGTGCTGTGAAGCTCCTACGCGGTAACATGAGTTAAGCCTTCCATCGCAGCGATCGCGCAAAACATACAAGGACAAGGAACAATAAACAAGGACAAGCACAGCCTACCAAATATATTTTATTTGTGAATTCTGACTTTCGCCTTGCAGAAAGTGTATTCTATTTGAAAAAAAAAACGCTTTTTCTGTCTGCATAGTATGTGATGTGTTGCTTGAGCAGTAGCTTTGGTGCAGCCTTTCCTGTCAAATGTGTGGGCAATACGCGAGGATGCTTTTTCTTTTCCGGCGGGCTGGAAGTGGTGGTGCGGAGTATCTGCAGGGGTGGGTTTTAAGGGGGAAAATACGGTAATGCGCTCGAAATAGAAAAAAAATAATTCTACGACACAAGTCAACAGCAAGGAAAGAAATTGAAGCAGACGTTTTATTCCCTGCTCGGGGATGTACGTGTTGGTGCCCCCTGCTTTGTGTGTAGCATTAGGCAGCGGAGGAGGTAGAAGATTAAAACTTTGTTTAATGGTAATAGTGAAGGGAGTTAGGGCCTGTGGCCCTGTGGGGTAACCTATGCTGATTTGCGAGGTTTAATGCTCAGAGATCATCGATACCTATTCAAAATACGTAGCCTTTCCAAAGTATTTTTGAGATGCTCTTATGAAGCAGCAATAGTCTTATGAAGACTCAACATGTCCAGAGACCCTTAACTCCCTTTAGTAGCATTATCAAACAAAATTTGGGTCGTCCACTTCCTCAGCATTGCAATGCTACGCGAAAGTTACCATATTCCTCGGACACCAAAGTGGGATGCGGGGGAGGGGGGGCGAGGGGCGGAGGGGTAAGGAAGAACGTGGCACATAGCTTGATGGGAGGCTAAGGCTCATTACAAGTTTGTTTAGTGAAAGATCATGTAGTTCTCTCAGCCTTTGTTCTACGCGCAACGATGCGTTATTTGCTGAATACGGAAATAAGTGCTAAAGCACGTCCACCCACTGTTCGTCAAACGCCGAGAGGTGGGCTGAACGGACTGTTGGTACACTGTAATATAAAGAAAACAGCTCAGACATTGGGACTAAGCAAGGAACATAAAAGTTCTTGCTGCCATCGTGTGCGCTCTTTTCGTTTCGTTCGGCTCTTTCAGTCCTCCAGCTTTTCATTAGTGACACGGGGGTTGATAACCGTGTTCCATATATCCGGCCGAAAGCGATACAAAACACCGTCCCACAGCAGTCTGTGGGACAGCTGGACCACAGCCGCAAAAGCGGGACTTGTCCCGCCTAAATCCGGACGTCTGGTCACTTTATGCTACGCACTCTACATGCGCATCGCACAGCCGGAAGTAAAGCACCTGTCTTCAAGTTTTTTCGTTGCTGTTGAGTTGTGTCGGGTTATTGTTTTTTCTGTGTCCAACGCAGTAATTTTTCTGCACCGCCACAAACGTCGCATTTGGAGGTTTGGAGCTGTTTGGGAGGCTCGAAAGTTCGCGTTGATATTTACATTCCCCTCTTCTTGAATTGTCTTTCATTATTCACATTAAAACCAGAGCAGGGACGAGGACGGAAGAAGTGACAAATTAGAGCGCTCTAGTTTGTCACTTTTTCCGTCCTCGTCCCTGCGCTGTTTTTAGTGTGAATAATATGTACCCAACTAGCCCAACGTCACGTCTCTCATTAGGGCTGCGTGTAAGAAGGTGTATATCCGCAGCGTGCGTTGTTTATTCACGTGCAAATACGAGAAGGTTTGTGCTACGCCATCACGAAGCGGTGCAGGCCGCCTTGTCTGTACGACTCGAAAGCGGCTTTTGTGACCCGAATTTCTATGTAAACAGCGCTATCAATACGAACTGCCTGTCAGCCGGAACGGGCGTCTGAAATAATTACGGTGTTGAAGGCTTGATGTACTCGCTAATGAATCCAATTAATTGCTTACGTGCCGGTTTCTAGCGCAACAATTTAAACCGATGAATATGTCCAAGAAGCTTTTTGTTGTTTTCCTACCTCTTGAGGCGTAAAGAACATATCCTGGCCTACACAGAATGTCGTTCAATGAATTGAAAAATATTACTCTTGCTCTGTTTTACTCGACTGAGGATCCCACCCACTAACAGACTCAACTTCACTGTGAAATGGATTTTCCGCGTGCTCTTCCTCCGCTCCCACCTCGTCCACCTCCTTCCCTGCTCCTCCTCCTACTACTACTACTCCTCTTCCTCCTCCATTACCTCCTTCTCTTCCTCCTGTAAAACGCATATCTGTAACTATTACTATTACATTTGCTATGCATTACTATATCGCATATCTCATAGTTGGGATAATATGGCTGTGGCAAATGTAAGGCAGATAAACCTCTAGGTCTGAACACACATGACGTAGTGTCCAGCGCATGCCACTGCACGCGCCACAAGTGACTAGCATGCGTGCGTGTGCTTGTGTGTGTGCTTGGTCTAGTGCACGTGTTTGTGTATGCGCGTGTGCGCGCGTGTGTGTTTGTGATTGCTTGTGGGAGATGCAGCGGAAGCATGTTATGGCGGCGCATCTGCAGAAATGATGGTAATCGACTAGCAGTGGCTCCACTAAGGGCTGACTTTTTTACCAGAGCAGAAAAGCAGTAATGAATAATGGGTATGCCACTTCTAAGTCCGCATTATTTCGTTTACACCGAGAAATTTCAGACGACGTTGAAACCACGATTACAGCGTGAATGAAGCGTTAAGGATGCCATGCCCTTTTTACGGGCACAGCCTCCGAGCTTGAACCGAGCACGTTATTGGTATCGCGATCAATTTGTATTTTGCTCAATAAGCGCCCATATTGGTTAGAATCCTGGTATAAAACCAGCAGGTACCTATACGCACAGTAGAATATTTGGAACTTGACATACATTTTTAGCGACCCATACTGCAGGTCCGCATACTTTCAGGCCATGACAACGTCAAGGGATGTGGTACAATACTTTCTAGTGTTCTGAAAGGTTGCAAAAACTGTTTTACCATTACCTTACATGCGATTAACCGAGAATCGTGTAATGCCTTGTGCTCAAGCCGACAGCCCGGAAGGCATGAAATTTGTTTTTGTCTTGCATTTCGTCGTTGTCGGTTATTCGCAGCTGGCTGTTCTAAATATTGTTAAATACTGAAGCTGATACCCTCCTCCAACTCTTCGTGCGCCAAAACAGGATCAGCTTCGCAAGGAATGTGGCAACGGCGGCAATGTTTATTTCGGAGCGGTATCAACCTGATTTAAGTCTTCTATTATGATCAGAAGATACGCGCACGCAAGATCTGCTGTAGACAATCATCAAAAGTCAACCGAGCGCAGAGTCACAGCCCGAAGAGCGAGCCCGAGAGAAGCAGACGACGAATACGAGAATACCTATGCCTACGTCCCGTAGACACGCTGCGCAGCGCTGCCCGTTGTCGCGCTCACCGCCATTAATTATAGGGATGTTGGCTTACCGCGGCGCCTGTTATGTTTCCGTATTTCCGGTATTGCCATCAATGCCGGTTAAAGAGTTGAGTTCGTCCCCTCCTGTTCAGGTGCACTCTTATTCCTGCTTAGATGCGCGCGCAGTAGCTGCTCAGCCTGTCATTTTTTTAATGCTGAAGCTGCTGTTTGGACAGGTTGAACCGTGCTTAGCCTGAACCTTTATTTCCCCCGTAGGTTGTTTTTTTTCGTCATCTGAAAAGGCGTACGAACTACCTGGAGTACAGCCACCACGATACTGGTACAGCACAGACACAAACAAATTACTCAACTATAGACGGAACACCCGTTATGAGGGTCTTTCATTGCGTCCTTTTTAGAAATATCTCGCTCTGTGTGGCAGTGCAGGTGGTCTTCTATTCACTCCCAAGATTCGGGCTATGAATGCTCTCACCATTCTGGACCCATTCGAGTGGCGCTACGGTCGCCTTTTCTGCCTGATGTTCATGGTTCCCGCCATTTTCAACGAGGTCATCTGGTCCGCCGCGGTCCTGGCGGCTCTCGGTAACTCCCGTAGTACTACTGTTACTGGGACTTAGAGCCACATTGTATTCTATTGAATCGTAAAGGGGATCTTGTTGCATTGCTAAAACGTACAAAATATATTGATCCCGTATGTATAAAATTGCTTTCACCCAACTGTACCAACACACTATGACCTCCTCCCTACACGCTAGGTTCTAAACGTACGCGCATATCAATAGATTCCGATGAAAATATCATGCCACACTGGCGTTCCTCAGGGGGATTATGCATTCTGGCTCAGCTCTTGTCAATGTTGTAGGGTTCGGTAACTTTAGTGGTGACTATATACGTATGAGCGAAAACCAACACTGTACCGCATAATAAAGAGAAGCTTTGACAACCCGCTATATGTTTTGATCTGCATGCATACGGGTATACGATCTAGGTTTCACTTGTAACCCGAAAGCGGATGCTTTTGGACACTCTTCAGCTGAACCCCAGGAAACCGTGAAAATATGTTCAGTTTATAAAAAGTTTTGTTTATCAAGAGAATATTTGACCCAAATTTAGGCAACAATGCAGTGTTGTACACGTTCCTCTAAAATAGGAACGAAGCTCGTTCCTCGTTCCTTCCCATTCTTGAAACAAGTTCCCGTTACAAGTTTCTATATTGAGAAAGGAACGCGTTCCAGTTACACTTCGAAGAGTGTGATTGGTCGTTACATTAACGTTACATTTGATTTTTAAAATTAAAATCCGGTGTCGGATAACCTTAAGGCAAAACCAAGTGAAGCATTTTAACACTCACATCGAACTACGTATATTATACAATTATTAACACCACCGGCAGCAGATTATCTGGAGATAAAATGAATTCGACGAAACGCCCTTAGACGAATCTTTTCAGGGAGCACTGGACATATTCCAGACATTTTTAACTGCAAGTGTGGGGCCAATCTATCACAAGTGCAACACACATGGCGCTTTCCGCATAGGCCTTCAAATGTGAACTCGGGATACTTCGCTTCCGATATGCAAAAAGAAAGTTACTCACATGCACGAACATGAATGTCTTGCGCAAATAACCGCATCAAAAGGAACAATACATAGACGTTCAATGAATGATGATTTAATATTACAGTATGAGTGAAGAAGGAATGTCCGGAATACGTATTCGCAACTTCGTAGAGCACTTCGCTCCAGTACAATAGCAGGCGGTGGATGGTTCTCGCCCAAAGTAGCACTTAAATTTGAAAAAAAAATCTGCATAAATTCACAGAATTGTCTAGTAATGCGTATTATTCTGATGTCTAGGGTGCGAGGTCTTTACAGTGCAATGTATTGGCTTTTCCAAATTCTGTCCGACCAATTACCATGTAGTGGCGGCAACACCTTCTGCATTTAGCGCCACTATCATCAACATCATCCGCATGTTGTCACAGTCCCCATCAGTGGTGCCTGGCCAGGTCACCAGTGCCACGCGACAGGGGTTGTAATACGACAGAGCGCCTGGGCGGTCGCATGTCTACACCACTCTCCAGTTCCGGCCGGGGTTTGCACACCAGACATAAATGTAGGCGAACCAGAGCGCATCACCGAGTCCACGGTGACTTTCCTACAACCTCCATTTACGCTATCATAACGATTACAGGTGGAACTTCCGTGAAACCTGCATTGTTGTGGAAATGCAAGGCGTTACACGGTTCGCCATTATCGCCGTTCTTTTTTATCTTGTATTTTGTCATTTCTAATTTTTATCTTCCTTATTACTTCTATACGTAGCGATCTTATGTTAATTTTTTCTTGCTTGTGACACGACGCATTCACGGCTTTCTCCGCGCCGTGTCTGTAGGCGTTCATCAAATACATTTTCAAAAACGTTGTTACTTCCATCAAAAGTAGAGTTCCACTTGCAAATTTGACACAGTAATGTGCCCCACTTAATAAAGTTTGACAAAATTTGAGGCACGTATGCACCTCGAGGTACGTACTTTTCGTACTCGATTTACCGGCAGCCTCGCTATTTATACAACGCTACATGTTAAAAATGTGCATCAAAGTTAGCGTGGAAAATATTCGCTTTCCCTACAGTAGTCTTCCGAATGCTTCTTGTGGCCTAATTGAATTTGTAATTAGTTGCTCATTACTTTAATTGCTGTCGGTTAGTTTTTTAGTAACTTGCGAAAGTCTGGTATTAAGTGTTCGTGTGCGTTGCTTCCCTCTTCGTATGTCGTTGTGTTCCGCACCAACTACTCCTGATGGCGACGGTACTATACACAGAGACCCTGGTGATTGCTAGCTTAACCTGATATCCGACCTTTTGTTTACTTACACATGGCACAAGCACATCTTCCATTCATGCAAAAGCGTACAGCACATAAGCGAGACTTGTTTGTTGTTAGGCTGATCAACGCTGCCTGTATAAAATTGCCTCTCGCACCACCAGCTTTCCAATGGGAGATGCAGGAATCCCGCGCGCGCAACACCAAGGACCAGCGAAGAAACTAGGCACCCTATATACCGTAAACATGGAGGTGCATTACCGCCCCCCTTGTGAAGGCTGCAAAATCCCTGTAAATCATTTCTTATAGTTATGGAGAAGAGGCGAAGCTTGGTGAATCGTACTAGCATTGGTAGATCCAGAGGGGGTCCTGATGTCCTGACCGCACCCTCCCCCTTTATTTTGAAAGTTATAGCCCCAGGAGGACGACTACACTTAGGTCGTAGGAAATGTCTATATGATGAATTTTTTGTGTTTTGTAATCCTTATTTTCCAAAATTTTGGTGAATAAAAAGGCTACTATCCTTATTACCATCAGCAAGGCAATGACGGACGATCAAGGCAATCAAGGCAATGTTGGACCAATAAGACAGTGTTCTGTCTGACGTAACAAAGAATGACTCCGAAATCAAAACCATGAAAAGCAGCCTCAAAACTAGCTACCCTGGATGATCTGGAGTATCAGAGCAGAAATTGTAATCTGGAAATTCGTAGCCTCAAGTTTGGACGAGGTGAATTCCTCATGAACGTAGTGAATAAGGTCGCCTCAAAGCTACACCTGGCCCCACGAACAGAGCAAACAACTTCTGCAGTGCACAAGCGTCCATTTAAAAGTGACAAACCTTCTTATTTGATCGTAAGTTTTGTACATCTGTCTACCCGCGAACATTGGTTTTCTAAAGTGAAGTTGCTGACAACGTCCTTCAGTTGCTGTCAACTCGTCAAGCTGTCTATGACAGCTTTTTCCCGTTTTTCCTATTTCTGTATCTCTGTTTATGGAGCAGAAATAAAGTTTTATTATTATATTATTCTTTTTTTTCTCGGGTTTTTGTCGGGACGATCGACGGGCAAAAATCTTGCAAGCTTTATGACACAGGCTTCTGCGGCAGTTTGTGAAAACGACCAGTTGGACGTTATTTATTTTGACCTCAATAAGGCGTTTGATGTGGTGAACCATCAGTTATTAATTGACAAGCTTACTACGTCCGGTGTAGACGCAAGCCTTGTTGCCTTGTTGTCCAACTATCTCTTTGACTGGTCCTTTTACGTAGGTGTAAACTGCAATAAGTATAGTGTTTGCACTGCAACAATAAGTGTATCTCGGGGTTCCGTGCTTGGTCCATTATTGTTTTCTATCTTTATCAATGATGTGTCAACAGTGTTAACAAACTCTTCATTTCTTCTCTATGCTGATGACGTCAAACTATTTAGACACATTAGCGGTGTTCAGGACTGCAGTGCCTTGCAGAGGGATGTGTCGGAATTATCGGTCTGCTGCAGCAAAACCATTCTAATTTTAAACCCCTCTAAAACAAAGGTTGTCATGTACAGCCGGAAAACCCACCGTCTGCTGTTTTCCTACAGTATTGGGGAAGCTCTTCTCCAAAGGGTAGAGGAGATTAGGGACTTCGGGGAGGGAGGGGGTGCTTTTCGACAGTACCCTTTCTTTTTCTCCTCATATTAGGCTCATCACCCGCGAGCACTCGGAAGTCTTGGAAATGTGTGTCAGATTACAAAGGAATTCTCTTTTCCAGATGCATTTCTAATGCTATACAATGCAATATGTATCCCTCAGTTAGAAAATGCTTCTGTTGCATCGAACCGCATCTTCAAATCCAGTAGTGAATTAATAGAACGTGTGCAGAAGAAGTTTTTATTCATAATTAAGCACCGTTATCACAATCACAGTTTTCAGCCTGATTCTGACTTACCCATAGTTCCTTCCATCCCTTCCTTGAACTGCAGACGTATGCGTGCAGATCTTACATTTCTTCACAAAATTGTTCACGGTGACCTTTCTTGCGCCGACCTGTTTAATTGTTTAGAGTTTAGTGTGCCACAAAGGCCCACCAGGTCGCATTGCCCGTTCTTGACCGCTGCGCGCAACTCCAATCATTCTGCTGTGCGCAGAATACAGAATTGTTACAACCGCGTCTTTGAATGCCTTGACATCTTTCAAAAATCCTTTACAGTTTACCGTACTGCCTTGTTGAATGCAGTATGTTAAACACCTATGATATCTCTGTCGTTTCGTTCTTGTTTTTTGTTTCTCTTCATTGCTGGAATTTGGTTTCTCTGCGGTTATGTTTAACCAACTCATAGTTGCCTCTTTTTGAAACTGTTTACTGTCATTTGTTCGTCTTATCATTTGTCTCTATAGTCTTGCCGTTGTTTTTGTTGCATTACTGTCAAACTTCGTTGTTCTGCTTGTTTATGGTCTTTACAACAAGCAGAGCAAAAAAGGCGTCTTCTTTTTTTCTTTTTACCTGTACCCAGGCTCTGCCTGGCTTTATTTCTGTCGTTTTCACCACTTCAATTTGTATGTGTCTTGTCGCTTGTTTGTGCCTTGCAATATATTTCTTGTATATTAGTTGGTCCTGGATCATACAAGAGAGCGTGGGAAGGAAGGAGCCCGTAACGAGCACTCCCGCGCCGAGCGACGCCATGGCGAGCAACGACAAGCAATTTCAGAGCCAGATGGAAGCGCTTCGCAGAGACAACGCGCAGCTGCGGAAAACAATAGAGAGCATGTCCGAGCAGATGAAGGTGGTGTGCCAAAAGCTGCAGGCGCGGGAAGCACAGCAGATGAACGGGCAAATGAGACAGACGATACCGGTACGCCAGCTGCAACAGCAACAGCAGCATTAGCAGCAGCAGCAACAGCTGCAGCTACCGAGAGAGCAGCAACAGGCGGAGCCGATGGGAGAGGAAAACAGTGCAAACGACACTCAGCCGGCGCAGCGGCAGTGCGCGGCGACCTCCGAACCATTAAAGTGGAGGGCCATCGAGAATCTGAAAGAGCGTCAGCTCGCCGAAAGGGTAGACAGACTAGAAGATGTGTTCAACAGTATCAAGGGCGAGATCCCCACGGACATGGCAATCATCATCCAACAGAGCGTGGCGGCATCTATATAGCCGACCTGCATGCTGGCCATACAACAGAAAAAGGGCATGCAGCAGCAACTAGCCGCTGCCATACAATAGTGGAGAGAAGTGTTCAGTCGGATCGTACCACAATGAACCGGACCGCAGCAGGCGCAGTAAACGACAATTCCCTTGTCATCTGGCAATGGAACCGTCGGGGTTACGACGGCAAAAAGGTCATAGTACAAGTCCTCGCTGACAAGTCAAATAGGAAGCCGGACGTCATCGTCCTACAGGAAACGGTGAGAGAGAACGCTGGTTTGCCAGGTTACAAAGCGCTCGCCAGCCCCACGAGCGAAGCACCCAACGGCACGGGGGGGACCTGTACCTTCATCACGACGGGAATATGTCAGGAAGAGAAAGAAGGCCTAAAGACGTCCACGGCACAGCACACTGTCACGGAACTTGTGATTGGCAAGAAAAGGAAGCAAAGCGTTTGCGTGGTAAACATTTACAGAAGGCCGAGCTACCCCAGGCAGCGTTTCAACACGCTCATGCGCAAGATCGGCAAGACGGCAGGTAATAACGGTGGTCTAGTCATGTACAGCGATTTGATTGATTGATTGTAGGGTTTAACGCGCCGACGCAACGCAGGCGATGAGGCGCGCCGTAGTGGAGGGCTCCGGATTAATTTTGAACACCTGGGGATCTTTATCGTGCGCCGAAATCTCGTACACATGGGCGTTTTTGCTTTTCGCCTCCATCAGAAAAGTGGCCGCCGCGGCCGGGAATCGGCCGGGAACTGGACCTGCAGAGTGCTTTCGACAACGTGAAGCACTCGGCCATGCTGTCCCAAATCGGTGCCCTGCAGATGGGGGAGCGAACGCACAACTACGTGCGCGACTTCCTCTCGAGACGCACGGTCAAGATCCAAACCGGCGACCACTCTCTGGACGAGCGGAAGATAGGAAGTGTGGGAACGCCCTAATGCTCGGTGATATCGCCGCTGCTATTCAACCTTGTTATGATTGAAGTGGCGAGACGCTTGGAAGCCATACCCGAGGTCCGTCACACCATATACGCGGACGACATCACGCTGTGGGTGCCGGGTGGATACGACGGCCACGACTAGTCTTCCCTGCGACAGGCGGTGGACGCCATAGAAGACCAGTTGAGAGGCACGGGTCTAATCTGTTCCCCTAACAATCGGAGTTACTAATAATCATGTCAAAATCCAGACCCAAGCAGGAGAGCGACATCAGCCTGCGTGCGAGCAACAGGCAGACGATCCCGAAGGTAGCCAAGATCAGATTGCGGGGGTTCCCGATCGAGCGCAGCCGCCGGAACAACGACATGGTCACCCAAAAGGTAGGCAAGGTAGCGCCCGCAACGCAGCTGGTCATGCGAGTGGCGAACAGAAGATCCAAGATGAGTGAGGACAGCCCGCCCAGACTGATCCAGTCCTTCGCGATGAGTCACGCGCCTACGCGGTGTCCTTCCACAACTGGTTGCTTCAGGAGCGCAACCGCTTGAACACGGCCATGAGGAATGCGTACAAGCAGCCATAGGCGTGCTCGACAGCGTGAGCACGGAGAAGGTCTTCGAGCTAGGAGTACATAACACGCACGAGAAGATCACGGAAGCTCAGCGGGACGATCAGATAGAGCGGCTCAAGGGTTCGAGAATGCGGAGGACCATTCTCGCCCGGCTCGGAATGGAGACGGCCTCCGACCCTCAGAGTTTCGGCCAGCAGGAAGAGTGCGACGTCCCGGCGGCGGTCCGAAACGCCGTCCGAGTGTACCCGTTACCCAAGAACATGGATCCGAGCCACGCGGACAGGAGAGCGACCAGAGCGAAGGCTGTCATGGAACAGCACGTGAACGTTCCGGGGACCAGATTCGTTGACACCGCGGAGTGCGGCGACCGCCGGTCTTGGCGGCGGTGGTGATAGACAGGAAGACGGGAGTTGTGGTGAACACTGCGAGCATCGTCACGAGAGACGCGCAGCAAGCGGAAGAGCTGGCCATCGTCCCTGGCATTGCGAACCCAGAGATGACGACGCTGCTTAGCGACTCAAAGAGTGCGGTTGCGCAATTTCACCAAGGGGTTGGCTGTGCTGTGAAGCAGTGCGGGTGCTCGAGCCAATGCACGCGAAAACAACAGAAAGGCGGTGGCGCTGCCGTTGCCACCTCAAGTTTCAGCTCGTCTAAGCTAGAAATCGTTCCCGGATGAACAGTAACTTGACCTCTTGGAATGCTGACGTGAGCCAATATCACTTGTGCAGCTTATGGGCTCTCCGAGCGACATTTTTCAGGGTGTCTTTCACTTCTAAGCGCGCGTACGTAACCGGTTGCCGGTTTATGTGTGCACACACTGGGACTGGGGGACGGGGGAAGGACATATCCGTTGTACTGGCGGGAGGTTTAAACGTGAACGTCAAATGGCCCAACGCGACCTGTCCGGTCTCCTCACTGGTCGAGCAGATTGGGTCGGTGGGTTACACAAACAGTAAGATGCCTACGACGCGGGAGAGAAACAGACAGCCCATGTTTGTTCGCTAGAATAACGCTGGGGTCCTTCCAAGTTTCATTGAGCTGTTTGGCTAGTGCGTATGCTCATTTGCAAATGACAAACGTAGTTCCTTTCCTGTATTCCGTGGACTGCGTTCAGCTTCGCAGGTAATTCTTCTCAACAGCCTGGAAGTTTTATAGTGTTACTGCAAAGCACTATATGTCTGCCGCTTTTCTGATGGAGGCAAAAAAATTCCCCCGCATTTCCCCGAGGGGGAGAATGTGAAAGTGCGAATGCACGGTTGTCGGCCCGCTTGCGGCGCTTGCGCTCGGCCCCCGCAGCCCACCGCCTCGCCGCCTTCTCTTCCATCTCTTCCATCGGGTTTGTAGTATCACGTGTACACCACGCAGTTATCAAGCCGCTATAACGCCGCTGAGTCGCCAACGCACGCCGCTGACGACGTAGTTTGAATGCGTTAAAGATATAAGGCGCGTCACTAACACTGATATCACCATCCGCCGCCGCCGGCGGTGGATGGTTTGGGGTCGCTTATAAAGTGCATTCGCACTTAAAAGCAAACACGCCCGTGCCTACGAGATTTCGGCGCACGATAAATATCCCCAGGTGGTCAAAATTACTTCGTAGCTCTCCACTACGGCGCGCCTCATCGCCTGCATTGCGTCGGCGTGTTAAACCCTACAATCAATCAATACTGGTCGCCATTCCAGCGCTCCTCCTCACCACCGCCAACCCCTCTTTCACAGCGGTTATCACAACGATTATTCCCCTCGCCACCACCGATACTTCTTTCACAGGTTGCGCAGTCAGCTGACAGCAGGTGTAGCGCCGTTATCCCATGATTGCGGAGAATCCACAGTAGCGCGAATGGGTGTTAAAACGCCGATAGTCGCCGCCACCGTGGCCGCCGAGAATATAGCCGAGGCAGTTTCGTCTTAAATTCCACCTCGCCCACTACCTGCGGGTCCCTGCGGGTCCCTGCCGGTTGAAAGCAACTTGCCCAGTTGGAACGCTGGCTTGAGTACATCATTGGTCTTTACCGTGAAAGCCGTTCCGAGAGACATTGTCGCGTCGGCGGCCCTCTTGACCAGTTGGTCGTAGGTCTACTGGCGAAAGCATAATAATAGATCTTAGCCGGGCCGCATATAAAGTGTTTCTCCCTTCGCCGGGATATTTCACACTAATTATGTGCCAACCCCAGTTGCCGACTTAGGCCTGCACGGTAGGGAAGTGGAGGGAGGGGGAATGCACGCACAGCAGGCAATGATGCCGCTAGCGATGAAATACTCCTTGTGGTGGTAGCAGATTAAAACGTGTGTGTCTCATGGATGAATGCGCCCTGTCACCTGTCTGGAGCAATCATGTGGTTTGGGTATGGGTGGGTGTTTTCCCAGACAATGACATGTCTACGACATGGCAGCGAAAGGGACATTCACGTGTGCGCCTGCCAGAACAAAGAACGGGGCCTTTGAGGTGTTAACTCGCTATGTGACGGAAGCATGTCGTGCGCTTGGAGGAAGAAGAGTGAAAACTGAACATGCGTCAGCCCGAACAGAAGCGTAAATGGGCGCGAAAACAATGGAAATGTAAAGCCGCTGTCCCCGCCGTTGCCACCTGACGTTTCACCTGGTCTAGTGGCTCCAAAACTGTCCCGAATGAAGAGCAACCGGCCCGAAGCAACCGGCCCGATTGAAACGCCGACGTAGGCCAATGTCACCTGTTCAGCTTAGAGGGCTTCCAGAGCGACATGCTGGACAGTGCCTTTCACTTCTAATCACCCGCTGTAGACAGGTTGCCGGTTTATTCGTGCTCGAGTTGGGAGTGGAGAGAGAAGGGGTGGGGTCAGGCGCAGCTAAAGGTTTTATGCCCTTACTCATGACATGCCTGTTTTTTGGCATGAGGTTTAAACGTGGCAGTCAAACAGCCCAACTGACCGTTTTGGTTTCCTCAGTGGTAGAGCGGATTACGTTGACGTGTTACCTAAACAGTGAGATCCCTACGACGCCGGAGGGTAAGATACAGGTCTACGTTTCCCCGGTAGGAGAAAGCTCGTGCTTTCGAAATTTTATTTAAATAATTGGCTAGGAGTATTATCAGTCCTAATTTACAGACAAACGTACTGTGTTTAGTGCACTCCGTGCAGGACGTGCAGCTTTGCAGGTCATCCTTCTTCACAGAGTGGAAGAGCACTAATTTTTTTTAATAAGACCCGCAGCCCAGGCGCCACACTATATGCAGAAATCCCAGATAGAACCGCGCCGCCGCGGAGGCGCGCGTAACACCCTAGGTAGTACTCAGGCCGTCAACAGGCGGAAAGTGTAGCGAGTGCGGAAGTGCAGAAGATGGAAGAACGAAATTGGCTATTTCGCCTATATGAGCCGACAATATAGACAATAGTGTCAGCTATAGGGGCTCAAAAAAGGGTTCAACTTAGACTGAGGACGACTCAGCGTGCAGTGGAACGAAATATGATAGGTGTAATATTAAGGGAGAAGAAGAGAGCCAGTCGGTCAGGGAACAAACGCGTGTTAAGGACATATTATTAGAAACTAAGACAAACTGGGTGTGGGAAGGGGATGTGATGCGAAGGCAAGATAACCGTTGGTCATTAAGGGTAGCAGAGTGGATTCCTGGATTAGGCACGCCTTCCACGGGATGCCAGAAAGATGTGCAGATGAGATCAAGAAGTGTGTTGGGATACATTGGTCGCAGTTATCACAGGACCGGGATAATTGCAGACCTATGGGAGAGGCCTTTGCCCTGCATTGGGCGTAGATAGTCGGATGATGATGACTATAGGCAATGTTATATAGGCGGCGTTTGTGTGGTTCACCATGGAACAGTGTACATGATAATAGTGGAGGGCAGGCTCGCGGCTAGTGGTCAGGTTTCCGGCTTCGGTGTTGACGTCATTTCTTCATTCACGCAGGCTCCGCAGTGCGGGTCATCGTGGAGGTGAGCGCGAGCATGACCATCATGGTTTGTGCCATTGCGGCCTTCGTGTACACCTCATTAGGCGGCCTGTACTCGGTGGCCACCACAGACACCTTCCAGGTCCTCATCATGACCGTTGGACTGGTACGGGTTGTGTACTCTCGTAATAGAGCAGTTTATTAATTTTTACTGCACGAACGATCCTAGCTTAATTTCTGCCAAAACTTTACCTTTGTTTCTAAGGTGACCCATGCTACAATGTCGCATCCATACTAATATAAGCATTTTGGCCGCATTCTTCATGCCCAAACACATCAAATACGATGAAAAATCAGTCCGAAACTAGTCTCTCAATGCCTTGATGAAGCCACAAATAAGTAACAATGAAACCACCACTTGTAATTTTTTTAATTAAAACTAAATATGTGCCAACATGTTCTGTGGGGTAGGGACCAGGCAAGCCTACCAGGTTTGGTAACGCTGACAGCGACTTAGAGCTATATACCAACACATTCGGGATCAAGGTACCCTTCTTTCATTTTACAGCAGAGAGCGTAGACGCTCATTCAAGGCCAGACCAGACCAGGACATGCCTTCGCACGAGCGGTGCTGTTATGGAGTCTTTACGCAGGCTACGCTACGGCCCGAGAAAGTTAAATAAACCCTGCTACACTCCCGATATAGGCTTTTACTCTTTCGTTCGGGTCTGGAAGAATTGCGAAAGCTCTAGCTATCGCCAACATGGAGTGGCCCTGCGTGCTTTGCACGTCGCAGCAGATACGCCTTTCGTCGAGTTCTGCTTTGTTTTGATGGCTTTATTTTTTAAGCGCCTATCGAATTCATATCATGACCGGCTTTATAGATCGCGACATGTCCATGCCCGCCGATTCCTAATGCCGAATTTGTTATTGCCTGTTTGTTTGTCTCTAGTCCTTTCCGACGCACTGAATTTCCGAATAACGACATCAAAATCCTCCACTGAGACAATACCATCCTCAAGCAAAATTTCAATCCCTCAAAGAAGATCTTACCACCCACCTAGAGGAAACGCAGGCTACTCTCGTCCTCAATTCCAGAGGACTTGTAACCCGTACCCGCGCAGAGCCCACTAGACAAGACAGAATCTACCGCTGTGGCTCCCATCCCTATCGCCGCGCCGTACCACATACTCGCACAGTCGATGGCATGACCTCCCACTAGCCTTCAGATGGCCACGACACCCTCTAAGCAACAAGCCACGGTGATCCTTCAATGGAATTGCCGTAGCTACCTAGGTAAAGCATCCTCTCTGCAACAGTAGGTACGTCTATCGGACCACAACCCGATTACAGTATTAAAGAAAACAAATGAACTTACCTAACTCCACGGCTACCTCTCCTATGAAGGTCCCTTGAAAAAGGCTACAGATATTTTAGCTGATAACTGCATTACAGCCGCTGAGAATCTCACGTCACAAGCCGGCGGTGAACACACGCTTGAAGGGGTCCCGCTCCCCCCCCCCTTTTTATCAAACATCAAAACATCAAATCTACTTCATTTACTATCGCCATTCCGCCAAGAAAACCGAGATCCAGAAGACAAATAAGGAAGCACTAAGCATTGCTTGGAAATGACCACTATTTGTACTCGGGGAGTTTAACGCTCCACATCAGCTTGGTGAGCACAGGTATCACACAAGAAAAGGAGGAGAGCGTAGTTTCAGCCATCGAACACCTAAGGCTCACCCTCCTGAATGATCCCAACCCGCCGACACACACAGAGACTACCACATGTCGTGACACACGCCCCGACCTCTCTCTGTTATCGGGATAACTCGACGTTAGGTGGACTAATACTCAAATAAACCTTGCATCGGACCCCTACCTTATGCACGTCCTCTTGACACCGGGATTTTATTACCCGCACCGGATTCGCCTGCATCACCAATTGGGAAGCATTTCAGAATCCCACCTGATTCGGTCCTCAGACCCTCACCAACCCTTTATGGAATGAATAGAAAACCTCATTCGTGAAGTTAAAGCTCACGCAGATACTTTAGCCACACCCTACAGAACCCCAAGGGGGGACTGAAAGCTCATTCGCATATAAAAGGCGCCCTTCAGACTTACACGTAGGTGGAAGCGTCTGCGCCACAATAGAAAGTTCCGTAAGAAAATTTCACTGCTCCTACAACAAGCCACCGAGTACGCTGAGAAGTTGAGCAGAGAAAACTGACTCACGGGGAGCGACAACTTGCGAGGCACTCTTACTACCCGCAAGACATGGAACCTACTTTGTCACCATCTCGATCGCATCACCAGAAAAGGGGAATCGAACCGAAACATGTCCACCATTATACACGAGTATGCTGGCACACCCGGCCAACTGAATACAGCTGACCCTCCGCTACCCTACAAAGGCACTCCAACGAGTCCCTCGATCGGAATATCCGGCTCTATGAACTCGGGGCTGCCTTGGCAGCATGAAAAAAAGAAGCAGCACCGCTGGACCCGAAAAGGTTACGACAAAGTCCTCACCAACACTGACGAAGCGCAAGCGACACTTCTCACCCATTTCAATGCGTTCTGGTCATATGGGACCTCCCCAGGCAATTGGAGACAGCTGCACTACGTTTCATACCCAAGCCGGGCTCCATGTATGATTTTCGTCAACTCCTCAGCACTCAATGCGTGCTGCTTCAACTGATGAAAGAAATGATCGCACCAGCCATCCGTCACTCCCTGGATCTTAAAGGGGCCTTTGATAATGTGGCCCACGCGGCGATTCTTGGTCGGCTTAATCAGGCTGGCGGCGGAGAACCAACCTATAGCTACATCTCCATTTTTCTCACAGATCTATGAGCCATCGTCAAACTAGGGGTCGTTACCTCTAAACCAATACAACTGGGCACTCGCGGCACACTCCGGGAATATATATTGCCGCGAACCATACATTGGGTTTGTTTGTTTTAGTTTTACCACCTGGATGTTCCGGTCGGTGTTTTCTGTTTGCCAAGGAAGCGCGTGTTCCAGTCTTTCTTTCTATGCCGCATGTGTTATCCCTTCTGATAGAGAGCGCGTTCGGTACTAACGTCAACATCCGAGAATAATCATCTGAGACGCGAATGATCCGCTCATTACTGAGTACTCGGCTCCAGTGTCTATAAGGGCGACTACATCAAAGCTATCGATTGGCACCTTGACGTTGGACGCCGTCTTCCTCAAGTTCCCGGTGCGTCGGGGCGTCGCATCTCGGCTTGTGCGTGTTGACGGTGGGGCACTGTGCGTCCTCGTTGTCTTCGTCTTCTCAGCGGCAGCCTCGGTCATGTCGGGTACGTGTCGCGCCGTATACCTGTCGTCGTGTTGGGAGTCTCGTCAGGGTTATGTCGGGTCGTCGGGATAAGGGAATGTCATGAATCACGATCTTCGCCGCATCCTTGCGTCGTTGTAGGGTTTCCGGTTTTTCCCCGTAGAGCAACTTCACCTCCAGAAGTTGCTGCTTTTAGTTTCCCTCGCGTGGGCTGGGGTCCCTTCCATGTGCGAAGTCAGCATTGCTACGGTGGTTAGGCGACTGGTATGGGTTGGGCAACGGCAAACGGTTGAAACGGGTTGGTCCACGGCTGGTGTTGGATAGGTATTCTTCGATCTCATATGGGCACTGGCAGGGTCGGGGGCGTGGTGCGTCGACGGCGAACCCTCGCCAACCGAGCCTCGCGTAGAGGCAGCGATGGTAGATGTGCTCGGCCTCTCTGCTGTGGTAGCACACCGGGTGGTTCTCGTCGGTTCGCCATACGTCCGTCTTCCTCGGCGTCTGGTTATGGGCTGCATGGGGTCGGGCGGGCGACAGAGGACGGTGGTACGGCGGGACTTTTTGACGACGGGTTAGAGCAGGGCGGGGTCGACAAACAACTGCAGAGTAGGTCATAACTTGTGGCTCGCGGGGTGCTTCGGATAGCGTTGAAGTCTCCAGTGCCTGTTAGACCTCTCCTCGGATGACGTCAGCCAGGGAAGCGACTTAAGGTTGTGGCGTCGTTCAAACATTTTCTGAAGCTCTTCCCTGACGATTCTGCGGATTGTCTCGCGTAGTGTATCGCAGCTAATAGCCCCGGCAACGATCGTATCCGCAGCTGGCGCATTGATGGGGCCGTCGTACTGTCTCGTACGACTTCCCCGCGTCTTCTCCAATGCTGCAGCCTCAGACGGGAATTCGGCCGTACGAGAAGTGGATTGCCGTACCAACAGACTACACGACGCGCTACGCAGAGACCGCCGCTCTTCCGAGGAGGATTGCACAAGCAGTCGCCAAGTACTTCATAAACCAAGTTGTGCTGCGACATGGAGCCCCTCAAGTCCTAATCGCGGACCGCGGAACGACCTTCACTGCAGAGTTTATGCAAGAAATCTTACACTACAGCAACATGGATCACCGAAGAACGACGGCGTACCAGCCCCTAACGAACTGACTAACCGAAGCTCTGAACAAGACGATCGCGGATGTGCTGTCTGTGTACGTCGACGTCGAACATAAGACTTGGGATGAAGTCTTTCCGTATGTCACGTTTGCGTAGAACACGGCTATTCAGGAAACTATGCAGATTACACTATTCGATCTTGTCTACGGAAGACGACCGACTACGATGCTTGACGCCATGCTTCCCCACGTGGGAGACGACGACCTCAACGCCGACGTCCAAGGGTACCTTCAGCGTGCGGAGGAGGCTCGCCAGCTTGCTCGAGTTCGCAAAACAGCCAGAAGCTGGTGGATGCCAGACGCTACAACCTCCGACGCCGAGACACCGAGTACCGCCCAGGGGATCGTGTGTGGGTTCAATCCGACGGCGTGGACTCAGTAAGAAGCTTCAACGACGGTATTTCGGACCCTACCGGATTCTACAACGTGTTGACCAACTTACCTACGAGGTGATCCCCGATGGTGATTCCGGAACATCACTAGGACGCACGCGGCCCGAAGTCGTCCACGTGGTTCGCTTAATACCTTTCTACGAAAGATGACGAACTTTATTTTTTATTTCTTCGGACTTTCGCGTTATGTTAGCATTGGGTCGATGCACTCTTAGAGTGGGGCAATGCCGTGAACCATACACTAGGTTTCTTTATTTATGTTTTGCTTTTACCGCCTGGCTGTGCCGGTCTGTGTTATCTGTGTGCCAAAGGAAGTACGTGTTCATTCTTTCTATGCCGCATGTGTTATCTCTTCTGACAGGGAGCGCGTTCAGAACTAACGTCAACAGCCTAGAATAATCTTCTTTGATCTACAGTGTTCTGGATGCCATTCGACTCTTCGAGAAGCCCTCGCGCTAAGAGATAAATAACCGCAGAGCAGACGCCGTGGCATTTGACTCGCCGCCGCTCGCCTGCACACGCCACTTTGTTGACTGCTGCTTCGGCCCCTATGTATTGTTTGAGTTTTTAGGGAGCACAAGTTTGCTTTAATAACCGTGTGTTCCTTCAAGAGAGCTGCGTTCTCTTTGGCTTCGCGACAATATTGACTCCCCTCCTGTTTAACATTGCATTCATTGGCCTTCCCGCTACCCTAGAGCAAATGCCCAACCTTCGAAGTTCCCTTTATGCTGATGATATAAGCCTGTTGACAGGAAACGATTTTATCGGGGGCATACAAAAAACTCTCCACCATGCTGCAGACATAGTGAACGCGTATGCCTAAACCAATGGCCTTTGCTGTTCGCCTAAAAATTCAGAATTATTTACAGTGTTTTAGCCTTAGGGTTGAGGCGACCGTCCCGCCCAGGGCTATCACCCCTTTTTGTTGTTTATCGTACGCTCATGTCCGTCGTGCGTTCAGTCTTGCAATACAATCGCCTGTGTTGTCTGGCGCCTGACTACTAGTCTCAAAATCTCGGAAAGAGTCTGACGTGGCCCACCCCTTCACAGTATGTACGTATGTGCGTGTTTATGTATGTAATGTATGTATGTATGTATGTATGTATGTATGTATGTATGTATGTATGTATGTATGTATTTATGTATTTATGTATGTATGTGCGTGCGTGTGTATGCATGTACATATGTATGCATGTATGTGTAATTAATGTGTGGATGTATGTGCGCATGGATGTATGTTTGGATATATTTACGTGTGTGTGCACGTGTGGGAGTCTCGGAGTGTGCATGTATATAAGTAGGGGTATGTGTCATTGAATTAATGTACCTGCGTATACGTCTGCGTAAGTGCACGCGCTTCACCACACAAAAAAACACATCTTGAGCTGTGAAATATAAGATTTTTGAAGGGTCTGCGCCAACTTCAAACCTCTTCTTCTGGTTTCTTGCGAGAGTACATATATTTGAGCACCAGCGGGTGCCCTTGACAAATGGGATAAGTGAAGCCTGGCCGCTTTGTGCAGTGGTCGTGCGTGCCGTTCTGCCTGAAGAACAATGCAACGGGGCTCATTACCGGTCCAGATGCCGATTGGGTGGGAAGCATCTCGGACGTTCATCTCGCTCGTGTCCTGGACGAATTTGCCACCACGGCATTCGGAGGCATCGCATGGCAGGTAAGCACTCGTATTCGCTTTCCTAGCAGAAATTATCCGGTTATGCAACTGTTAGGGCAGCCGAGGAAAACCCCTGGAGAGAAGCGGAAGACCACACCAAAGTTTCGCAATTGGCCTGTGTCTGAGTGACGGCAGTTTTAAAGCGAAAGCTTTCTTAGCGGGACCCATGGCGTCCTGTAAAAAAACTAATGCACTTTTCCGTGGACCGGTCGATCGATGAAAAGATGAGGTCTCAGCACACACGGTGCATGCGTGAAGCTGGGCTGTGATTGCGCCAGAACGGTTACTTGAAAATGCCGGAAAGGGACTTGTAGATAAGACAACACATGCATCAGTCATAGAAAAGGAGTACAATAGTATACCTCTATCTCATAAACCACGTATCGGTATACATTAAAATCGTTCGTAGATGCATTTTCTCAGGGTGCGAAAAATCGTCGCATGGTTCGCATTCGTTTGCGATTCGCTGGTTTGTATGTTCGGCGGTCGATTGGACGCACTTTCAGCGAAAGTTGGACGCACCTTTAGCGAAGCTTTGACGCGCTTTTGACGCAGTTTTTGTTGGAAGAAAGATTTCGCACTTATGGCAACTACCTTTTAGGAGGGATGGTAAAGTTCTTCAGACCGGGACACAGACATGCATGTTTTTATGGCCACCTCCGCACAGCCGCAGCTGCACCAGCGCGCACAGAACAACACGGGAAGCCGTAAGCTCTTGCTGATCCAACCAATATGACCGACCTGTGGGGCTAAGCTTGTAGTAAGTGAGACAACGTCAGGGGCTCATATTCTATATAAGACGCTGTACACAGCTGGTTAGAGTATTTTTCGTATTTCCTTTTTATAGCGGAACCTCTATTACTCCACGTACAAACGCAGAAAAAGCTTCACAGTGTAAACCGGACTTACAAAATTAGCCAAGATCAAGCCATCGTCTCGCGTGGTTTGCGCGGATTGAAAGCGTCTAATCGGTCGTTCGGTCTAAAAAGAGTGGCGGGGAGGGCTGATAGGCAGATCGAGTAAGGGCGCGTGCAATCGAAAAATGACACAACCAGGTGATTGCTTAAGTTTATTGTGCGTTCGATCGTGCCTAGACCGATGACCGAGTCGAGCGGTTGCGGTTTTTGTCTGGCAGTGCAATTGGGCACCCGGTCACGGCTCGCTCTCGGTGCAAATACCGAGCAATCACTCGAGACGCGTGTTTCAACCAGGTTTAACCACGACAATATTTTGTTGCAATTTGTGATCTGCGCATTGCATTTGGCTGTCACCGATTGGTTGAACGAGTTCAATCCCGCCAAGATCAGAACCGAAAATTATATCGTTGATAAGCTGTTTCTTCGGCGAAATAAAATACAGTGGAACCCCGCTGATACGTCACCCGGACTTACGACGACCCCCTTCTTACGACTGATCACCGCGGTCCCGGTAAACTCTCCATAGAAACAATACATTGAAAAACCCGATAATATAACGCTCCTGTGCACGCGGTCCGATTCATACGACGGGCCCTGGCGCGGCTAACCCTGCGTTTCTCCCATCTTTTTTGCTGCTTCACTGCCTCGTCCCGACCTTCTTTATTCTTAACCCACGTTTGACGCTGCTTAATGTGCGAAGGTCTGCAGGCGGGCCAGACGCGAGCAAGCAGGCAGGTACTCGTGAGCAGGAGTTAACCTGCGAGGGCCCCACGTGGCAGCAACACGCCTACGCACCAACCGCGATGAAGATCAGGTGGCTGGCGGACCGTGAATTAGAAGGTCCCGTCGAGCCGCTGACGAACGCGATAACACATGCTGCGCGACCCCACGGCGATGACCGAAAAGCCCACATTTTCCTGCCCGCTCGACCCAAGTTTCTTCCTTTCACAAAGCCCTCTCTTCCCATTTCTCTGCTTCTTACTTATTAGTGACTTTGAAACCCGCGTTGCCACTAAGCTGCTGTCTGTGGTAGAGTGCTTCAATTCACACGCATCCACCCCAAAAGTGGAGACACGTACACGTTGTTACCGCAATTTTGGGTCAATCGCTTGACGCCGCAGCAAGTAACCAGCAAGACCGCGCTATAATTTACGCCGCAACACGGTTTACTCGCGACGTTTGAATCAATTTGTCTGTTTTGCGTTAATGCATCTTGTGGCAAATAAAAACAGCTATGTGTTGAGCACTATGTGTTGAGCACATGTGTTGAACAGTGATGGTATGGGACTGTTCAAAGAGTGTCTTCACCATTTATGGAAATGTCGTTTCTTCATCTCCACCTTGTACTATCGTTCGCATCGCTTTGCCTTGCAGTTTCACATTAGTCTTTTCTTATCTCAATTTTCGCGACCACTTCGGCCTGATCTCGCAAGGGCAAGGCGAGGAGCTGGCGGGCTAGATAGCGCCGGACGGCTCGGGTTTCGCGTAGAACGCGACGCTTGGCTGGCGGGCTATCTCGGAGGCATGGGAGAGGAGGGGGGCGCAACATAGGCGGTGCTTTTTTTTTATTTGAAATTTCCGCTAACGCTATGCAAACCACACGACAACGCGCTAAATATAGTGTTCTTAGCCCACCTGTCACGTGAGACCATCTACTAGGCCGGCATTTATCCGCACCCCGGTTGTACGACACCTCGGTACGCTTTCCCGCGGTCTCTTGACAGTTGTATTATAAGGGTTCTACTGTAATACATTTCGCAAACTGTTAAACCACTAGGGATAAACAGTCGTATTTATGTGTAAACGACACATGCTTATATATTTTTCTTTTTGCGTGATTTAAGAGGGGTCTATTTAGTGTCACTCGGTGAGGTTACAGAGTATCGACACTATTTTCTCCTATTGTTCCGTGCCGCTACCATGATCAATGGCCAGTTCGCACCCCGTGACATTTGTGTACACTGCGGCATTTCATGGGCGCCGCCATTTGTAGTTTGTGCGCTTTAATCTGTCAGTTGACTTTGGTTATCCTCTCGGTTCTGCGGCTGCACGTGACTGACGTCATTTCAAACGCGAATCAAAGATAACTCGTGATAACGCGTGTGGCAGCATTTCAGCAGCAGAAGTGTGTCCTACGATGCCGTTTTCTGCATTTTCGGGAATGTTCTTAAAGAACGATCCAGTCGAAGTTTGCCGCGAAGATACGGAAATCTCGGTTTACTGATAAACACCAGAATGGCTGCCGTTGCTGACTTGCACGGCTAAGTGGCGCTACTCTGGCACCTTATCTTGAAACACTAGGTCTCCCTATTGTCACTAGGTAAGGTTACAGAGTCTAGGCCTCCTGCGCTGCCCAGGGGGCGCTGCGCAAGCGGCTTCCGGGCAGTAATTCCGGGTAGTACGAAGCTGCGCGGGTCCCGTAGGATCCCGTGTTGGCAGAAGCAAAATGAGCTCGTTGCTCCCGATTGTTTTGCGACATGGTCACCACCCCATCCCCGACGCGTCCGATCTCTTCCAACGATCAACTTGGCATTAGGGGAAAAAGCTTTGCAGCGCTAAATACGTTTACAGCACCGAAGAAAATGCCGGGATGGTGACGGCGCTCTGCCCCTCGCAGTTTCACCGATCGATGGTCGTATGAAAAGAAATTTGAAGTGATACTTCTAGTTTGAACTAATAATCTCCGTGACAAGGACTTTTTAATAACAGCCGTTCAAAAAAGAAGCGTGACGCAGGTTGCGATGATCGCGCTTTAAAAAGCCAGCGAGTCCGGCGGACGGCAGGCTAGCTGCGGCGCGCAGCTCTTTTGCGTACTGCGCACTAGGCGTGCACTTTCATTAAACAGTCCTTGTTTGCGTCGCCGTTGCGAATACATGGTGCAGCGTTAGCTTGAGTTTTTTGCGTGTACCAGTGACAAAATGCAGCGAGTGTCAGAAGCGTGAAATCTGTTTTGTGATTCCGAAATTAGTGGCCGTAAAACAAGGTTGTCGGGCGAACTGAGAGGCCGCTCGCTTTCCTTGTTAGCTCTCACGTTACTTAATTACGCTCTCGCATCATATATACCTACTTCACACTTAATAGGCTAGAATAAGGGTCAGCAACGTGTTGAAGTGTAGCCCCTGCCGTAGCATGCAGCTGACACGGAGGAGGGCTGGACGGCAAATCGGGTGGGAGAAAAAGGGGGGCTTTGAATGCAAAGAGAAAAGAATTCAGCGAATTCCGAATAATATTTGGCAATAGCCGGGCGAAGTGGGAAGATGGGGGACAATTCAACTGGAAGCGATCAATTCTCTGTTCTTGTCTTGTTGTATAACTCTATTTGAGGACAAAACTGGAGTGCCGGCGTTCAGATTGTTAACCAACAGAGTCAATGATGATCGTATGGAAATATTGGGGACCTTGCTCCATGTATGTGGCTGTGTTATGTTATGCAACTATAGAAGTACACATCTCTGCAGGCAGCGGGCGTGCGATTTGGTGCTTGCTTTGCGTCCTTTAATAGCGCTAGCTTAATTTGTTTAATCGACGCTATTGCCTCACCTACTCGCTAGTATACATGTACCCTGGCGTTCGTAAATCGTGCGGCATAAAACATTTTTGCAAGAATTATTTATTTTGCGAAAATACAAAATAAAATTTCACTCGTTTTCAAGGCGCTGCAAGGCCAGCAGTGTCAGCTGCGATATTCTTGCGTTCGCTTGCATGCTTCCACTGAAGCAACCTTTTGCAGTTACATTCAGGCTATAGGATGAGCAGCGTTCCGTGTTTATGCCCGGTTTCGAACCCATGACGCCGCGGGCGGAGCGCAAGGTGCCCGGCACACTACCGACCTAGCCACGAAACCGACACAGATTTCGATGCACCGAACGCGCCTTATATCCTTCACTCATTTCTCGTTTGTTTCGAAAGCGCCACAAGTTGTCCCGCGCCTCCAAAAGATGGCGAGACGGGTCCCGCGATCGAGAGATACGACTTGCCGGCGCACCCCCTCGGAAATGCTGTGCATTTGATCGTGCCCCTCGCGAGGGGGATGTCTTTTTTTTGCTCGGCCCGCCACTAGCCGTGAGGCTGCTCCAGAGCTTCTTTCGCCGGCTCCGCCATCTGGATGCCGGGGGAAGGCCGAGACAGCTGAAGCGAAGCGAATCTGGCGGCTTCGGTTGGTGCGGGGCGGAGGTGCCGGGTGAGAGAAAAGGCCGCGCTTTCTGCGTTTCGGCTTGAGGGTTAAAGATGGCGCCACCGAGGCTCGATGCGAGCCCTTTGACGCTGCGTAAACAATTTGATGGGGCACCCCTTTTGGCGGCTCCAGTGCGGCTCGGTACAGGGAACCCCAAGCTCTTGTGTATGGTGTGCGTGCGCCCGACCGCGGTGGTTGCTTTACGGATGGAGGCGAAAAAGCCCGTGTGTTTGAGATTTCGGCGCACGTTAAAGACCTGCCAGGTGGCCGAAATTAATCCGGAGCCTTCCACTACGACGCGCCTCGTCGCCCAGGTGTACGTCGGCGCGTTAAACCCCACAATAATAAAAAAAAACATGGTATGTGTGTGCCCGTGCGCACGCGTAAAAATACACATAGAAAAAAAGCCTCACAAAAGTGATTCACACAGCTCACAAAAAGCAGCAACCACAAAATTTTCGCACTCCGTATGTTCCATGCTGTACGTGGTTACCGTGCTGACCGGCACCCGTGTGGGCACTTGCGCATTAGTCGCGGTCGGTGTAATTAGCTCCGCGCGACATTACCACACATTACCGCCTAGAGCGGCTAGAACTACCGCCCCCTCACACGTCTCTTCCTTCACCCTTGGACAGATTATGGCGACAATTACAGACCCATTCCCTCCCCACCAGACACGTCCTTCACCACATCTATCCCACATTATATCCCCGCCCAAACTGGCCGGCATGTGGCGCTCGAGATACCACGCCACACGCCATTTGGGAATGCCCCTCTTTACCCCCGCTCCGTTTACCCAACCCTCCCACTACCTGGCTGGAGGTGACCGGGAGCTCCTCGCCCGAGCTACAGCTCCTGACCGCCACTAGGGCTCAGGATTACCTGGCGCGCCTGCCTCACCTGAGGGACACTCGCTAGGACTGAGCCTCGTCAGAAATAAAGTTATTCTCTCTCTCTCTCTCTCTCTCTCTCTCTCTCTCTCTCTCTCTCTCTCTCTCTCTCTCTCTCTCTCTCTCTCTCTCTCTCTCTCTCTCTCCTCCGCGCGCCGGCCCTCGCCATGCCCGTGCATTTGTCACAGTCGCGGGACGCCTCCTCGCCCTTCCGCGAGCGAAGGCGCAGTCGGGCCCCGTCAACACGGTAACTACGCAAGCGACAGAACAGACAGACTGCTAAAACTATCTAATGTTGCAGATGCCGGATTACAGCAACGGTACACAGACAGCTTGCTGGCTGTTCTGAAGTGTAAAGATGTCGGCTGTGGAGATGGCACTGGCTGTGAGTGGTGGTGGTGATGATGCTAGGTGTTGCCACCGCTATGGTTCGTACCCACTTACGTGGGTTTGGCCAGGAAGAGGGCGCTCAATGACGGAAAGAATAGGATGAAAAATGAGAGCATGCAAATTAAGCATGGAAGGAACGAAAATTAGGAAAGGATGACAACACAATAACACAGTAAATGACACAATAAATGAAACAGAGACAAAGCGGGGGAGGGGAGGAAATGGAAAGAATGGTAAATGGGTGAAGGACGGGAAAAGATCTGGAAGGAGGGCAAGGCGAGGCAATGAGAACAACGGCATTCTTGGAAATTCTTGGTCAGCTCAGCTCGTACGGAAAATCCCTGCAGAATAACACGGTAACTAGAACAGTACAGGATCATATTTTTAAAGGAATAAATGAACCGCGTGGCAAGGATCACTATGCAGAAACCCAACACTTTTGTCCAGGAGGAACACCAACCAGTCTCTCTTGCTTCTGTGGCCCCTTTGATTGATGTTGTGGGAGGCTTGAATGAGAAGGAAGGTCCGTATCCAGTGGGGCACAGGAGGAAGGAAAGGGATTTTATATAATACACTTTTCTACTATAAACTCTGCGCGGCGCACTGGTGGGGGTGCCATTCTCTTCATTTTGAAGGAGCCATGAAGACAAAATACAAGTTGAGTTTATTAGAAAGACTGCTTAGTCCCGATAACAATGATACCAATATCATCGCATTCTTCGAACGAATAACGGAGATATTGAAGAAAACGTGTGAAGCAGTCGCGGCCCCTATTTCCCGCAACTTTTATATGACGTCACGGAACCTTGTTTGTGCAATTGGCGGCCACCTAACTGACCTGTCACGACGACACATGACTGGACGTCTGTAATGGGGCCTCTAGTTCTATTTGACTGCATCACTTGAATGCTAACGTGCAGTTAAGAAACTGAAAATTATGTTTTGTTGTTGGCCCGTATGACGTCATTCTTGCTCGTAACACGTCACTGTGGCGCAAAATTTGAAATTTCTTAAATACTTGGTTTTTTTTCGTTAAAAAAACGTCTTTTGTGGCTGTAATGAAGCAGAGTGAGATACTGAATTCTAGTTCTTTAAAATTAAACAAAGTTGTATTTTCTTTTTATAAGCGATGTAGAATTCAATGAATCGGAATCTTTCATGAATGTACCTTCGGTCTGCGGTCTTCTATCTCCGTGTCCTCCTGTATCATTTTTCTTTCTGCCTGTGATGAAGTTGTACATCACTATAGGTAGTAAGATGTTCTGCAAACTCCGCATGCTTTCACACAGAGAGTGGTGCACTGATTACATTTGCCCGGATGTTTTATAGGTAGCAAACAGCCGGCACCAAAGCTTGTGTTGAGGTCCATTGCGACCTGGGAGATAAGGCCCCCTCACCTTGTGTGAAACAGGGTACTTTAAACTTTGGCGGTGCTATCTCTAGCTTTTCAGCGTAAGCATAAAAATGAATTCCGCACACTTAACCAAGTGAATATGGGCCCTTATTACCGCAACGTTGCTGCAATAGATGTCCAACTGTGAATGGCACAAGGGGGGTCCGTAAAAGAAAACTTAAGATGGGACCAATTTAAGGCGACCACCACACATGCCTTTTCCGACACCCCTGCGGATAAGCAGGTTTTGCCATAGTCTCTGTGATCAGCCGCCGGCGCTCTTTTGAGCAGCTGGTCGAGGACGCCATAGTTTTACAATCATTTGTTCTGCTGCAAGAACCATGTTTCACTGATTTTCTCAGCGCTGTCAAAAAATTTCAGTCGACAGTAAAAGTTGTTCTGGTGGCGCGAATTCCCCAGGTCTTCTTCATGCGTATCCTTTCCTGCAAGACCACATTCCAAGCGCAATTGATGACGACCGTGTCAGCCTTCGGATGCCTGGTTCTAGCCTTGCCAGCAATGATCATCGGTGCTGCGGCCAAGACTACAAGTAAACCCTCATTTGGAAAGTGCGCTTAAGCTGGTGATGTAAAAGGATTTTTACTATCCACAACAATAAGATTGAAGGTTATATTCAAAAACGTACCGTGAAATGCCAGCAATGTTCTTGTAAAAAGTTTACTCTGTAAGAAAGTTATGGATAATAAATTGATAATTATAAATCAATTCATTAAGCATTTATTATAATTTCGTGTCGGCTGCCATTAAAGTACAGAAAAAGCATTAGGTCATTCAAATTGACCTACAAACGCATCAGTGTTTTGATGCAAGAATTCACTGAGTTGCCATTTGAAAGATAACCTTGTTGCATGATCACAACTCTTGTAAATGGGGTGCGTAGTTGTGGCGTATTGACTTAAACTGAGTAGAGGTTGGACTTTTTGTCTATAAAGAAGCGCTTTGAATACGTAAAAAATAGGCAAGCAAAACAACGTTTTAGGCCTGCACCATCATTAAAATACACACCATACAAATTTACAAAAATTTAAAAAATTTTCCAACGAAGACGCGTGCCACCTGCATCTACGACTGGAAAACCAAAAATGTTATTTTTATGGTGGCACAATGGCGCCAGCAGTTGAACATAGTCCTTAAATTGTCCTATAAAACTGCAGGACTAATGAAGATCCATTACCTTAAGTCAACAAGCGCACTGCCCACTTGCAGGTTCAATGGGCACTGTCCCTTACTTGAGCGTCGCATATGGTGACGGAGGCATGAAAAACAAACTTAAGATTTTGGAATCCTGATTCAAAAAAGCTGTACCATATGTCTGCTTGGCGCGGTTTACTGACGGCAAAAGAAGCAGACACAAATAATAAACGCAAGCGAGACGACGATTTATGAAGTAATTAACATATGTTACATGGCGACTTTTAAGTAGAACTAAAGCAATTGTACAGGCAAGATGTTTCAGTCTCTGCCAAATACACTTTCACAGATTTGAAGAGCATCTATTTAAAAGGTGTTTAGTAGCACAAGATATTTTTAATGGAAAGGCGTGCTCGAGAGCCCGTCGGCTTTAGGACATTGTGCTGAGCATTGATGTTTCGCCCTTGGAGCTTCAATGGAATGATCTGAAGTTGGTTGGATACCCAAACATTGCGTTGAGAATAGGTGGAATTGAGTATGCTGGCATAAACAAAGATGCAGCTGCACGTGTTTGATGAAATCTGTTTCGAGAGCTCGCAGAACGTAATCGAATAACAGTCATTGTGAAAATTGTGAAAAACATACAAAACTACAACTTTCTCTAGGATTTGGGATCCAAGAATGGGGCTCTAATCCTTGAGAATGGGCGCCCCACTTTACGTCGGTCAGTGGTTTTTGCAGCGCGTTGGTTGAACTACAAAACTAGGTTTAACCAGATAGAGTTCCGAACAGTGAATGCTGCCCAGTAACCTGAATAACAATCTCAAACTGCACTCCAAAGAGATACTTGAAGCTAAATAGTGTTTGTGTATGCACCTATTTTTAAAATAGGCAGTTATAGGTATTATACTAATTTCGCATCTAGTTCATGCTCAATCAAGGAACAGAATGGGCGTTTGCCTAAAAATCCGTCATGAGGATGGCCGAAAAATTGACCCGACGACTGCCAAACTGCCCTGCATGTATTTAGTGCTTCTATGTTGCAAAAACGCTGAAGAAATATACATGCACCGTTTCCACCTACTTTGTGAAGCCGAGTTCTGTTGCTCTACGTAGGTTTGTCTTTCATACCCTTCAGAACATCAGAACCGCAACAGAACTCTGTGCTTCATGAATCATATTATAACTAACATTTTTTTACATCATGCACCCAATATTGTGCGCATTTTTTTAAACCATGCACTCAATGTTGTATGCAGGCTCCCGGTTCGCTTGGTAGCAATAGAAAAACTTGTACAATTTAATTCCCACAATATCTCCTGTGCAAAAGATGAGTCTAGATTTTTTGCCGAATTGCAGAATAGCAGCCCAATTTCTTTTCGCTGACATGTTGTACCATTAAATTCCCCATGATGAGTTTTCTCTCCCTATTTTACATCACTTCCACGCGCCATGTATGGCATTTCTCCAACAGTTTCTTTCAGTGCCATAATTTTCCCGCTACCACATAAACAAAGCATCTTAAAATTTTTCGGGTTCTGGCCGTCTTTGTCCTTTGTCCACCATACTGCCGTTTCTCCACCCTAAAAACTGAAGTTAATTCAACTGCCGAATGTTTTCCGATGGCAAATTTTCTTTTTTTCCTAATGTGTGCTCACTTCCCAGTGCAATTTACAGGCGATGAGCAAACTGCACTCCAAAGAGAAACTTGAAGCTAAATAGTGTTTGTGTATGCACCTATTTTTAAAAGTCGTTGTGAAAATTGTGAAAAACATACAAAACAACAACTTTCTCTAGAATTTTGCATTCAAAAATGGGGCTCTAATACTTGAGAATGTGCGCCCCACTTTACGTCGGCCAGTGGTTTTTGCAGCGCGTTGTTTGAACTAGAAAACTAGGTTGAACCAGGTAGATTGCTCCGTTACATATTATTCGGCCGCCTTTTCGCTTGCTCCATTAAGAAGCACATAGAAAACGTGCCCTTCTCAGGAACGCATGAATGGACTGAAAAATCTTGCGGCCACTGCTGTCTGCCGACGCCAAGAAGAAACGAAGGCCGCATTTTTTAAAGCTTTGTCTGGCTCGATTAGCCTCTGTCAATGGCTCTCACCGTAGGTAGGTGGCTCTACTAGGGATTCTCTACTATGTCATTGTGTGACCCACCTACCATGATGACCCCTACTATGACTTCCAGCCACTCTGAACCAAGTCCTGGTGGCCACACCACACAATACGCTGAAACTGCACGACAAGTCAGATTTGTTGGACGGCCACCTATTTTAGTATTTTAGTTCGCTCATCGAAAACGCCGCCGCGTTACACAGAACCCCGCTGTGTCAGATATATTTATCCTCGCCTGCTAGGGGGGGGGGGGGGGGGGGGGGGGCGGAGAACATGAAATGTGGTTTCAAAAGGCTTCCTGCTAACGCGATCTTCGGAAGTCCGGTTTGTTCCCACCTCCTCTAGACCTTCTGGCATGTATAATGTACTTACAGTCAATGACTGTTTTTTACGGGCAGATCAACCAACGCTGCGCCACACATGTGGCGAAGAGAACACACGTTTTTCCACTCTTTCAGAGTGTTTTGAAGGGCATTCCTCACTTGATTGAAAGCAAAACCTGTACGTAGAGTATTTGGGAATGTTTTGTAGCCCAAATCAAAACCTTCTGAACCAAAAAAAAATGATCAAAGAAAAAGCTTAACCTTTACTGTGACAAAACTGTTTTATGGCAGTCACAAAAACAGGCTTTTTCTCTATACCTTTCCAGTGTAAAAAGTTTCAGCCTCGCTCCAGACGTAAGAATGTACATTAAATTTCATGCGACCTGTAACCTTCCGGTTTACAAAAGCTGTACATTCTACACAGCGGCTTTGGACAAGCTACTTCCCCGTTGTGTGTTTTGAATTAACCGGCGCGGCGTTAAAAGGACACTGAAGTGAAAATGCGCGTTGCTCAGGATGTGTATAGCTCAGGGAGAACACAGAGCTACCACTCCTACGGGGAGGTTCTTGTATAAATAGGGTAGGAAATTGCGAAAACATGAAGTGTGCCACCGCCACTGGCTATAGCGCCAACTTGTACCCGGAAGTGGCTAAATCGTCTGAGGTGCGCAACATCTTTCCTCACTGCCTGTGGATGGTGCTACGATTTATTATTTATCCTAAATAAATATAAATAAATAAAAAGGACACTGGAGCCAAAATACGCGCTGCTCTGGATCGATAGAATAACTCACCTAGAACACGCCGTATGACTCCTACGAGGAGCTTCTTTTAAAAATAAGGCAGATGATAGCGAAAACGTTAAGAAGTGTGCTGCCGCCATTGGCTTGCACCGGAAGTGGCTAAATCGTCGGTCTTTCCTGGCTGCCGGTGGAAGGCGCTACTCGTTCATACTTGGGGCGGCGGTACTGCTCTTTGAGCAAGCGTGCGAGCTACCGACGAGAGGTTGCTTAGATGCCGAAATTCGTTGGGCCTCAAACGGAACATATATTTTAATGACGATAGTCTTTCTTGGGCTGCCTAAAGGCAGAAATTTGGTCTGTCTGTATGTCTGTATCTGTTCAGCTAGCCGGCTTAAGTGAAACAGAAGCTGCGCAAGAGTCTTATATACCCATAGCCAAATATAAACGTCCAAGTCCGGTGTGAATGTTCATACTTGTCAACAGTGTTGAACAAAAACAAGACACTAGGCAACTATAAGGCAGAAAATCAGTACATAAACTACATTTGCAGTGTTCCCTAATTAAAAAATTGTAGACACTTGGTTTTTGCGATAGCAAATGAAATACTACTACGTCAACTGTAGAAAACCATCGCCTGCCATTGGCCGCACTGCTCTAGCTCCTGGTGGCAATTAGAAAACGCTAGGTAATAGTAACTAAAGGTTCCACTAGATAGGATCCACGTTCCGCTGAGAATTTTCGTGGGGTAGGGCAACATGGTTCTATAAACATTGACGTAGGGTGCCTCGATTCACGCCCGTCTCTGCCGCACGGCCGCGCTAGCATCGAGGCAATCGACGGGGAGCAAGAAAACGGGGTATATTTGACTTGAGCAAACCTCAAGCATGTTATCTTGGGAGGAATGAGACGGGACAGAAGCAGCATGAAAGGTGAGCGGGAAAGAGAAGGGAGGCATTTACTTGGCAGGAGCGGAAGTCGACTATCATCTTTTTCTTCGACAAAGCTTCAACACTGATCACCGATACCATAAAGGAACATTTTCGTGACTCATCCAGTGCTGCAAAGGACCTGAGGTTTTGGGAAAGCACAAGTGATTTAACTTAGTGGCTGTAATTAAAGCTAGACTTAACAAACTGTTCGGTACATGTTATTGTGTATTCGGCTGCTTCTATGTCGCTATACAACACCGCTGCATCGCTTGCTTCCACTTTATCGCGCCGGAAACAGCGACGGCATTGGCTGTTTGCGTCACACTTGATCAGCGTTTCATTTGCCATTTCTTAGCAATTAAGAAATCTTTCGGCGCCTAATAAACACTAAAATGGGTATGGTAAAGTGAGACTGGTTTGAACCCAGCTCTCTGGTTGCATGCAGTGCCCCCTTAAGCTTTCACGTTCTTATAACAGGGCAGCTGTTGTAGGTCACGTCTTTCTGTAGGTCTACTGTAGGTCGGGCGTCACGTAGGGGTAGGAGCAGACTCCCAGACCCAATGATAGAGGGCGAAGTGATCTCGCCGTCGGTAGGGTCCCTCGTTTCACGGGCGTACGCCGTACAGGGTGGAGACAGGTATAGAGTTTTCTCACTAGCTTACCTAGAGTGGAATGTGGCGGAAGCGTCAACGTGATTCTGCGAAAGCGCTCCACGTCACCATGGGTACCGCCATACCATGTAGTTCGGCCGGAAGTTCGGCGTAGCATTGCAGGCAACGACTTTGTGGCTATACAAATTGACCTTTTATTAAAAAAAATTGCTGCCAAAAGTTCCGCTATAAAGAAATTTTATTTTGTATGAGACACTGTGTTGGAGGGCTTATGTTGCAAAACAAATTTGCGGGTTACATAGAAAAAAGCAGAAGTCCTTCCTTTGGGTAACTCCGCCAGATACAGCAGGCCATCCCGGATATATTTTTAATTACATAGGCGAAATAGGGTGATGCTTTCTTTGATTTTCTGTAATATTTAGTTGGAAAAACAATATTTAGATTGTCTTAAACTGTGTTCTTGCTTCCTCTCAATGCAGTTTTATTATCGTATGCTACGCGCTTTGGCGGGCGAAGCAGATCCAACATAGAGATGCAAGACAGATGTAATCGCGTCGTATTTATTTGCTTTGTCCTAGCAGATACAGATAAAGCTAAGGCGAAGCTTATTACCGCGTAAGTCTTCAAGCACGCGCGCAAAGCATTTTGAAATTACATGAATGCTTTAAATTGCAAATAAATACTGGCTTGTCCAGTCGCTATGTGTGTTGCCTCATTGCGCCTGCCCAAGGCAATGCATGCTTCACAATGGGTACAGAAACCGGATAGTGTTGGCTAGCGTAGCTTATTTAGTGACTGTAGTGTGAGTGACAGCGGCAAGCGGTATAAAGCGCTATAACAGGCCGCTTGGACCCTCGCTCGTTCTTGCCGGCCAGAAGCAGCCCACAAGTGAACTGTAGCGACGACGACAGAGGACATTGGCGGCAGTGTATTAGTTTTTAGATGCAACGCGTCTCTTTACCTCGCCTTGTCCCGCGTCGTTGTCGCGGCGTAGTCCGCATCTCTCCCCCATTCTCCTCGCCGCGGCAGCTGCGCGCTCCGCCGCTCTCACCGCAGCGCCATCTGTGCGTCAGCGCGGTCAGCGCAAAGCTTGCGCGCGGCTGCGCTCGCTCCCGTCGCCGTGCCAGCTATGCGTTAGCGCGCAGCTTTCGCTCGGTTAAAAATTTACACCAACTTCCCGCGAGGGGAACCATGGGGTAGATGCGACGCATCGGGGGTGAACATGCTGCGTAAATAGGATACACAACAACAGCAATCCACACGCTGACATCGCTAACACAACGGAAACGCAACGGCAACCCCCGATGCGTTGCATGTACCACATGGTTCCCCTCGCGGGAAGATGGTATAAATTTTTTTTCGCTTGTCGCAGTCGCCTAGTACGCTCTGTTTTTGTACGTTTTGAGTTAATTTTTCCGCGTCGCTTGTCGCCGTCTCTGCATGTGGTCACTCCTTCATCTTAAACTTCCCGCTAACGCGAGCACATGAGTTAAGTGCTAATCACGCTGTTATTTAGACATATCTGTCATAGGCATTGAATGCCAGAAAGTGCCATCCCGAAAACGGAAGAGCTTACCGTAAACAGAACTAACAGACACCTCAAAGCCGAGAAGCCGAATCCATAGCCCTTTTCACTAGCCACATGCAACCAATCCGATTCCCACTGTACCCACAATTCCCATGCCGGCGTGCGATCGCACCGACTCTACACTCTAGGTGATATTGAGAAACTCTATGGGAGACACGTAGACGTTGCGCCACCATTTTAGGCCTCTCGCTCGCCGCCGCAGCATGTTACTGTGGCAAGACCATACTACAATTTTTTCCGCAACCCGGTTTACTCGCGGAGCTTAAATCATCTTATCTATTTTACGCTGCTGGGTGTTGTGGGAAACGAAAAGAACCACTCGTTGAACACTTTGACCCAATAGCGGCGGCACGGGACTGTTCAAAGGGGGCCCTCACCCTGTACGGCGGCGCTGGAATCCCGGCACCTGAACAACAGCCGCCGCCGGCCTCGCAGAAACCGGTTCCCAGACACATTTCGCAGGGCTGGTTCCTCTCACTCACGCTTCCTTTGCGCGAATTGTGAAATTTGCGATGCGGCGGCGATGCCATTCTCGGGTGACCGCCCATTGACGTTAGACCTAACACACAAGCTTCGCTGTTTCAGCAGATTTCACGTCGGTTGGAACTGGGTTTCCTTTTTTTTTAGTTGGGTGGGAGCGGGGAAGACGTGTCCTTGTCGGGAAGCCCCTAAGCGCGTTAGTGTATGAAAGAGGCCAGTGTTACAGGACTGGAACTATACGGAACACTACCTGTACAGGACGGGGCAGATATGGGAGGGAGTTGCGCAGGAAAGAAAGTTTACAGGGTCGAAGTCACACGTACTACCTAGAATAGGCGGGATACAAGAGATTTCGATAACCCAGCTGGACTGGAATGGGAGCAGCGGTGTAAACACTGTAAGTGTGGCTTATTAGAGGTACAGTCGAGAAATGTTCTGTAGCTGTGATCCTAATGTGCGGGAGTCAACCAACCAATGAGCGGCTTACACGACAGGAGAGCTCATATGTTCGTATAATAGGAAAGGATACAAAAATCAGCCGTGTATTTATTATAATAACTGAGTGCGCTCACAGGATTGTTTTCACTTGGACTCGCTTTGGTTGTGCGGCGGGTCATGTATCGCAATAAATAAATAACAAATAAATAAATAAATAAATAAATAAATAAATAAATAAATAAACGAACAAATCATTTTCTGATAGAATTTGCGATAATTCGAACCCATCGTAATTCTTTGGCATACATTGATGACTTTTTTCTCTCTTTAAAGTTTTCGGTTAGGACTTGTGTGGTAGGGATTATGATTTTTTTTCGAACTTGCCGAATCAGCAAGCTCCTGACATTGATAACACGGTTCCATGTCTTATTTCTTGGGAGCCACCTGCCGCTGAAATGTAGTTTTCGCACTGCAGTCATGATTGTCGTGACTAGAGAAGGTTCTAAGGGGGAAGGGGAATAATCGGGTTTCAATGCGTTTGTCGGCGTGGGACTGCTCAAAATTGTCGTCGTGTGACCAGCTGCAGGAAAACTCCTTAACAAAACTGAAAGCAAAACACACGCCAATGTTTCGCACTAATTCCTGGGTCCTTCATGTTCTGTAATCCAATAGCTCCTGTTATCATTTTTGTTTTGCCTTTACCTACTGCTTATTCGAGAGAATAGATAGATAAACGCGTCTGCGCAGAAGATAATGGTGAAACGTCAGATACAAGAAAGAACAGGTACAGGTGGTGGTAGTCGCTAGTTGTGGCAGGTAGCACATGAACACAGATGTTAGCGTTTGAAGATACCGCAATGTTAGCGTTAGAGGGGTCGTCAAACTTTTGAGATTGTTCGCCGAGTTGCATGAAGCCGACGCGATGCAGGGCCGGAGGGCAAATCGTATCAGAGCGGAGGACGGCTTCGCAGGAAAAGACAAAAAAATTCAGCAAATTGACATTAATATTTCACAATGATTGACAAAAATATCACTAAGGGTGAAGTTGGGGGACAATGCCACCTGGAAGCGATCAATTCTCGGTTCTTGTTTCCGGACTAACCCCATTTGAGGTGAGAACAGGCGTTTGGGCCTTCAGATAGGAAGCGACAGGTACAGTGTAAAGTTCTGACGACGTGGTGGAGGCCGCACAATACTGCCCCGCAGGCCGGGCCGCACATTGCTGACCCCTGGTCTAAACAATCATACCACACCAGCCGCGTCCAGTCACGAACCACCCCCTTTGGCTTAATCTTGCCGCCGCAATCCAAAAGCACCACCAAAGCGGGGGTAATTTTGTCCGTCTGCGATGGTGTTTGGTAGCATAGCGAAGTTTCCGATACCAGATGTCTCGTCGCACCAGCGTAGCAGCAACAAATTTGGTTTAACGGTTACAATACTAGCTCCAGAAGTTCATGATCCCCTAATGATCGTTCTTTCCACTGTCGGATACCAAGATTTGCCTTTCTGATAACTCTGCGTGTATGGGTTTTACATTGACGTCAATCTACCGTCACTCGTGTATGTATACAATGTCTGCGTTAACACTAATGAAGCTTGTTTGATCCAATTTAAGGAGTCGTGAAGAGAAGATGCATTTTCTTTTGCTAATTTTATCTGCTTGAGCAACCTTATAAAAACATAAATCCGTAAGATTTTCGCGATTTATTGCTTCTGTAATTTATGAGACGCCCGTGAATTGCTCGTTTTGAGGCGCATCGCAAGCGCCTATGCGATAATATAGGTCGGCGTCATGTAAACAAGAATGGACAGTTCTATGCTCTTTCTGTGTATTATTTTGTAAAGCTTTGAATAGGCTATTTTAATACCATGTAATTTTTTTTGGTTGCCATATATAGTTTTCTATACACGTGAACGGTGGCGCGACCGCTTCAGCTGTCTGGCAACCATTGTAGCAGAATTCAGACCTACGGCCGATTTGAACTCTGTTTTCCTGCTGAGGTTCGGCTTTTTTAAAGTTATGTTTGTAATCTTCCGTTGTTTTTCGTACCAAACGCCACATAACCCCTCAAGCAAAAAAAAAAAACGAAAAGGTTACCACGCGCGGGATTCGAACGTGCGGCCGCAGGGTGAGTCGGGCACTTTCCATACTAGGCCACAAAAGGAAACGGCGCGCCAGCGCTGGTGAGACTTGTACATAAAAGGCGCTCCGTATTTCCGGTCTAGTGCTCCGATTTCTTTTCGTAACTTCTAATCTACCCAGAGCTTAAACTGCCAACTTAACTGTTGAACGCTTCTGCACTAAGCGACATTATCCAATTGGCGAAACAACGTTATCCACGATGTTTATTGCAGGAAATAAATCAAATTTCGTGATGATTTAGCGACGCGCTGTATCACTCCTTCTCACGTATTATTTTTACACTTTAAGAATAAAAGATTGGTTGGTTTTATTTTCCGACTACTCGAAGTTCCCGGTATGAAGGTGCTCAGGTTTAAAGTACCATTTTAATCTTTTTGTTATTTGCCTCGCCAAGGAAGGATGTTCAGCTTCACATATCTCTCGTTAGGGGCTATGTGAGAGAGACGTAGGCAAGCTTGAGCAATAGTACCAGCCAGCAGAACAACTGTTCAGTCTATTGCGAAAACGCTTAAGCAGTTTACAAATACTCAGTTTACTTCAAACATGGTTACTTATGACTGCGCCACTCGCCCGCGTTGTTGACTGGGGTTTCACCCATGTTCATAAGTCGTATCCGGGATGAGACATCGCCCGTTCAGTTGCGGGCAACTTTCATCATGGCGCCGATGTTTCAGCTATATCCGACCCTTTGCGAGTCTGCTCCACGGTGACGTGCTCTGGAGACAAGTTGGGGACAATGATTGGTTTGTTAAAGGAGCCATGAAGACAAAATACAAGTTGGGTTTATTAGAAAGACTGCTTAGTCCTGATAACAATGATCCCAATATCATCGCAATCTTCGAAAAAATAACGGAGATATTAAGGAAAACGTTTGAAGCAGTCGCGACCCCCTAGCCAATTTCCCGCAACTTATCTATGACGTCACGGAACCTTGTTTGTGCGATTGGCGGCCGCCTAACTGACCTGTCGCGACGGCACATGACTGGACGTCTGTAATCCGGCCTCTAGTTTCATTTGACCGCATCACTTGAACGTTAAGGTGCAGTTAAGGCACTGAAAATTATGTTTTATTGTGGGCCCGTATGACGTCATTCTTGCTCATAACACGTCACTGTGGCGCAAAATTTGAAAGTTTTAAATACTTCTTGCTTTTTTTTCGTTAAAAAACATATTTTGCGGCTCTAATGGAGCTGAGTGACATACTGAATCCTAGTTCTTTCAAATTAAACGAAGTTGTATTTTCTCTTCATGGCTCCTTTAACCTTACGACACTTCACGTCTTGAGGAGGAAAGCCTTGGTGATACCGCAACTGCATTTTACCTATTTGCCAATATCGTAAAAGGTAACAACCAAAACTGGTTTCTTCATTAAGGTTCCATAGTTCTAAATACGCACTCAACGCCTTTTTTCTGGAAAATTCATCACTAGCCCCAAGTACTGCTGCGTGCGAAACTGTACGGGTGCGAGCAACTGGCGGGCCTAATAAAGCTAGTGGACAGAGAAACGACACAAGCTTACGCCCGCCCAGTAATGGCTGTGACGTTGCTCTATCCCACGACAGACTTCACCACAGCAGGCTATCCAGGCCCGTTCCGGCTGTCTCCCGAGAACCAGCACGAAGTGCTCCCTTACAGCCTGCGCTACTTGACTAACCACCTGGTGTCCGTTCTGGGCCTGGCTGCCATTTCTGGTGCCGTCATGTCGTCCGTGGACTCGTCGGCGCTCAGCATAGCCTCGCTGCTTACGAGGAACCTTTACTTGAGCATGCTGAGACCAACCGTAAGACCTGACGATTTGTTGTTAACGGCGGCGCTGTTGTACGTCGAGCCTCTCGTCCGTCTGCCGGAGGCCGTGCGTCGTAAGGGGTAGGAGCAGATTCCCACACCCCGCCGGCGGCTTCGCAGAAACCGGTTTCCAGTGGCACCGTAGACGTCACATTGGTCTCGCAGGAGCGGGTTTCTCTACCTTCCGCTGGAGAGCTTGCCACCACTGACGTTTAGCTGCCGATTTCTTTGGGGGTTTAACCGTAACATTTGCTAGGCGACGGACCTGCTTCTCTCGGGCGAGCGCCCGGTGAGGCTCGAGACGACACCAGAGAACCATAGCTCCACTGCTTCAGCTAATTTCACACTGTGTGGAACCTGGTTTAGTTTTCGTTAGAGCGAAAATCTGGGGCTTTTAGGACGAATTAAGCACGTTTCGTGTGAGTTACGACTAGCTCTAAACGTCCTTTTTTGCGTTAAAAAATGTTACTATTTACAAAGTAGCAGCCATGTTTCGATTCCGTCCTAAGTGTTAGGGCCGCTTCGGCGGAAAGTTTGAACATAAACATTGAAACAAGTTTGGTTTATTAAGGAGGCTGCTTTGCTCCTATTGCAATGGCAGCAATTTTATCGCTAACTTAAAACAAATATTCTGAATATTGACGCGTACAGCAAATGGGCGTTTTGGGGGTTTATAAGCTTTACTTAGAAGCTAATACAAGAAACGGCGGAGAAGAACGCTGCTGACCGAGAAGCACTCGTGCTTCCAGAGGAAGCCATTGATGATGATGCGTTCCGGGTAGCACTCGTTCGTCGTCGTCGTCGTCTTGGCTGAAATGTCACAAATTAGAAGTTCGGTCACATGCTTGTGGATACGTGACAGTTTACCTCCCATCCAAAAGAAGCAACGTCCCGATGTTAAGGCGGAAATGAGCAGAAATTCATTTTCAACCCTTCACGTTTTCGCAAGGAACGGCTTCATGCGGACTATGGGACGATCTCAGGCCGACGACGACGGCGCATTCTGGAAACGCTGTCCGCCGGAGTAACTGCATACGGGAAATCGCAAAGTTGCTGTAGTACTCTGTAGGGCCTGAAGTAGCGCTTCATGAGCTTCTGGCGTAGCCCTCGACGTCTGATCGGGCTCCATACCCCCACGTTTTCACCAGGCTGGAAAGCGGCGTGCCTGTGGCGAACATTGTAAACAGCCGCATCATGCAGCTGTTGTTGCCTGATTCGATGTCTTCCAAGCTGACGCGCCTATTCCGCGCGCTGGGCGAACTCCTGCACAGACGTGGCGTCACCCCCACCGCCGTTAGAGAGCATGGGATCTAACATTGTGGTGGCCTCGCAACCGTACAGAAGAGAGAATAGTTTCATGCGCGTGGTTTCTTGCCTGGCCTTATTGTAGGCAAAAGTCACGTATGGTAGAACTTCGTCCCACCTCTTGTGTTGCTCGTCGACGTACATGATCAGCATGTCTGCAAGTGTTTTGTTTAACCTTTCGGATAGTCCGCTTGTCTGCGGATGGTAAACTGCCGAGCTTTGGTGGGATGTACCAGTGAGCTTCATGACCGAGCACACCAAATCTGTGTTGAATGCGGTACCCCTGTCTATAATCACAACTGCCGGAGCACCAGGGCGCAAAACAATGCTTTGGATGAAAAAGTGGGCAATGTCAAGATGTCAAGAGCTGTGCAGCGCGGCAGGGCTTTCATTTCGGCGTATCGTGTAAGGTAGTCGGTAGCGACCAGTATCAACTTGTTGCCGGCATGAGACGTAGGAAAGGGGTCCAAGAAATCCATGCCGATTTGTTGTGACCGTGTTTTTGGTATTTGAACTGGTTGAAGTAAACCGGCTGGCTGTCCCGGCGGTGTTTGACGTCGCTGACAGTCACGGCAGGTGCGAATGCATTTCTTCACTGTAGAAGAAAGTTTGGGCCAGTAGTAGTTCTGTTTAATTCGGGACATCGTACGTGCATAATCCTGGTTACCAGCGGTTGGGTGGTCGTGGCAGTCCTCTAGTATTTCATGTCTAAGGCTCAAGAGAACAACGAGAAGATAGCCTCTTCAGTTAGGGGCGAAGTTTCGCTTGTTGACGTTTCTCAGAAAGAAACTGGAGTCTATGTATTAACAGCTTTTGCTTGTGCGTAGTTCGCCATTCTAGAAAATTAGAAGTGGCTGCAACTCGACGTCTTGCCTTTTCTGATCGGACAAAGTTATGGCGTCGATGGCACCACGAAACGCCGCGTCGTCATCATCTTCCGGTTTCGGGCACTCGACGCGTACCCTAGACAGGCAGTCGGCGTCAGAATGTGGTTTTTATTGACCCAAAGACAACCGTCATATAGCACTCCTGAAGTCGATAGCTCCAGCGGGCTAGGCAACCAGTAAGGTTTTTCAAACTGGCCAACCAACAAAGGGAGTGGTGGTCGCTAACGTCTCGAAATGGGCAACCGTAGAGGTGCGCCCTAAATTTCAAGACTGCCAACACAACATCCAGGCATTCTGCATCTGAATAGTTAGTCTCCGCGCGGGAGAGTGTTCGGCTTGCGTAAGCGACAACTCTCTCCGCGCCTTCTTGCCATTGAGTCAGCACTGCTCCAACACGAGCGCTGCTGGCGTCTGTATTGATTTTTGTGGCCGCATCTTCATTGAAAGGGGCGAGCACAGGCGGCACTTTTAAGTGCTGTGCCAGAGCGCCTGGCCCAAATGCGTTGCATGAGGCGACGCGCCGACAGCGAGGCTGAGTCACGCCTCGTCCAAACCACCAAGGCGCCTCTCCCTTTCATCGCTGCGGCGCGGCCGAATCCCGAATCTGAGAACGACCAAATAAGGGCATGTCGCTACGCCTGGAAGCGAGGTCACGGAGACGGCGGGAGCATCGCCTTCCCTTTCCCCATTGGAGGCGCAGCTGACTCACTGCTTCGCTACCATTCTTCGGAATTCAAACTTCAGGCGGAGAGAGCCCTGATTGGAGCTATTCGAACTTCTCGGCGCCACAACGAACTTCCGCGGTATAAAAGAAGCCCGGAGGCTCTCATCGTCGGCATTCCTCGCGGCTTCTCTCCGGCGGCACTATCCGGAGGCACCGAGTGAAAGGGTGCTGTCGCGTTTGTGCTTACCCTGTACAGTCAGGCTCAATTTGAAGGTTATCGCGGGAGCACCGAGCAAGCAAGACCAGAGCGCCGTCGGTGGCACTTTTTTTCATTCGCGAAGATAAGATTATGCTGCCCTCCCTCACCTCTTGGCTGTTGCATAGAATTCGCTCACCCCCTCCTAGAAAGGCCAACTGCCGCAGTTTTTTTTTTCATTCCTTTTTGGCGACGTATCCGCGTTTCATTCCTCGGCAACCTGATAACACCGAAGATACCTCGGCAGGCGGCGTTGCCTCGGCATTCCGAAAGCAAATTGCATTTTTTACACAACAATGCCCTGGCATGCCGGCATAGTTGCCCTTAGAAAGTTGCGCATCAGCGTGAAGTAGGTCGATGAAAGGATCAAGACAAAAAGAAACAAGCGTGGCCTTTATCGTTTCTGACAGCAGTGCGCGCACTGCCTGGAACAGCCATCGGAGAAGCAAACCTAGCATAATCTCGTTGTGGCTGGTGCTAAAAAGTGTCACGCTAAGGCGCTGTCCTCGCGGTCGGTCGGTGCTCCCGCGATCACCTTCACATTGATCCCGACTGTACATACTGTATATAAATGTTACTTCAACTTTTCGTCGGCTGGATAACTTCATCGCACCGCGCCGCGTCGATAGCGGACGGAGCAAGGCAGCGACGCGACACAGGTGACTGCGCTCGGATGGCCAGTCGCAACAGTGGAGGCTGCGGTGAGAGGGCCCAGTCCTAACAGCGGAGACAGCGTCGGAATGACTGATTCCCAACCTCGGTGACGAGCTGGATGCGAGTCACAACCTGGGGGCGGCGCTGGGATGCTCATTCCCAACATAAGCGACGCCGCAGGTTCTTGAAAGCACCGTGCTGCTCAGTGGTCCAAACGGAGGCGACATCCTTGCGGGTGAGGCTTGTTAGAGGAGCCGCGATGTGGGAAAAGTTTGGATGAAGCGCCGGTAATAGGAGCATACGCCTAAAAATCGCCGTAAGGCCTTTTTGTCGGCAAGCGTCGGGAAATTAGACACGGCGGATACTTTGTAAGGATCGGGATTGATGTTGGCGTGGCTGTCAACGTGGCTGAAGAAACAGGGTTCTTGGTACCCTAAATGACACTTTTTCGCTTTAAGGGTTAGACCAGCTGCTTTTCAGGTCTTTTTCAGGTGTTCTGCAAAGGTTGACGAGAACACGTTAACGTCGTCAAGGTATACCAGACACGTCTACCACTTGAGACCGGACAGATCAGTGTCCATCATTAGTCGGAATGTTGCCGGTGCCGAACACAGGCCGAAAGGGAGGGGCTTTAAATTCATGAAGTCCGTCCGGCGTTATGAAGGCTGTTTTCTCGCGGTCGCGCTCATCCACCTCGATCTGCCAGTAACCGGTCTTTGAATCCATCGACGAAACGTTGCGGGCATGACGAAGCCTGTCGAGGGATAATCGATCCAGGGCAACGGGTACACGTCCTTCTTTGTGACTTGATTGACTTCTGTAATCTATGCAAAATCGCAATGTGCCGTCCTTCTTTTTGAGCAAAACGACGCGTAATGCTCACGGGCTTTGAGATGGCTGGATGACATTGTCCCGCGACATCCGCTCCACTTGGCTGCTAATTGCTCTCCGTTCCATCGAACAGACACGATACGGGTTTTGACGAAGTGGTCGCACAGCATCATCAGCAATAATGCGATGTTTTGTAAGCGGAGTTTGATGCACGCCAGATGTCAAAGAGAAACCATCCTTGAAGGTCGTCGGCTGCGCGCGAAGTGCTAATTCTTCACATAAAAGGCAAGCTGGAGTTGACATCGATGATGGGATCGGAGCTGGTTTTACCAGGTGCGGCGCCTCTAACGCAAAGCAGTCGTCTCTATCTGCTATGTCTACGAAATAGGCAACTGTCGTGCCTTTGGCTTCATGTTGGCGTTCATTGCTGAACTTAGAAAGCAACAATGCTGCATGGCCATCGAATAAGTGCAACACGGCAGAGCAACTGCGATGCCACGGCGGAATAAAAGTTCATCGATTCGTTCGGCTATGCCGGCAACAGTGCTGAACATGTCGCAGTGAGCTGAAGCTAGCATCCAGGACCGCGGTGGTATGTTCACGTCCTCGTCAATTACCCGCAACACCGCTCGGCATGCTCTGAGTTCTGGTAGGTGGTGGCTCGACGTCAATGTTATTTGGCGTTCACCAACGTCGATCACAGCGTTGTACCACCTCAAAAAGTATATCCCTACAATAAGGTCCTTGCAGAACTCCGCGAGGACGACGAAATTGCCGACAAAATCAGCGTCACATAAGGTGATTCTGGCTGTGCACTTTCCCACTGGCGTCATTAAATGGCCTCCAGCAGGTTGAATCTGAAGTCCAGACTACAGCATCTTCTCTTTTTTAACCGATCGGCGAGGGTCTGACTAATTATACAGTCATCTCCACCGGTATCAATGAGAGAAACCACTTCATACCATCTTACAAATAAGGAAGTCGGCGCTTCCAGCGTCGGCGAAAGACATACTCGTGGTATCCCTTTCCGTCAGAGACGTCCAGCGGTTTTGAAGGTCTTGCGTAAGTATGCTATGAGCAACCCTCCCTCCAGAGGTTGCTGCTTTTATTTTCCCGCCTAGGGCTTGGGGATCTGCCTCGCAGTATCCCTCCGAAGTTCCGACGTTTAGGTGAAACGCCCTTCGCGGGGACGGTGAACATGGTCAATGGTTCGGTTAAAGGTCCCGTCGCGCAGCAAGGCATTCCTCGATAGTAGGGGGTCTTTGCTCAAAGTTAGGGCGCGGAGCCGTGGAAGCGAATCCGGGAAGCCCAATTTCGAGATACGGACAGCGGCGGTAGATATTGCCTGCTTTGCCTTAGGGAAAAGAGGCCGGTTGTATTTTTTGCACCCGAATTCGGACTTCCGCTCCTATCGCCAGCTGAAGTGTCCATTTGAGGACGAGGATGCGGGCTGGTGAGCACTCCCTGAGGTCAGAAATCGGTCTGAGGCACCTGTTGAGGCCCTGGAATAGCCAGTACAGGGGCTAATGACGGAAAACCGACACATAGCTTGGTTGGAGCTGCTGTGGCTGTTGCTCCGGAATGGCCAAGACTTGCCGGATCTCCTGACGCACGACGTCGGCGACAGAAGCATGCGAAGGCTGCGAAGAGTCTATTCCGTGCAGCTGTAGATCCTCCCTAACTATCGATCGCACGAGCTCACGCAGTGACCGGTTAGTGGATGCAGTCGCTGCAGCGATACCGCTTGGAGGACCGCCGGTAACCCGGTCATACTGCCGGCATCTTTCCTGCAGAGAACGCTCGATGGCTGTGGCCTCCTTAATGAAATATTTCACTGTACTTGGTGGATTTCCTACGAGGCCATCGAACAGTTGTTCCTTCACACAATGCATTAGAGGCCGTACATTCTTCGGCTCTGACATTTCAGGGTCGGCTCACCGGAAGAGGCGTGCCATGTCCTCTGCAAACATCGCCACCATCTCGATTGGTTTTTTGATGCGACACTCCAAAAGGCGCTGAGCGTTGTCACAGCGGTCGTTGCTGGCGAACTACTCTAGCAGGTCATGGCGAAATTCCTCCCACGACGTCAGGCGGGCCTTGCGGTTTTCAAACAACGTCTGAGCACCCTCGTCCAGCGAAAAGTACATTGTTCACACTTTTTGTCGAGAATCCCACTGGCTAAATGATAGGACGCGCTCAAACTGCTGTAGCCAGTCTTCGGCATCTTCGACGACCTCACCACGAAACATGGGAGGAGTGCGCGGTTGCTGGAACGTCCCTGAGAGGCAAAAGTCTGCGCCCTTACTTGCGCTTGAAGTGCTTGGCGTCTTGGCGCGTCGCAGAGAAGCCCGTACTCTGGAGACAGGTCGACTTGGCGGCGGCTGCTCCGATGGACCGGTGTTTCAACAGGGCAGTGCCGTAGCGGGCTTCCAGGAGGGCTCCTTGACATCGGGCAGTCGTACCCACCACCATAACAGTGACGCGTACAGCAAATGCACGTTTGAGAGTGTTCGTAAGCTTTACTTAGTAAAAGCTAATACAAGAAGCTGTGGAGAAGAACGCTCTTGACCGAGAAGCACTCGAGCTGCCAGAGCAAGCCAGTGATTATGATGCGTTCCGGGTAGCTCTCGTTTGTCGTCGTCGTCGTCTTGGCTGCGATGTCACAAATTGAAAGTTGGTTCACATGCTTGTGGATACGTGACAGTATAAAAAAAGAAGCAGTGCTAACTCTACAGCCCAGTCCTTGCGGTTTTCTCAGGGCACCACATGACTTTGTTAATATGTTTGGAGGACGCCAAGTAAAGACACCACTACGAAACATAACGGTGAGATTGCAGTGGGTCGTCTAGTCCCATTTTATCGTGTGATGTCAATACAAATAGGCCGTTAACGCACTCAGAGTGTGTTTTGGTGGTTCGTCTATGGCGTCCCCAGCGTATTCGTGTAGCTGGAAATTTAAAATATTTTCAAGAGTTCGAAGCTGTTTTTGGCTAAAGTACAACCGAGTAGTTACGAAGAGCTATATATAGCACATGATACATGATTGGGTTTAGTCTTTAATGCCAGTGTAATGAATTTGAGTTTTTGCTTTCAGCGAAGCCACGCTGTATTTATTTATAATGCCTCCAGCCCATACAAAATGAATTAAACCACTCAATTCTCCTAGGCACGAAACCATAAAATGCAATCAAGCTATTAACATCTTTAATAAGCGCACTGTTACTCCAGGTGCAGACCGAGAAGGCTGCTTTTTTCCGTCAATCGTATGTTCAGAATCAACCAAGGTCAAGGCAGCGCATCAAGTGGTTGTGTAGTGAATGCATTTGCTCTTTCTTTTTTTTTAAGAGTGGTGGGGGGGGGGGGGGGGGGCTGCAGAGAAGTGGATGGAGGAGAGAGCAGGGGCACATAAAATGTTAAAAGGATACAAAGCCGGCGGTGAGTGTACCAGGTTCCCTGCGCCTTCGCGCCTAGATTGGAGAGGGTGCCGAGCCATGTCTCCGTCGTTATCTGTAACCGCTCACTTGTCTGCAGGTGCAATTTTTTAGGCGCCCACTGCAAAGTGTCGGGGCGAAAACTGTGCTATAGCTCGACAAGCTTGGTTTAACCGCGTTGGAGCATGGCAAATTTTGTTTCTGGCGTTTCTTGCGCGGGATAGGGCGGATCTGTTGGATGTTTAATCCTTCTTATTCTGTTAAACATCCTTATGCGACGGTGTGCGCCTTGGTAGAGTATATTTGGCAAAAGGCTAGGACAGTCAGGAAATAGGCTGGATATTAGCAGTAAACATTTGTCATGAGACGGGCTGCTCTAAAACACCACAATCCAGCAAGCTTAGCTACAAGCAGGCGTCTGTAATTTGAAGTAACTTGGTGAGAATCGACCGTCCGCAATCCACAGGTGCAATTAGCAGCATAAAATGTATTATTGCACTACTCAGCATTTCACAAAAAAATTTGTCTTTCATTTCATGTGTTGCCTCATCCACTGGTTATAGAGGACGTTGCCGCCAAAATGCCGAGTATTCTGTCATGTACAGAATATTACCTTCACAGGAAATACTCCCTCTTCCCCACCCCCAGACATTCCCTAAAAAAATTGCCGATTTTAGCACAGCGACGCAAGCAAAACACGTGTTCATTCGCAGGCTGGCTCTGACGAGATGGCGGCGGTGGTTCGCGTCACTGTGTTCCTGGTCGTCCTGGTGTCCACGGTGGTGGCGCTGAGTGTGCGCTCGGTCTACTCGCTGTGGAGTCTCAGCTCTGATCTCGCCTATGTCCTGCTTTTCCCTCAGCTCATGTGCCTTTTCTTCGTGACAGAGCACACGAACGCGTACGGGGTGTTGGCCGGTAAGATGAGCTCGGCTTGTGAGCGATTACATACGACTAAGTGGTTATTGCGAGTGTTGTTTACCATCTTGCAAGTGGTGATCAGTATAAGCCCTGCGAGAGAATTATGGGCAGTACCAGCACTTTGCTTTGTTTGAATATAATTATCAGGGCTAGCCCGTGTGGCTGTGCTTCATCATCTTCTTCCTGCGCAGGTTGATCGTCATCGTGTGTTCGCCATTGTAGCTAATAGAGCTGTACAATAAGCTTCACTCCGGACCTTGGTCTTTCAACACTATAAATACTGCGTCCCTACGTACAGCGTAAATCATGCTTCGAATTTTACGAAATCCTCCATGCAGCAAAACCATGTTTGCAAGTGCATTTTGCAATAACAACGTCGTTGCTAGGCGCTTAATTTGGAGGCTTCTGGACGCAACTGCACAGAATATAGGTGTATTCGTATCGTAAACCTTGACGGCCAGAAATATTTGGGCAGTCCTCAAAATACTCCTGAATGTGCGTGCACTGGAATAAGCTGAGTGAATAAACCGCAGGAGGTAGCTCGTCACGCACTCGTGAGTATTGAAGATTTAAAATCGGATCTAATCCTTTCTCTTTTTTTTAAGCTGGTGATAACAGCACAAAAATGGTCGATATGCATGCATTTGCATGGACAATCTATGAGGGGCGAACCTCACGTGCCAGGCACAACAGGAATGGCAGAGAAGCGCTACTCATGACTTGATATTGCGAAATAATAATGCTTAATTTCAAACCACTAAGTGCTCGTTCCAGTTTTACACTGCGAATAATGGTTACTGTTATCCCGGGTGATATGGTTCCCAGGTTTTACATTTTGTTAGTTATTAGATTACACTGTTATCTGCAGATTGGACTCAGACGACCTTTCTGAGGATGCTGCTGCCACACAGACACCTGAATCTCTTGTTACTGTTGCGTCGCGGTGCAAGGCCGTGGAGAATGTTCTTGCTGACATGTTTCTGCTCCAGACGGGAACGCCGGCCAAAGGTGCCGCCGCACACTCCATTTCCTCCTACCTTGCGCACATGAGTGCATTGCCTAGACAGAAGGTAGCGCGGCGGTTATCAGCAGCGCAGCTGTCCTAGGTCGAGCGTTTTTATTTTCGCCTGCTGATGATCGTGCTTCAAGCAGAAGCAGGACCAGCTTTCCAGTCCAACCGGGGACTCGGTCGGTAGGCTGGTGGGGGAGTAGGCAGGCAGGTGCATAGGTGGGTGGGTAGATGGGTATGTAGATGGGTGGGTGAATGGATGGATGGGTAGGTAGTTAGGTGGGCAGGTAGTTGGGCGGGTAGGTCGGCCGGTAAGTGAGAATGTGGGTAGTTGGATAGGTCGGTCGGTAGGTAGTTATGTGGGTATGTTGGTATGTGGGTGGGTAGTAGGTCCGTAGGTGGCCATTGGGCATCGGGCAAGTCGGTAGGTGGTGAATACGTAACAAGTCGGTAGGTGATAGGTCGGTAGGTAGGTAGTGTTCCAAACGAACTCATAACAACGAAATTCGCAGATGACATCTGCGCTTAGCGTTAATATGTAACAGTATTAGGCGATAGCGTTACTTCGGGACCACGGGGGAATTTTTGAACGGAGTTGCTGCATTCACCATTTATGTTTTCGTAGAACAGAAGTTCAGTGGCGAGAGGTAGACCAGCTGCAAAAGCTTTTTAATCACCGCGCCACAGTAAAGGCAGGGGTCTTCTGCGCTTGCGCGGCTTTATATGTGGGCATGAAGAATTTCTATGTGGCGTGTTGTTCAGTTTGAGCGCGAAGGCCACAGTGTCAGTTCTTAAAAGTGAATATTCTGTGGCCTCGTGTCCTGAATGAACGTTCGGTTCTTAAGAAATGGGGTGCAAGAGAGAGACCGAGAAAGGCGTTTGATGAGTAAGATATATTCGAAGTTTGATGAAAGGGGTAAAGAAACGGTAGATTCCAAGGGTGTAACCCGGAATACAGGGCCCCATCAGTTAACACTGATCTTGTGGTGACAAGCTGGTCAGGGCAGTCTACTATGTCTCGATACAAGGGGAATATGCAGGGTGAGAGCTCGAGAAGTCTTATGTAGGTCTCTTCTATTCCTTGGTCCTTTAATACTTTTACCATGGTTGCAGTTTGTACTGAATCAAAGGCTTCCTCATAGCCTATAAATGCCCTGTAAATGGGTTCAGTGTATTCTGCGGTTTTTTTCTATCACTTGATTGACAACATCCATGGGATCCATCGTAAGTACCCTTTCCTAATCCCAGCCTGCTATCTGGGTCGGAGTTGTTAACGTCCCTGGTATCTCCCTTTTTGTGAATCAGAACAGTCTTGGCATTTTCTCATAAAATCGGTGTTTTGACTCCTTAAGGGGGTATTCCGAAAGCGTGACTAGGAAAACACAGGATTAAGCATCAACGGAAAATTCTTGAGTCATTTGAGGTTTGCAGACGACATAATATATCTGTGTTAGGCTGCAGACACCTGCCAGAAATGCTTGAGGAACTACAATCAGAAACCATGTCCGCAGGGCTACAAATAAACTTGAATAAATATAACGTCATGCTTCATGGTTGTGACCCCGGATCCCTGCCATGAGACCGAGTTAATTAGAAGAATAAGACTGGGGTGGAGTGCATACGCCATACATTCTCAGATAATGAATGGCAGCCTACCATTGTCCCTGAAGAAGCAACTGAATGACACCTGCATCTTACCGGTACTCACCTACGGGGCAGGAAATTGGAGGCCACTAAGAGGGTTCAACTTAAATTGAGAACGACTCAACTGGCAATGGGGCGGAAGATGATGGGTGTAACATTAAGGGACAAGGAGAGACCAGAGTGGGTCAGGGAACAAAAGCGTTTTAAGGATATAATAGTAGAAATTAAGAAGAAATGGACGTGGGCTCGGCATGTAAGGCGAAGACAAGATAAGCGTTGGTCATTAAGGGTACGAGATTGTATCCCTAGAGAATGCAAGCGTTGCAGGGTGTGGCAGAAAATTACATGGGCTGATGAGATCAAGAAGTTTGCGGGGATAAATTGGTCGCAGTTAGCGCAGGACCGGGGTAATTGGAGATGAATGGGAGAGGCCTTTGCCCTGCAGTGGTCGTAGATAAGCTGATGATGATAAGGAGGAGGAGGAGGAGGAGGAGGAGGATAGTGATGATATGAAATCTCAAGTAATGTTGAATAGGCATGCCGAACCCACCGTCTACCGTGAACCACCTCGGACTACCTCGGAAAATGGTTAGTACAGAGCCCAATCACGAGAGAAATCCGACGCAGTATAGGCATGGGCTGCGACCCCCTTGCAAGCACTCCAAAATAATTAAACTTAAGTTACCTCTATCACTCAAGACAAAAATATACAACCAATGCATTCTTCCGGTGATGACATACGGAGCTGAAACTTGGTGCTTTAATAAACAATTGAAAATCAAACTTACATCGGCTCAACGGACCATGGAATGAATATTGAGGGAGTTTTAGAATGGGGGGCCCCAACCCTCTGGGGCCCCCAATCGTCTTTGGGCGTCGCACTGCGGATGCGCAGAACCCAAGCCGTCTTTGGGGTTTTGGGTTTGCGTCTAGCGCGTACGCTATATTGCTAAAATAGTGGGAGCCCCAAAGTTGGAGTTTCCGTTCTTGCGTCGCTCTCGCAGCCAGCGAGATTGCGCGTTACCATGGCTCAAGCGAAAGCTGCGGCTCGTTCCTCGACTCACCCGATCAACTACGACGATCGCTGAGCTGAATTTGCAGATTCCGCGCGTCGTTTGAAAGAAATAGATAAATCAGGCAATCGTGAAGCGTGTTCTGCCTTCGGAAACAGTCCGCGCACACGCCAGCCGGGCCTGCCAGCTCAGCAACACTCAGCGGCTCAAACCGGCGCAGACCACAGTAGCAACCGCTTTTTGCTGCTCTTCCGAATCAATATGATTGCTAAAAAGAAGTTCCACATGCGAAAAAGTAGGTGTTAGTGTGGTGAAAAATTGTACTAGGGATTGTTATCAGGGTTTATTTTAAAAGCGTCGATCAGATATCTGCCGCGATGCTAAGCCTACGCTGACCGGCCGCGGAGGTCCGCCCAGTCGCCGCGGTGCACCGAGCGGCCGAGAGATGGCGCTACCTGCGCGGAAGTATCGAAACAGGCTACGCAGATGTCTTGGTCACCGATCGCTCAAACGGCCGTTATAGCTTAAATAAAGTTCCACACGTGAGAAAGGGGGTGATAGTGTGGTAAAAAGTGGTATTAGGAATTGTCATTCGCAGTTGCATAGAGAGCGGCGAGCAAATATCCGCCATTATGCTAAACCTAAAGTTCCCATCACCCGAGCTGACCCGAGCAACGCAAGCTGGTTGCGGATAGAGTTCCTCTATATAGCTGTTACGGATTGTTGGGGGCGCCCCCCTTCTAAAACTCGCCGCGCGCGAGCACGTTGCGTTTGGGTTTCCCTAACTTCTTGGGGGCCCCCAACGCCAGATTCCCATATTGTAAAACTCCCTATTATGGGAGTAACACTTAGGGACAGAAACGAGCTCCCTGGATCAGGGAAAAAACTCCAGTAGATGATATGTACTTTAAGTAAAGAACTAGAAATGGGCTTATACTGGCGATGTAGTTAGACGAACCGTTAGCCGGCGGACAATAATGGTAACAGACCGGATACCCAGAGATGGGTCTGCAAGAAGGGGAAGGCCAATAGCAGGATGGTGGGATGAAATACGGAAATTTAGTTGGCATAGTGGACTCTAGCGGCGCAGGACAGGAGCCGTCGGAAGTCAGTGGGAGAGGCCTTCGCCCTGCAGTGGGCCTACGTAGGCTACGTATGAGGATGATGGTGATGATGTTCGACCAATTACCTGCATTTACGTTATTATAACGTTTATCGAACTATAACTAAATCTGCATTTTTGAGGGGGGGGGGGGGAATTGCAAGGTGTTACACGGTCCTGTCTTTGGGATGACTCGGCAAAGAATGCTACGCATGAAATAATTTACTTTTTGAGTGGCCTACCACATTGCTGCATCGGTGCATGGCCACCGCTTTTATGTCAACGTACCCACACCACCGCGAGCGTGTGCCTAATCAAGGGGGCCGTACATGCAGTTCCGCCCCGAGCACTCTCCCTTAACGATGGCAGAAATGCGTCAGTCCATAAAATACGGAGGGTAATCACGATTCCCTTTTTAAAAGAGGCAGTGTGCGTCCTAAGCTACTCACGTTATTTAACACTGTATTAAGAAACATTGTGCGTGTGTCAATTGCCGTCATGGTACATGGTTTTTGCCATTTCCTCAACGTTTTGCACTTATCTTTTTTGCTGTCATTGTGTTAGGTATTTATTTTCAGCAAAAACGCTGGACGGATTCCTTCCGCTTTATACCGGCACGTTTGCCATTAAATAGTGCACTTGGATCCAAGCTCTCGTGGTTGCTTCAAAATTTGATCACCACTGCAGGTTTCGTGACGGGTCTCTTGGTTCGATTATTGAGCGGCGAGCCGTCCATAAAGTTCGACGGCCTGCTAACCCTGCCCCTGCACCGTACCCTGTCCATGCTTGCCAGCTTCAGCGTCACACTACTAGTCTCGTTCATATTCAAAGAGCTGTTCGTGCGTGGAGCCATTAGAGACTGTTGGCGGTGCTTCGTGGTCGTCGGCCGGGACAACACCGGCAGGTTGCTGGTGCAGAGCGGCATGAAGCCTATTTACGGACCACTGATAGAACCGGCCCCGGAAGGACCAGCACTGGCCGATGGTCGGGAAGCAGGCAGAGGAGCCGACGTCCATACACCCTTGTGCCTACCCGAAGCAGTCACTGTGGTGAGATGCTTTGCCTGCAGTTATATAAACTTGTAGTAAAGGCGCTGATCGCTGGCCGTTCGTTGTACGTAACGTCGTGTAGTGAGAAAGAAAAAAGCGCTTTTTAAATTCGATGTTCTTTAACGCGGGTCACTTTTAAGGGAAAGTTCTGCGCATGAAGCGCCCGCTTGAATTAATTGCTCCAGGAATGCAAGCTACAGTAGCTTTCGACAAGAAGCGTGGAAATGTTCGTAGTCGAGTGGAATTCAGCGTGTCACCGAGGCCGTTTTTTGTAAATGAGAATTACCACGTTTGTCTTAGTTACCTGAGCTGTAGTAGAAATTCGTTCATGTTGCACAAAGTAAAAAACTCCCAAGCATTTCCCCGAGGGTGAACATGGTTAAGTGCGAATGCACGGGGTGATGCTATGAGGGGGAGTAAAGTTAAAATCCGTTGGCATTCGCCCGTGAGCGCGCGCGAGCCGACCCACGGAGGTCTGGCAGTTTATCGCTGCATATATAGGGGGTACGCCGCGCCGAGCGCGCCGAGCCAGGTGGCTGAGAGAGGAGGCGAGCGCAAGGGGAGAGGGACAGCGGCGCACGGCAGCTGCAGCCGAGCGAGGGGGAGAGGAGAGAGTGTGACGTCACGGTGGAGAGAGAGGCGCGCGGCAGCTGCTGGGGAGAGGAGGCGCGCTGTGACGTCATACCATGACGTCACGGCGCGAGGAGCGGTGCGGGGAGCGGCGCGCACCCGCGCAGCCACGGCGAGGAGGCGGAGCGAGCGCGGTCACGTGGTGAAGTGACGTCACCGCGCCGTTGCTACCGACGCTCCTCTCCGCTCCACGCCGTTGCTAGGGAGAGGAGGACTGCGGACGCCACCGCCGGCGGTGGAAGGTTTGGGGTCGCTTATAAAGTGCATTCGCACTTAAAAGGGGCGGAATGCAAGGGGTAATAAATAGACACTACCAACGCTATCTCTCGACTACACGGTGACTGTGCAAGCTTGTGCACTGGACATAGACGTGGTGAATTTTTTATGCTGTTTTCAGAAATATGTCTCTTCTTGGTATTTAAATTTATTTTAAATATGTACTTTCCTTTACTGATTGGTGGAGTTCTCACTGCGCCTAACGTTCATTTACCATACAGTGATAACTAACTTGTATCGATACATCGCTAAATATAATGAGGTAACAAAGGAGTAAGGCTGTATAACCGTCCTAAAGAAATTGTATCCTCTTACACGCACGTAGATCTTTCTTCAATTTTTGTCCTGCCCTAACCTTGCGCTACTTATCCAGGCGTACTTCCTCCTGAGGCGTTTGGGTAGTAGGAGAGGTTCTCGCGTCATCGCCTGGTCATCGCCTGGAACAATCTCAAGCCACAACTCCACGACATCCCAACGCATCTGGCTCGCTGGAGCCGCCCTTCTGCCACGCTCTCTACAGCCACTCGTCCCGTCCCTAGTAACGCCCGCCCCGACCCCGCTGCCCGCATCAACGCCCTCCAGAACAGTAAATACCTCCACGAAATTGGCATTTACAACGACGCAAACATAGCTCCTCCACATAATGGAACTGTTGAATTTCATTTGGGCCTCAGGACACCTGCCGGAATCTTTCAAGCACTCAGTCGTCACGCCCATTCCTAAGGCTGGGAAATATCCATCCACGATGTTTAATCTACGTCCCATCTCTGTGACGTCGACATTGTGCAAATTACTTGAACGAATGGCCCCTACCCGACTCATCCACTACTTGAAATAAGAGGCTTTCTTTTTCCACCCCGCGCAGACTGGATTCAGAACCAATCTCAAAACGCACGACAGCATCCATCTCCTTCGGCGGGTACTCCGGCGTACACGACATCAAAAACCGCACATCTTGGTGGCTCTAGACCTTCGCAAGGCTTTTGACACCATCTCCCACCACGCGGTACTACAAGCCCTTTGCGAAGTTTACCTGGGTAAAAGAATGTGAAATTTTGAGCTAGCCTTCCTGGCAGACAGGACATTTGAAATACGCTCGGGACGTGTGGATACCCAACGTTTCAAGAACACCTGCGGGGTACCACAAGGCGCCATAATGTCCCCGATATTATTCAATATCGTAATGGCAATGCTAGTCAAGGACGTTTCTGCCGTCACAGGGGTTCATGTCACGGCTTACGCTGACGACGTGTCCATCTGGACGGAGGCCAACGATCACCCTAGGACTAAGGCCGTCACGCAGCGCCTCCAACATGCTTTGGACACATTCACGGCCTTTGTGATACCCACTGGAATGGAGGTGTCGGCAATAAAAACAAATTACTTATCTGTGCGCGGCAAAGCCTCTAATCGTGACCGTATTCATTTAACTATCACAGGGCAACCCCTCCAGCCAGCTCCAGATGGTTGGATCCGCATACTGGGTGTTCCGTTTCATATCAACGGGGGAGCTCAAGAGTGGCTGAGACAGCTCAAACCATTGTGGCGACGTCTCCTGCACATATTGCGTCGCATCTCTGGCACTTTCGGTGACGCTTCGCAAGATATTGCTCGACGCCTAGTACAGGCAGTGCTGGTATCTAGAGCGGTCTACGGCGCCATGTGTTACGATCTAACGAAGTACCAACTTCACCAGCTAGAGGTGTTGTATCGGGAAGCGCTTAGGGCTATTACTGGCCTGCCGCGTCACACTCGCGTCGAAGAGCTGTACCGTTATGCTGGCTTGCCCACGCTTGGGGATACCATCTTTGCGCGCATAGTAGTCGCCAACGACCGTCGCCTCTTGACACTGCAGTGTCACTGCCTGCTCCGTCACGTCGGTGAGCGACTACAAGATGAGCCACCCATCCATCCGCACGTTAGCCCATGGAAGGACGTGCTGATTACAGAGCGGCGACCAGCACCCCGGAAAACTGCTCGTGCTACTTATGTGGCGCAATGTGCAACACTGGTGCAGACCACCGCAGCCACCGACGCTGCGGATCCGCAGACATTATGTGTGTACGTGGAAGCCTCCTGGCAACCACACACGGCCGCTGTGGCACTTGCAGCTGTAGTGGAAGACAGCAATGAACGCAGCGTCACAGCCTACACCGTCGACTCCATTCCGGACAGCACCAACCTTGAGCTGCGCGCTATTCAACAAGGTCTACGCCTAGCACGTTTCGTTCTGCAGGCATGTAATCACCGCGCGTACCACCGTGTGCACATTTTGACGGACTGTACCGAGGCCTTACGTTCCCTTATAGGAATTCCACGGAAACACTCTGTAGCACATTGCATTATACGATCATGCAGCTCCCTGCAAAACACCTTCCACACGCCCGTAACAGTACGGTGGATCCCTTGCCATGGAGGGCATCCCTGTAATGAAAGCGCCCACAGGCTGGCGAGCAAGCAATCTTCGTCGTACCGCCGTACGCCCGGGGAGAGCATCGACAGCGGAGCCCACTTCAATCCTGACGAGGAGCGCCAGCGGCGCCGACATGCCCGGCGCCTTCATCTCAAGTCATCAGTACCCCAGAACCCGCATCATCTGCCTCCGGGCTTATCACGCGGCGCCCAGGTTTTTCTCAACCGGGCCCGTTCCTGCTATGCCATACCCGCCGACATTGTCGCACGGTGGCGGGGATGGCACATTCCCGTTGAGCCCCCGGGCAGCGAATCCCAACAAGGCAACAACATACCGCCGGCAGGTTCTCCTTTTATTTATGAATACTGCAATCCCTACTAGGGATTTTCGCAGAGTGGGTTACATGAATTACATGAATGCTCAATATGCAAACAAACAAAGTTTCAAAGCAGGCAGATAAAAAACACACAGAAACAAAAGTACGGACAAAGCAACTCAAAATATACAAAAAAAATCCAACGTTTGTGGGGACAGAGATGAATTGGCATGTTAGTTAAACACTGTTGTTGAGGCTAGAAGAAAACAATGTTAAGGATGGCTGTAAAACCTCGGTGTTGGTTATGCTGTATTCGGGTGGTCGCTCTGATACTCCGACTCGGAGTACGCCGATGCGCCGCTTCCCCCAATCCGAGCAAGAGTCACCGCTCCCCAACCGAACGCGTACCCGATCTTGGAGTAGCACGCGACCGTGGCGGCGCGGCGCGGCCAAAACGGCAACTGCAAACAGCCAGGCACGGCCGGACTTGAGCAGCGGCGAGCGCGCACAAACTGCGCGCCCGCCGCTCCTCCAGCCCGGCCGTGAGCCAGGCCGGCCGGCCTGCCAACAAATGGCGGCCTCCGTATCGGACGCGTTAGCTCCAAGCCAAAGTTCCCCGACATAAGCCGAGCGCCTGTTATTCGCAATGATTGAAGGTAAGAATAGGTGTGCACAACCTTGCGAACGTATTCCTGCACTTTGAACACTGGAAGTGGTTCGGCGAACAGTTCGGCGAACTTCGCAGCGTAAACGTGCGAGTCGTCGTCGTCTGAGCTGCTGTCCTCCCCGGCGTCGATTTCGAGCTGCAGAAGTAGCGGAAACAGCTCCCCTACACTCAACAGGCGTCTCCGTTTCGACATGATGCGGAGAATAGCACGAGAAGCAAAATCGTCGAAACACTCCCACAACTAACCGCTGTCGAGGCCTCAGCACAGAAAGGGAGGATTCAGCGAACGCCACCGGCTGGGCAGGCGAGCGGGGCGAGCCGCGGCGGCCGGGGTCACGTGACCCAATCGCCTCCGGATTTCGGCGGCACTCCAACCACTCCAACTTCGGAGTCAGAGCAGTCGGAGGTGCTCGGAGTGGAGTACGACGCTCTGAGACGACCAACCGAACATACGTCGAGCGCTCGATTTCGACCACCCGAACACGGAGTCGCTTTTCGGAGTGCTCTAGAGCGCTCTAAAACGACCACCCGAATACAGCATTAGTTTGTTCCAGTCGTTTATAGTTCGTGGAAAGAAGGAATATTTAAAGCAGTTGTTACGGGTTGCATAAGGTGTTATTGTGCGCTCATGCCTTTGGCGAGTTGCATATCCGGACGAAAATGAAATAACTTCAGAAATGTCTGTCTTGTAATATCCCTGTACTAGTTGATATAAAAATTTTAGTCTAGGTAAGCGGTTTCTTTCTGTCAGTGTTGGTAGATTAGCTCGAGTTTAAAGTCCCGTAATTGAGGTGCGTCCGAAGCTGCTATAAATAAAACGAATGGCCTTTTTTGCACTCTTTCTAGCTTGTTGATATTAGTTTTGGTGAAAGGGTCCGATATAATTGAAGCATAATCCAAAGTCGGTATAACTATTGTTTTATAAGCCAGAAGGCGGACGGAGGGGGTTGAAAGTTTCAATGCTCTTCTGAGGAAGAAAAGCTTACGCATTGCAGTGTTAGTTACCGTACTAATGTGTTTAGTCCAATTCAGGTCATTTGTGATCCATAACCCAAGATACTTGTAATGTGGTACTTCGGAAAGTTTAGTATGGGTAGTGGAGTACTCGTACTTTAATGGATTTTTTTCTTAGTTATTTGCATAAACACTGTTTTTTCGAAGTTAATAGCCATTTGCCATTCATCACACCAGGAGGACACTATTTTTAGAGCATTATTTAACACCTGTTGGTCTGCGGGACAGCATATTTCGTTATAAAGTACACAGTCATCTGCGTAGAGTTTGATTTTAACCGGGATGCCATCAAGAATATCATTAATAAAAATGAGAACAAGGAGTGGTCCTAGCACGGAGCCCTGGGGAACGCCAGAGTCAACAAGCTGTCTATTTGAGCAGCAATCAGCAACGACAACAAATCGTTCACGTTTTGTTAGACATGCAGAAATCCAGTTAACTACTTGAGAATTATTGATTATTTGATCTATCTTATATAGCAATTTAGTGTGGGATACCTTGTCAAAGGCTTTCGAGAAGTCCATAAAAATAACGTTGGTCTGTGTCCCATCATTTATTGATTTGGCAAAGTCATGTATTGTTTCAACTAATTGAGTGCTGGTCGAGTAACCTTTTCTAAAACCATGCTGGCATTTTGTTAGAACGTTATAGTTGTCCAGAAATTCGCAGATGGGATTGTAAATGATATGTTCCAGAATCTTGCATACGGTACATGTTAATGAAATGGGACGATAGTTTTTAACGAGCTTCTTATTTCCGGTCTTATGAACTGGTTTAACTCTAGCAGTTCCCCAGTCTGTTGGTATTTCTCCTTCTTGTAAGGACTTGGAAAAAATGACATGAAGATATTTTGACACCCACTCAGCGTACCTTTTCAAGAAGCTATTCGGAATGTCATTAGGCCGTGATGATTTTTTGACATCAAGTCTTAGGAGAAGATTAACTATATCACCTTCAGTAACAATGACATTAGACATCGGTGGTAGGGATGCATGAAACACAGGTGATATACCAGTATCTTGGGTGAACTTCGATTTAAAATGATTGTTAAAGGCATGGGCAATTTTTGAACTATCGTGAGTAATGCAGCCATCAACGTAAATGTATCACATTCAGCGGAGTGTGGAGAAATTGAACACCAAAACTTCTCGGGAGACGTGGCTATGAAGCTTGGTAATGATTCCCCGTAATAGCGCTTTTTATCAGCAGCTACTTGGTCTTTAATTTGTAAACAAAGATTCGTTATTTCTAGCTTTATAAATAATGTTCTGTTGTTTGTTAACCTTTTCTTTAAGCGCTTTACTCGCCTTTTCGACTGCAATGTCTCCCTCGAAATCCATGAGTCCTTACCCTTACATTTTTTTATAATCTTGGGTACAAAACACTCAATACATTCATTCACAATCTGTTTAAATCTGTCCCAAAGGTGGTGTACATCACAAGTGCTATTACGGAAATCATCAAAATTAAAGGAAAGCAGGTCAATTATAGACACATCATCAGCAAGAGAGAAGTTCGGAAATGACAAAATTGTACGATTATTGATTATAAAGGTATTAGCTAGGGTAAGCAACAAGGCCTTGTGGTCTGAAATTCCTGGAACTACTTCGCAGTAACTTTTGGAACTAATGGATTCACTCACTAGAAAAAGATCTAGTACTGATTTGCAATTTTCTTGAATTCTAGTGAAGTCTGTTACAATGTGAAATAAGTCAAAAGTGAACGCAATGTTTAGCATTGCTTCTCCCAAGTGCTCATTCTGATTATTGAGCGAGAAATTCGGCCAGTCTATATTCGTCAAGTTAAAATCTCCAGGCAAAATACTGTTTGTCACCAAGTTTTATATTCGAATGTAGATGCTCCTTTAACGATTCCAACATGTCAATAGACGAGTTAGGGGGTCTATACATGACTGCTATTACATATTTAACCTGATCGTGGTACGCTTTGCAGAATATCCACTCAACGTCAGTCAAGTCAGGCATTCTCACTATACGCAAACGTTTTTTAAAAAGAATGCATACACCGCCTCCTTTACTGCCTCGGTCTTTTCGAATTAAAGTATATCCGGCTGGGACGAATTCGCTGTCGTATATCGATTCATGTAGCCACGTCTCAGTGAGAACTGCGATGTCGGCATCGTGTACTAGTAATATACTTTCGAGTTCCGTAGCATTATTGATTACGCTCCTGCAGTTGATGTTTATTATTTTTAATGACTGATTTTTAGTGTTATGCTGTCATGCAGTTTTTTTGTTCAGCCTGAACCATGTCGCCTTTTCCTCATTCCAACCAAAGAGTACACCGTCTACGCTTAATTTGTCGAAGAGTAGTTTGACCTTAGCGCCTTTTTCTTTTTCTTGGGCTGCACTCCTCCATAACCGTTTGCGGATATGCCGAATTCTCTTCGAAAAGTCATCAGAGAGGGAAAAATCGGTGTCCTTTAGTTGAGGAGAAGTTTTTAGTACCGCAATTTCTTCACGGTAGTCTGCGAACATTAGGATAACGGGTCGAGGTTTCTCAGGCGTTTTTCATCCAAGCCTGTGACATCTCTCAATACCGTTCACGGTTACACCAAGTATTTCATGGAAAATGTTATTTTTGACTGTTGCCTCCAGTTCCTCATACGTTTCTTTGTTAGGCTCTTCTAAACCATAAATGATTAGGTTGTTCCGACGTCCCCTATTTTCCAGATCATCAACCTTAAGCATGAGCTTTGAAATATGTTCATCAAACTTAGACACTGAGGTTTCCAGAACTTTCACTTGATTAGTTACAGCATTTAGGTCAGTCAACTGTTTTTCAAATCTATCCAGGTGGTCCGTTAAGGTTGAGAGCTTATCTTCAATTTTATATTGCGTGGTGAGTACGGCTTCAATTGTGGCAGTCACTTTACTCTGTCCCTCTACCAGTTCTAACAGAATATCCCTATCTGTTTTCGAAGGTCCAGGGTTAGCCTCTATGTCACCACAAGACAATAAGTCATCAGGGAGACCAAGAACGCAACGAAAAATGCACTTAACACAAAGTGGGCATGGTAGCAGAATCAAAAAACGGTCATCACTCCGGTAAAATTTCGTGTACCGATAATAACTAACCTGCAGCACGAAGCAAAAGAGGTTGCTGAGCATGGTGCCGGTTTTGCTGCTGCCATGCCCACTGGCGATGCCCGGTGTTCGTCCGTCCTTTATAGCGCCTCGGTCCGTCACGTGATGGCATGTCACCGACGTGGTCATCCATGTCGGTGCAAGCGCAGCTCTGTAGTGAAGCGATGATTGAGCGATGATGCAGCGTGTAAAGCCCTCCCTATCTGCAGAGAAGGTCCCTTCAGGCGCGCCGATGCTGTTCGCGCATGCCACCCCAGGATGGATAGCGGGTAACATCATCCGCGCCGTAAAAAGGACCTGCAGCACGATGCAAAAGGGGTTGCTGAGCATGGCGCCGGTTTTGCTGCTGCCATGCCCACTGGCGATGCCCGGTGCTCGTCCGTCCTTTATAGCACCTCTGTTCGTCACGTGATGGCATGTCACCGACGTGGTCATCCATGTCGGCGCAAGCGCAGCTCTCTAGTGAAGCGATGATTCGGCGATGATGCAGCGTGTAAAGCCCTCGCTATCTGCAGACAAGGTCCCGTCAGGCACGCCGATGCTGTTCGCGCATGCCACCCCAGGATGGATAGCGGGTAACATCAGCCGCGCCGTAAAAAGGACCTGCAGCACGAAGCAAAAGGGGTTGCTGAGCATGGGGCCGGTTTTGCTGCTGCCATGCCCTTCGATGTCAACCTCGGCGGTAGACTCCCCGTTTGCAGACCTCGCAGAACTTGAACAGGCCGGATCTGCTCCCAGTTCCTCCCCTTCTCTCTTGGACCCCATGTACTCTGCTACGCATGCCATGACACATCGAAACCTGACCTTCCGCACCTCATCTGGTCTTGTCCGGGCCTTGGATTCGGCCCTCTTGGCGCGTCAAGGACACCTTGACAGCACTCTGGAGCTTCGTCTGTGCCGCCTCGATGGCTGGACATTACTAGCGTTCTTCCTACCCTCCCCAATCCCCAGCGGCTTCGGGCCTTCCTTTCTTAATAAAGTTTCCTTCCTCCTTCCTTCCACAAGTTGTCCCCGCCTGGGCATCACGTGAACTCCCTTCCAACCAATGCAAACGAAGCCGTTATATACTATGTGCTACCATCCCGGAAGCGGAACTTCATGTCCTAATTCAAGCCTTAGACAACCTTATGTTCGACTTTCACTCCTCTGTCCCTTCCCAAATCCGCATCCTGACGCACTCATTCAATGCCCCAAAGAGTCTACAAAGTCCCACGTCGAGCAATACCATCGCAAACAAAATCCTTTATGATATCTCCATACTAAAACCAACCGGCGTTCCTCTTCGCTTCGACTGGCCAAATGTACACGAGGAGCATCACAGGGGAACCAGGATGCCCATTCGGCTGCACGGGAGTGTATAACCACAACTTCTCCGCTGCTACCCGACTTGGCTCCTTCACCTCTTTATTCATTAGCGCCAGCCATACGCCCTCTACTGTATACAAAAAGAAAAAAAAGACCGCCTCAAGGCCCTCACTCTAACTGGCTCGAACCCGCTCCATGATCAGCCGAAATATTCCTAAATATTTTGCCAATGCTAGCTTAGCCCCAGACACATTCCGTATGTGGTACACGCCATCTCTTCCGGCTCGATGTCCCTTCCCCGCCTCCCTCACACACGCCAACCTCCAGCACCTAATTTGGCACTGTCCGAAATTTACGCGCTACAGAACCTTTAACCCTCCTCCCAATTCCTCCTCATATATCGGCCCTCGTACACTGCAACCCTCCGCGCTTATTTTAGTTGCGCACTACGGTAAAGACCGTGGTCTAGCGCGAAGAGTTTAGAGCCGGGCGCCTGCTCTCCTCACCCCACACGGCCCCTGCCGCCTTCTCAAGGAGCTAACCAGCTTCGGTTTGAGCTGTCAATTTTCAAGATGTCCCAAGCAACAATCACCCCACCTTCTAATCCCACCTACCCCAACCACGCTAGCGTCTTCCGGCTGGTATAAAGGCTCTCTCTCCCATTCTCTTTTAACAGCAGAGCTGGTCTGGGGCTAGCCCTGACAACAGTCTCTTGGTATCCCGTCACATTCTTTGTGTAGCAGAATTCTTCCCGCAAAAACCGGTTACCAGAACATAAAAATTCATATAAATAGAAAAGAAACGCCCTGGGTGTTCATACTGTGCTATAAAGGGAATATGTGAAAGTTTGTTCTTTGTAAGATGGCTTTTCCACATTGCGTGTTGCACAGTGAACCGTAGCCATCTGTGATGGGAGTATGATTTCAGGAAATGACTCTAACTTCTTTGTTGTAACCACTATCCCCCCAAAATTATGACAATTAGCCGCTAAGACAACTCTACCACTTATGCCACGTTCATTTACTTGTCCTAGTTAGACCTTTTACAGTTCAGTTTTCAACTTTACAGAATTGCTGCCCGCTATCAATACATGGCCATCTACAGAAGGGATACGGTCACAAAAAATGATGGCAACTATTGTTTTACCGGAATAATCCAGGAACAAATTATATGACAAGTAGCCATTCAAAATACTCCAACACTACACATGATAGCTTCGCGGATCATCCTCTACAGAGTAGAATGGCTCTATATTTTTTGGAACGTGAACTCGCCGAGCTACACGAAGATTCGTGCAACTGATATGCTAAGCCCAATGCGTCGCGGTACTCTCGTTTGCATTTTGTGTGCACCGCTAACGCCTGTATGGTAACACTAGCCATCACTGTCCCCATATTTGTTTATGAATAAGAACATGAGCCAAAAAATAACCATGGCGATGGCGATAGACAACTGTGGCCACTGCTTTTGATGTTTCTATATCCATTTCTTGCTTTTAATGGAATCAGCCTTTGTGTAAGAACCAGCCGCTTTTCACACGGCTTGTTATGAAAGACATGTGGACAACTAGAAGGCGCTGAAGTTGAATTGGCAGAAACCCTCAGACCTGCTCCCATTGCCAATAAACACACAAAAGCAGATTGTTGTGGTTGCTGCTTTGGTCTTGCTACAGATAATTTACGCCCTTATCGGGGTACTGAGAGTTATCCGGGTGGCATGTGTCGAACACTTAATTCATGTTTGAGCGTATTTTGAAGGGCTATGTGAAGTAAAGGACGTATGGTAGAGTGTGGGTTTCTTAATTAGATTGACTGACGGCACTAATGTTATAAAAACGAGCAATTGTTCTCGCAATGACAAATTGTAGATTGATTATGAGGCTTAACGCTCCGACGCTGCCCTGGCGATGAGGCGCGCCATAGTGTTGAGCTCCGGATTAATTTTCATCACCTTGGAATGCTTTACGTGCGCCGAAATCTCGAACACACGGGCGTTTTCGCTTTCCGCCTCCATCAGAAAAGCGGCCGCCGCCGGCAATCAAACCTGCGTCCTTGGCCTCTGCAGCGCACAAAGCCTTAGCAACTGAAACACCGCTCAAGGTGGCTATGTAATTCTAACTACCCGATTTAGTACCCCACTTGATGTCATGAGCAATGACATGAATGAAATAATCATGCTCCCGTCTGTCTAGCGGCGGCGATTATTGAACGCGAGGCTTTCTTTGGAGGGACTTTTTTAGTTTTCATCTGGGTTCAGACTTTGATTCGCAGACGATTTGGGCTTTGACTCGTTGAGCTTTGTCTTTGACTGGCACAAAATCTGGTCTTTGGGTTGCAGCGGCTTTGAATTTGACCCTTACCGAGTAACATTTTATTTCGCACTAAACAAGCTTCGCGTTCTACCGTCGTCTTTGTTGTACGGAGGGGCGCATGAGTGTTCTGCCTAATTTCGCACGCCTATGCCTTCCTCTCCAAATACGAACTGTTTCGAGCGCGTCAAAATGCCGCATTAGAATAGATGTCTTCATAACGCGAAGGATCCACGTTTGATTCCTGCCATGGGAAGCGTTTCACCCACGACAATCATCATCGTCACAAACAAAATTGGCTTTTCTTCCGTGCGGTTACGACGCAACGTACGCCCTCGGCGAGTCATAGGAAGCTCCGACTTAGTAAATTAAACTTCATTTCAGGGTAAGGTGGCTTTTGTGGCCTAGTTTGTGGGGAAGAGAAACAGCAGAGGGGAGTGAGATGGGCGCCGCATTCGCCCGGTCACGTCAATGCCATGAATTCAGTAGCAGACCAAGGAGAAGCTGCTTGGGGCTTCCTGTCGTTTCCATTTCACTGTAATTAAACTGCTGGTACATGTTTCGAAGAAACAAATTCATGCGAGCCGCATACAAAATTATGCAAGCTGTTGTTTCTCTACCGGGTTGTTGGTTTCCGGACATCTTACGAACTTAAAATATATAGACGATGATATAAAATGCATGTGAGCCACCAAACCCGATTGCCACTAAAAAAGCTCAACATTGGGAAAAGTGGTAACAACCGCGAAAAACGAGACGACAGCCAAGGCACGGAGCGGCAGCTTGCTATAGCGCCCTGTGTATTCAGCGAGGTTGTGCGCTTCCTCCGATGCAGCCGAGTGCGCAAAAAATAGCCAGCCGCGGGAGCACCGATTACCAACCGCCTAAGATGGGTCAGTGGCTATCGTAAGCTTCCGTTCTGTGCATAGGCCGAGATCACCTCCATTGTTGTCATTAACACTTCTGACGACTGCATACCAATCAAGACGAACGCCCCTGACCTAGTTCCTTCTTGTTCCAGGAATACAAAGTGCTCAAGCCGGATTCCCCAGAACTATCAGCAACACTGATGACAAGGAGTTCCATTGAAGAATATTGGAATGATATACATCCACCGAAGCCATCGAAATCACCGTCAGCAAGGCCATCTAAAATCGACGGGAACGACAAGATCGATGCTGGTGCGTCCAAGAAAGCCTCGAAAACGAGTACCCCCGTCCGGACGAAGGCTCCGTTGCGGTCTCCCGGCAAAAAGAGCGCCCGCCCAAGCCGCATCACCTCTACCATGTCCAAGTCGCTGAAAAAGCGTCTCGCGAAGAGCGGCCACGCGTCTGTCCAGTAGGCTTCCTAGCGAAGCACCAGAGGCCGACTTGCGAACTGTGTGGCTGATAGCACTAAAGTATTTGTCTATACGTAAATACTGCAATCGCGAACAGTTTTAGATTGGTTTTCCTGCACGGTCATAGAAGGCACGCGGGTCGTGTTGGCAATTCTGGCGTGGAGGCACCCCGTGGAGTCCGATACAGAGGTCCTCATTCCCCCATTCAATTTATCGCCTTAAAAAAGCTCACCTCAATGTTTAAATGATGTTTGGCTCAGTTCTTCCCTATAGACGCAGGAAACGTCTGTTGAATACAAGTGTTCTGTGCTTGCGAAATGTGCACGCGTGCTCGGAACGATTGATGTTTAATTCACAACGTATGTCTTGGCTGATTGCTGACACTCTTTTGCGGCAAACGTAATATTTGGGTCGTATTGTGACAGTAGGACAAAGGCGAAAGTGGATTTTACATATGACATAGGCACGTTCGACTGGTTTTTGTGTTTCAACTTGGTGGCCTCAAGCATTCCTTATGTGTTCCAAGCGTTTTATGTATACCTAGCACCTCTACAACATTCAAGCCGTCGAAATGAATAAAGATGTTGTAAAGGTCGACTGATGGGGTCAGTGGCCAGGCACCCAGGCCACGCGTGTTACAGGAAAGATCCCCGCCGCTCGGTTTAGCGGCACAGCACTGCCGACACTACGCCGTGGTCGACGCCAACTCGCCACACCGCGTTCGGGTGACGGCTTGTCTGGACGTAGGAATGCCGCTGGTATAATCCCCCTTTGAGAATGCAGATGGCCACGCAAGTGCCCAAAATTGTTGACATAGCGGACAACGGAGGGGTGGTGGTCGTCGTCTTACCACGCGGCGCGGCAGCTTGTCCGCAAGACACCATTGTTACGCGCACCCGTCGGCACGGCGTATTGCCGCTTTTCACCTTCACCTCTCGTCACCGCGTGCTTTCTCGCCCGCGGGTCGGCTTTGGACCCGAGGGTGGTAGCGCCCTATTGAATTTTCCGAAGATGTCAGTGTGACAGCTGTTCATGCGAATTTGGGTCCTCTCTTACGCGTGTACGGAAGCTAGAAGGGCGTTCCCGAGAGAGAGGGATACCGAGGTGTTATAAGGCCGAACTTGCACGTTCGAAAGCGTTCTTGTCTGAGCTCTCAGCTAGGCAGGTTTCTGGGGAGACTAGGAGTCTCGACCACTAAAACTAGGTTAGGATTTGTGAGCCCCTTAAGCGAGAGGTAGACTAGAGAATCGCGTCGGAAGTTTAGGGTACAGCTGTGTACCGGGCACCTAGACGAGTCCTGCGGCGGGAACAGAGTCCCGGCCGTCGTTTCTCCAGCGGTTTGTGTACGCTCCGAGCATAGAAGGGCTAGACGGAGTTGAGAAGCTTGAGTGACTGGTAAGCACTTAGAGCTAGCGTCTAACTGAAGTTTGAAGATTTTCCTTTTGTTACTGATATATCCAGTTACTCTAACATAAATGGTGGTGTATAAACTCTTCGTTTCCCTTCATCAACTACAAACGCCTCGATTTCGTCAATTCGCTCCCCATCTCCGAGAACTCCAACACCGTCGCCGTGCGAGCCTCCTGCCAAATCAACCAGAGCCCGGGCCATTGTGTTCCTGATCGACACCGGACTTCGGGGAAACGAACATCAACAATCTTTACTGATGTCTTTGGTCAACTCAGGTTATACAAAAATTCTGATAAACAAACTAGCCCTTATCGCTGCCTTCGAAGCACGAACGATAATTCAGGTGTCTAAATTCGAACTGTCTAAACCAAGTGGAAGCTTTTCCGTGCAAAGTTAATGCAAGCAAGTAGCTTTAAATCTGACTCTCAACCACGCAGGTGCCTTTTTGAAGTCCTCTATGGTGTATTAAGCCTCTAAAACACTTTTTGACCGAAACTTGTGGGTATGTTTATTTCTGATAGAGAACAGGCCGACCATTTATTAGGCATTTTATTCGTGTTGATTCGTGTACCCTGCGTGGGGATTGGTCCACATGTAGGGTATGTATCGAGGAAATTAGCTGTTGAAGAAGCAGAGGGCGGATTGCACCTGCACTGACTGTAGGGCCAGACGCCGCCATGTTTTTACGTTCTTGCTCCTAGTAATTGCTGTTTATAACCAATTTGCACCGTAACAACGTTCTTGTGCCTAATTGTGTTTTGATTTCGTGAAGAAAGAATTATGAGGAACATTCTTTCCTGGAACCAATGAATGTGGCCCACATATATTGGCCATTCATATCGCTTACCCATGTGAGGCCATCGACAAAAATAACCTAAAAATGGGCTATGCAGCATTTCTTCGAATAATCTCCACAGTACGTGAATACCTCTTCAGTTAAGACACCGAGAAAGGTGTGTTTCTTAAAGCGATTAAGAGACTGCTCATCAGTTTTTAAACACAAAGGTAAAGATAAAAATCATTCATAGTTTTAAGAATCCCCTTGAATACTATTAAGCCGGGGATTCCCAGTTCGTCTATAAAACGTGAGCTTCCTCAGTCTCAAGACATGGGTTTGGAAAGCAACAGTTATGAATAAGTATTACTTCCTCCGTACGAAAAAGATATTACTTATATTGAAAATGAACTGGTCCGTTCATTGACTACAGTAGTACAACCTTGTCACTGTTGTTGCGCGACTCTTGCCTTGGCACAACGAGCTCACCAAAGAACTTTGGAGCATCTTAACAAAACCAGTCATTTCCACTCATAAAAATCACACTATCGACCCATCCCCCGTCTACTTGGTGACATATGAGACTTCCCTTCCGTGATTTCTCTTCAGAAGTGTTTTGTGTTGGGGAAGCAAGGAGAGGTAGCAAGGGGGGGTTACGCAATGTGTGGAGAGTTCTTTCTGGTTCTCATCTGCACCGGCTGTGTGCCCCCCGGTGTGCAGGCAAGTATGACTTTAAGGCGTTGTCATTGCACAATCATTGTACGTCATTGTACGCCAATTATATTGTAGGAGGATACATCATTAGTGGGCGACCGGTGTAGCTTCTGTGCGCATTCCTTGCATTACGAAAGGCTGGTATATTTCCCAACGATTATTCACGCCCATGGAAGTGTTGCCCTCTTCCTCCCAATTCCTGTCCATTTGCATTGTCCTTAATTTCGCCAGCCATGGTGACCTGAACTCTGGCGTAGGGCTGAATTGCCATACCGAATTTCGGCTTGTCAGGAACACGGGAATTTAAAGAGCAAGCAAGGTAAAAAATAGAGGACGACTGAGGGCAAGATTCCGCGGGATTTTATATTTGTCGGAAACTATAGCAGCCGTTTGTGTCAAACAAGAAATCTCCAATGAAAATATGTGCTCGAGAATCCATAAAGTACAAAGTGCCTCGCTGTCGTCTGTCAATTTTTATTTGTGGTGGGAAACAGCGAGAAATTACGCGTGTCACGCCGCGGACCGGATGCATTTTAGCTCATAGCAACAAAAGAAGCTGCTCCACAGGTAACAGGTTACACATTCCTCGCGTGTTCTAGCAAGGAAAAAATTCGAATGTAGAGTTGGTTGGATGTTCGCCAGGAATTTGTGCGTTCGTTTGAAGCCGCCATACTCAGGTGGCGAAGGTTGTACAATGGGAAAGCAATGCCTTGACATGCCGAGAGGTCAAGAGGTGACGCCCATGACAGCAGGCGCTTCATTTTTTCTATTAAATAGCATCTTGAGTTTCGAACTTGAGGTAAAGGAACCAACCGTGAAGAAATTGAAAGACGCGCGCTGCCGAAAGTCGTTAAACTCTTTCCCTGACACTGGCGTTTATGCGTAAATCTTCGGTAAAAAGCTTATCAACAGGTTATTTCTCTACGGAAGTAAAGCGCGGCTTCGCTTGGGTAGCTCTAAAAATATATCTCGGCTATTACCATTAGCCAGCAAGTAGGCCGCATTAAATGATGATGATGATTTTTATTTGTTTTCCGGCGCTAGGGCAGCGAAGGCCAAAGAGTGCCAACACAATGCTTGTGTCGTTTCTGGCGTAAAATTTAAAGTAAAATAGAAATGTGACAGGTTACTGCGGTGTGTATAGAGCCCCTTATTTAAAAACAAACTCTGGAGTGAGCCGGATGATTATGACGTTAGAGTAAAGAATCAAAGCTAGCCCCAATGAGTTCAATCAAACCTACCCCCACTGAGGGGCTTTGCTATGATATGTGGTATGAGATGCCTTTTAAAAATTCAATGGCTCCAAGGTAAGAAAAGAGACGCATACTTGGAATGAAGGGTTTATCGCCTAAAAACAATTAGAGATGAAGTGGTATCATGTGAGCGTACAGTTTCCGGAAATACTTCTTTCTCGCACTGTGGAAGTGCGGAAATTCAACGATAGCATTCAACGATGTCCACAACTGTTGCATCGTGGCGGTGGGGCTCCTTTGAAAAGATGGGAATGAGTGGCATATGTGTGGCCTATACGTAGCCTGCACATTTACACATCTGCTGTTCTGTGATGCTTGTCTGAGTAGTACGTGCCAATTTGGGGTTTTATAGTGTGGAGTTTGTTTTCTGTCTGTGTGTCCCAGTGTTGCTGCCAGCGTTTTCGTAATGCCTCACGAATGAGCGATTTTATGTCAAGATAGGGCAGCTGAAGGACATGAATTTCACAGCGGAGTGCTGCTGCTGCGGCGCTCGGGTCAGCGAGCTCATTGCCAGGAATTCCGCAGTGTCCAGGCACTCAGCACACTATTATGGTCAGTTTTAAAGCGTACGCTGACATGATTTCTTTAATGAGCTTCTTCAATATCGCATTTCTACGTTTTTTGCCTGAGCGTGACGCTGTTACAACGCTTAAGGAGTATGTGAATATAATGGGTTGTTGTATTTTTGTTTGTGTTATGCGTTCCGCAGTTAGTAAAATAGCATGTGCCTCTGCCGTGAATATACTTGTGTTCCTGTTTAGCGTTCTTGTGCTGGAAAAGTGGGGAGGATGTGCAGCATATGCCATTGCAGTGGAAGACTTTGAGGCGTCCGTATTAAAAAGCAGTGTATGGGTACTTGTATTGTAATTGTAGAAAGTGTTGCAGAATGAGTTCCTTGGGTGCGTGTTTTTTGTCAGTTTTTTTGGAAAACACTTCGCAGATGAAAGGGAGCAGATTCCAAGGTGCAGTAAACTCGGTGATTTCTGTTTTGTAGGTGTCCGTCACGGTGACACCAAGGTTCTCGGCCTCTGCTCTCACTCGGAGAGAAAAAGGCAGAGGGCGTGACGGACGGCTCAAAAACAACCTTTCAGATGATGTGTTTTGAATAATAGTATGGAACAGATGATTCCTCATCGACGTCGCTCTCAGGCAGTACAAAAGACAAAGTATGTGCGTTGGGGCTCCAAGCACCACTGGTCGGTTTCAACATACAGGCTTTCCCTAAGGCTTGTCCGGAAAGCCCCAGCCGCAAGGCGGAGCCCTAAATGCAACACTGGGTCGAGCATTTTTAAAGCGGTTTTCGAAGCAGAACCATACACCTCACTTGCGTAGTCTATGCGCGATGGAACTAAACTATTGAAAAGACGGAGCAAGCAAGTCTTATCTGCGCCATAAGATTGCTTGGATATTATTTTAGTAATGTTCATAGTTTTAGTGCCCTTAATTTTGAGTTGTTTAATGTGGAGAATAAATGTGAGCCTTTCGCCCAGCAGAATACCCAGAAACGTGTGTTCATTTTTGATGGGAATCACTACATTATTAATACAGACTTCAGGGTCAGGCCTGACTCCACGCTGAAAAAAAAACAGTACACTTGTGCTCTTTTCAGGATTAATTCTAAAACCATTTTCATCGGCCCACTTTCAAGTTTATTAGCACTAAGTTGTAACTGCCGTTCGCATATTGAGGGATTACAAGACTTATAGCTGATTTCAATATTATCTACGTTGACAAAGTACAAAATTGCGGGTGGCACTGCCTTCTGGAGTGAGTTCATTTTGACAATGAAATGTGTACAACTCAGTACTCCACCCTGCGAGACCCCGTTTTCTTGAATACGTATTCCAGAAAGTGAAGCTCTGACCCTTACGCGAAAAGTTCGCCCAGACAGGTACCTTTCTATATTGTTGAGCATATTTCCAGATACACCGTAAGCTTTGGGGTCGCCTCAGGATGCCATAGCGCCATGCAGTATCGTACTCTTTCTTCAAGTCAAGAAAATAGACATACAGTGTGGCCTGTGGACAAAATGATCTTTAACATATGATTCCAAGGCCACAAGCTGGTCGATTGTAGATCTTTCTGAACAGAAACCTGCCTTGCAGCTATCTAGAATAGCGTGGTATTCTAAAAAGTACATGAGCCTTTTATTGACCATCTTCTTGAACAGTTTACTTAAAGAACTGGTAAGTGCTATTGGCCGATAGCTAGAAGGAGAAGAGGCATATTTCCCTTGTTTAAGCAATGGTACCCCAATCGCCTCTTTCCAAACCCGTAGAAGATGCCCTGCACTCTATATCTTGTTAAACAAATAAAGGTGTGTTTCGGGAGTGTCTGCGTGGAGGTGTTGAATCATTGTGTATGTGATTTGGGCTGCACCTGCTGCTGATGTCTTACAAGTCGCCAAGTCAACCTTAAGCTCGTGGATGGATGAAAAATGAACAGTTGTTAGAGTGTTCTGACGATTTCTTGACGTCCTTAATGGATTTGCGCTCAGCAGATGTTTTGTACCTCATAAATCTGTCTATGTATTGTGAAGGGCTTGATATAAGTTCAAAGCATTTGGCTAGTATGTTTGTCTGGTCTTCTAATGTGTTACGAGTGGTGCTAACAAGAGGTAAGGTTGTTTTGTACCCTTTGAACTTTCTTATTCGGTTCCACACCTTTCCTGTGTCAGTGTAAGAGTTAATAGAGCCCACAAAAGCTCTCCAGCTGCTGGTTTTGGCTTCTCGGTGAATACGCCTTCCAACTGCCTTGGCACGCTTGAAAGCAATAATATTCTGTGCTGTTGCGTACCTTCGGAGATTACCCCAGGCCTTGTTTTGTGCTTTGCGTGTGTTTTGACACACCTCATTCCACCAGGGCTTTCTGGGATTTTGAGGAGTACCGGAGGTTTGAGGGATTGAACTCTCGGCAGCCTTTATAATGTGGGAGGTAACAATTCTACAAGCTTCATCAATCTGTAAGTGTTTTAAGAATGTCTAGGAGTGCGGTGACCTTTGCTTAAAAGCCACCCAGTCTGCACGGGTTTTTGTAAACCTTTTATGGTAAATGGAACAGTCAGAGAGTGTATCTAGACCATTAAGAGTGACAGGGAAGTGGTCACTTCCATAAAGGTTTGAGTCCACATTCCACTCGAACGAAGGGAAGAGAATGGATGAACCTATTGCTAAAGCGATGTGTGAGTAGGTGTTGTGTGTTGTGCTGTAGTATGTTGGTTTCTTTTTATAAAATATACAGGCACCACATGACAGTAGGAATCTTACAATTAAACGGCACCGGCCATCTTCGCATTCATATCGCCACACTTTACTGTGGGCATTGAAGTCGCCCACCAGTAAAATGGGTCTGGTAGCTGGTTAATTAGGAATTCAAACTCTGGAGTAGAAAGGCGAAAGTGAGGGGGAATATATATTGAAGCTATCGTTATTAACCTGTCGGCGATTATTACACGTACAGCAACCACTTCGAGGGTTGTCGTCAAAGGAACAAGTTAACAGGGAATAGAATGTTGTATTACTATACCTAAACCACCAGAGGAGTGAGAACAGTTGTCCCTATCTTTCCTGAACACATAGTAGCACTTCAAAAAGTTCGTTTGCTTTGATTGTAAGTGTGTTTCCTGAAGACATGAGATGGTTGATTGGTTTTTATGAAGAATTTCGTATATGTAATCTAAGTTCTTCATTAAGCCCCTGCAGTTCCATTGTGTAATGCATTGTCCTACCATAAGTGTTTAAAGGGAGAGTGCAGCGTGTATCTGTGAGTTGCTGAAGGGTGCTGTTATCTACTTTACTGAGCCTCCGTTAGGGCCAGTTATGCGTGGAGCTGGTTTTTTGCGGCGGCCGATGTTGCGACGCTGCTCGTTTGGCTGAACAGCTCGCCGAGCTGGCGTGGGTGTTACGTCCATCTCTTCATCCGACGGCAAAGCAGTAACTGCAGGACCTCCCTCTTTTTGCCGTGGACCTCGGGGTGCGCCCCTCGTGTTTGCCGCGCGGGCCAATGGCGGCTGTAGCGGCGTTGTGCGCGTATATGTGGATGCAAGGCTCCCCACCTCGCTGCCTACTGTGCCCAAGGACGACAGAGCATCAGGAGCAGAAGGCAAGCCGTCTCCACCTACGTTGTTCGTTGCCGCCTCAGCTGTAGTGGAATCCACAGGCTGTGGTACAACTTTTTTGGCAGTAGAAGCCAGCCCAGTGGGTGGCGGGCGTGGGACCAGGTCAGCGTTGCTGCAGTGGGTTGCCACCAAAACCTGACGCCGCCCCACCCACCGGTGAGCAGCGTCAGCGTAACTTCCTCAGGAAAGCATCGAATGTCTTTCCCGAGCTTCTGGGTAAAACAGGTTGTGGGTCACTTTGAGGTTTACGATTTCTTTCTCATTTTTGAAATTTTTGCAACAATGGGAGTACGCGGGGTGGGATCCTTCACAGATAACACGGTGAAATTGTGTTGCATTACACTCGTCTGTCTGGTGGTCATGCTTCGAGCATTTTGCACATGTGTTTTGCCCTCGACAGTTGCTACTGTGCCCGTACCTTTGACTTTTGAAGCAACATCGCGGGTTTGGGATGTAGACCCTTATCTGACAGTGGAGAAACCCGGCTTTGACAGATTCGAAGAGCGTACTACGATTAAAAGTCAATATGATATGTTTGGTTTTGATCTCATTTCCATCGCGCCCTGTTGTAATACGTCTAACGCCGGTCACTCCTTGCTCACGCAAGCCCTCAAGAATATCTGCCTCAGTTTCATTTATGACTTCAGTTTCCGAGAGGACGCCTTGGTAGCTGTTGAGCGTTCGGTGAGGTGTTACAGTAATCTGTGTGTCACCTATGCTTCTTCGTTTTGGAAGGGTAGCAAATTGTTCCTTAGTTCTGACATCAATGAGCATGTCACCAGATGCAAGTTTCTTTGCATCATAGTTTTTTTCCAACTGTACCTTCAATGAACTTTGCAATCAGGAACGCAGATTTTGAAGTTATAGGGGTGGCTTTGTCAACTGTCTGCATGACTAGGAAGCGAGGAAAGTTGTCAGGGTTGTTGAAAACGAGGTTGGTAGGGGTTGAAATATTGCTTCAGTCCGGGCCCTTTTCGGGATAATTTGGAAGAAGGGGTTTAGATAATACCATTCACCGTAGTATAAAGCAGGGGACGGGGGTACTTTCTTCTTTGACTTTACCCTGATGGTCAAAGAGGTCCCGGAGATCCCGGCCTGGTAAACACACGGAGCTTGACCATGACTGCGAAGGCCACCGTTCGTGGTTTCACTCCGTCCACCTATAAACACATCGCCACGGTTGACTACAGCTTACCTTTGGGGGCTCGAGGTTCGTGGTGTCGCCAATACAGTCACCAAGATTACTCAAGGTGCCCCGCGTGGGGGGCCGTATTAAATGAATTCGTGGTGCTAGTGAATGAACACGGGACAAAGCTAAAAAAAGACAAAACACACGCAAGATTTCCACTCGGTTTATGCCATAAAAAACAAGGAAACTCACATGAATGTGCAGGCGCGGCCACTAGTAGATATTGTCACGAAGCCAAGGACGACGCAGTTGTCTTGCAGGAGAAACAAGTTTATTGGAGCGAACTTGTGCTCCCCTAACAACTCAAAAGAATACAGAGGTGGCGAAGCAGCGGTCAACAAAGCAGCGCCACGAAGGGTGCCGCGGAAATGTTGCGCCACAGGCGCAAGCAGTGCCATTGGCGGAAATTCCTGCGCGTCGTCTTCTACAAACCCTTCCACTTTGGTACGCTCGCTCTTTTACGAAAGCACTGCAGCCATACCCCTCTGTTAAAGTATTACAACGGAGTTGTTCAGGCCCGCACGCGAGATCCGGACCCCATAAAATAAATATTTTAGATGCGACGCATCTCTTTCACTCGCCTTGTCTCTCCGGCGTCGTCAGGCGTAGTCCGCATCCCTCCCCCATTCTCCTCGCCACGCCAGCTGCGCGCTAGCGCCGCTCTCACCGCAGCGCCATCTGCGTGTTAGCGCTCGCCGGCGCTCGCTCCGTCGCCGTGCCAGCTGTGCGTGGGTGCGGGTTAGCGGGCAGCTTGCGCTCGGTTAACACATGCGCATGCGCTGCTATGCGCTGCTCTCTCTCATTCCGCTGCATATAAATGCGGTAACTGCGCCGCCCCGCTCAGTCGTTCCGCCGCCGCTCCACCGAAGACATCCTCCGATGACCACCGATGATTTGAATGAAGACTTAAAGGCCTGCTATCGCGATGGTCGGCGCAACCGTAACAAGCACCGGCCACCCCGATAAAAATGTACACCATCTTCCCGCGAGGGGAACCATGGCGTAGATGCGACGCATCGGGGGTGAACACGCTGTGTAAAATATAGACACACAACAACAATGGACACGCTAACTTAACGGAAACGCAACGGAAACCCCCGATTCGTCGCATCTACACCATGGTTACCCTGGCGGGAAGATGGTGTAAATTTTGTAACTTATGTTCTAATAAGCCTGTAGCAGGGATTAACTAAATCAACATTGTTTGTACCGTGATTTTCTTCTTTGCAAAGATAGCTCTGAAAGCGAACTTCTGTAAATAAAATGACCCTCCGGCAGTAGCAGGCGCATTTGAATTTTTCTGTGTAGAGCAATGCATGGTTTGATAGCTGGGTTGAAATACGTTTTGTTACAGCACCGTGGCTAGATAGTGTACTTCATCCGCGCGTGACGAAGTGGGAGGAACCCTAGCAGGCGACGCGCATCTATCTGCGGCTGGTTGTGACAATGAAACGTAGGTCACTGACCAAGTCAAAGAAGCGGTTTGACGTTTCGGTACCCCTACGGGTACCTTGATCACAATGAGCATGTGCGTGGAAAACGAAGCTATATATTGGGCATGAGGCGTCGCAATGAGGTCGCATAGATACGGTGGAGATGGCCGTCTGTTCTGTTGATAGTGTCGGCCGTCGTCTGAATGATGAGGGATTCGAACAGCAATCGGGAAGACAGATTGCGCTCCGTTGTCAGAACTTTCGCCTCGTCCCAGTCGACCACGTGTCCCGTTTTCTCACAGTGCTCCGCCAGTGCGCTTGTTCTTGCATGGCCCTTGTTTACGTCGTTCCGGTGCTGCGTTAATCTTCTGTGAAGATGGCCCGTTTCGCCAATGTACACTGATTTGCAATCGGCGAACGGAATCTTGTAAACAACACCTGGGAACTTGGAGCGTGAGAGGGGGTCTTTTACGTTGACGAGGTCAGAACGCAGTTTGCTAGTTGGCACGTGCGCGATGTGCACACCGCGTTTCTTGAAAATGCGTGCGAGAGCTTCACTGATATGTGGGACGTAGGGAACCGCAGCACGCTTTGGCGCGCTTCTTGTGGACGCTTCTGCTTGCTCACCTTGAGGCATAGTTGTGTTCGTCGCCCTCTTTGCCTCTTTTCGGATAAAGTGCTTTGGGTAGCCATTCCGTTGCAGGTCTCTTTCGATCTTCTTCATTTCTTCTTTCAGGCTTTCCGGTTCAGAGCACGTCCGTTTTGCTCTGTTCACAAGTGACGTCACCACTGAACGTTTATGGGACATGGGGTGCGCCGAATGGAAGCTCGGGTATCTTCCGGAGTGCGTAGGTTTCCTGTACACGCTGAATGATAGTCCACTCGGGGAGCGTTTTACGAGCGTGTCCAGAAAAGGAATAGAGCCATTGGATTCCTCTTCCACAGTAAAGTTGATTGAAGCCTCTGTATCATTCAGATGCTGTAGGAAGCGTCGAACATGCTGCTTGTCCATGACGCAGAAGCAATCGTCGACGTACCGTACGAAGAGCTTCGGCTGTGGTTGAAATGATTCCAATGCTCTTTCCTCAATCGCTTCCATCGTCAAATTTGCGGTTGTGACCGAGATCTATGCCCCCATGGCCGTCCCAAACGTCTGCTTGTAGATGTCGCCGTTATACGTAAAATACGTATTGCTTAGGCAAAAATGGAGGAGCTTGCAAAGCTCGGCGGCATCAAACGGAGTGCGGTCCGGAAGCCTTTCGTCCAATTCCAAACGTTTTCTGCAGGTTTCGACTGCCCGTTCGACAGTAATGCTTGTGAACAGTGAACACACATCGAAAGAAACCAGGACGTCGTCATCTTCCAGAACTATACCCTTCAACTTGCCAATAAAGTCTTCCGAGTTTCGTAAATGCGCACCTGTATTCCCCACCAGCGGTGCAAGGACCTTGTGCAGGTAGCGGGACAACCGGAGGAGCGGCGAACGTGTAAAATCCACAATTGGACGTAACGGGGTTCCATCCTTGTGAATCTTGGGAAGTCCATAATTTGCAGGCGCAGACCCGTTCGTGCAGAGAAGATGATAGTATAGGCTTTTCTTTGACGGGGGTAAGCCACTGAATATCCCGGAGAGCAATTTCTGCAAATCCTTTTGAATTCTCGAGGTGGGATCTTTTGTAGCTTTGGAGTACGCCGTACGGTCCTCGAGTAGTGCCGACAACTTGTTCTCGTACGCAGAGCGGTCAAGGACGACTGTAACGTTTCCTTTGTCGGCAGGGAGCACAGCAATATCTGCGTTCGACCGCAGAGACTGAATGACCTTCTGTTCCGCTCTAGTGATGGCCTGTGCATCTCTGATCCGCGCAACCTGGAGAGAACACCGATGGCGCTTGTGCGTACTTCATCTTGTACGCCTTGCTCCAGTAGTTGAACAGCGCTTTCGACAGCGCATATCATCTTGCGGGCATCCGGTGACTTGCCTTGGTTGAAGTTCAGGCCCTTTCCGAGACCTTGAGCCTCTGCGGTCGATAGCTCGTATGACGACATGTTCCGCACCTCGAAGATAGGCAGAGTCTGCCTCTTTCCACCTTCTGACAGTAGGGCATTTAGCTTGCTCTCCTGAGAAGCCTCGTGTTTTTCTTTCGTCTGACGCACCTGCTGGTTCGCTACCAGCTGCACTCCAGGGAAAACATCCGGCATCATGGATTCCAGTTTCCGCCTCGCAAAGAATGCCTCATTCTGAAGCCGCCTGACAGTGCCTTTTCATTCTTCAATGCGTGCCTGTAGAAGCAGGCGTTCTGCCTTCGCCACCACTTGGTGGCCGAATGCAGAACAAACAGGTCGCTTAAGCCGCAGGGACCTTGGAATCACCTTGCTAGACTTGCAACGCAGGTTGAAGCGTAGGTGGGTCGAAAACGCCGTTATTCTTCTTGAGATGCCCAAATATAGTCGAAGTCCACTGACACCTTCTTGTCCATGTTGGAGGCGTATGTTAACATAGTCCAGAGTTTGACGGAATACCGTCTGGTCAGGTAAAAGCATGGTTGTGACAATGAAACGTAGGTCACTGACCAAGTCAAAGAAGCGGTTTGACGTTTCGGTACCCCTACGGGTACCTTGATCACAATGAGCATGTGCGTGGAAAACGAAGCTATATATTGGGCATGAGGCGTCGCAATGAGGTCGCATAGATACGGTGCAGATGGCCGTCTGTTCTGTTTATAGTGTCGGCCGTCGTATGAATGATGAGGGATTCGAGCAGCAATCGGGAAGACAGATTGCGCTCCGTTGTCAGAACTTTCGCCTCGTCCCAGTCGACCACGTGTCCCGTTTTCTCACAGTGCTCCGCCAGTGCGCTTGTTCTTGCATGGCCCTTGTTTACGTCGTTCCGGTGCTGCGTTAATCTTCTGTAAAGATTGCCCGTTTCGCCAATGTACACTGATTTGCAATCGGCGCACGGAATCTTGTAAACAACACATGGGAACTTGGAGCGTGAGAGGGGGTCTTTTACGTTGACGAGGTCAGAACGCAGTTTGCTAGTTGGCACGTGCGCGATGTGCACACCGCGTTTCTTGAACATGCGTGCGAGAGCTTCACTGATATGTGGGACGTAGGGAACCGCAGCACGCTTTGGCGCGCTTCTTGTGGACGCTTCTGCTTGCTCACCTTGATGCATAGTTGTGTTCGTCGCCCTCTTTGCCTCTTTTCGGATAAAGTGCTTTGGGTAGCCATTCCGTTGCAGGTCTCTTTCGATCTTCTTCATTTTTTCTTTCAGGCTTTCCGGTTCAGAGCACGTCCGTTTTGCTCTGTTCACAAGTGACGTCACCACTGAACGTTTATGGGACATGGGGTGCGCCGAATTGAAGCTCAGGTATCTTCCGGAGTGCGTAGGTTTCCTGTATACGCTGGATGATAGTCCACTCGGGGAGCGTTTTACGAGCGTGTCCAGAAAAGGAATAGAGCCATTGGATTCCTCTTCCACAGTAAAGTTCCTCTTCCTGTAAAGTAAAGTTCCTCCTCCTGTATACGCTGAATCATAGTCCACTCGGGGAGCGTTTTACGAGCGTGTCCAGAAAAAGAATAGAGCCATTGGATTCCTCTTCCACAGTTTCAGGCTTTCCACGGAAAGCCTGAAAGAAGAAATGAAGAAGATCGAAAGAGACCTTCAACGGAATGGCTACCCAAAGCACTTTATCCGAAAAGAGGCAAAGAGGGCGGCGAACACAACTATGCATCAAGGTGAGCAAGCAGAAGCGTCCACAAGAAGCGCGCCAAAGCGTGCTGCGGTTCCCTACGTCCCACATATCAGTGAAGCTCTCGCACGCATTTTCAAGAAACGCGGTGTGCACATCGCGCACGTGCCAACTAGCAAACTGCGTTCTGACCTCGTCAACGTAAAAGACCCCCTCTCACGCTCCAAGTTCCCAGGTGTTGTTTACAAGATTCCGTTCGCCGATTGCAAATCAGTGTACATTGGCAAAACGGGCAATCTTCACAGAAGATTAACGCAGCACCGGAACGACGTAAACAAGGGCCATGCAAGAACAAGCGCACTGGCGGAGCACTGTGAGAAAACGGGACACGTGGTCGACTGGGACGAGGTGAAAGTTCTGACAACGGAGCGCAATCTGTCTTCCCGATTGCTGCTCGAATCCCTCATCATTCAGACGACGGCCGACACTATCAACAGAACGGACGGCCATCTCCACCGTATCTATGCGACCTCATTGCGACGCCTCATGCCCAATATATAGCTTCGTTTTCCACGCACATGCTCATTGTGATCAAGGTACCCGTAGGGGTACCGAAACGTCAAACCGCTTCTTTGACTTGGTCAGTGACCTACGTTTCATTGTCACAACTATGCTTTTACCTGACCAGACGGTATTCCGTCAAACTCTGGACTATATCTATCTGCGGCTATGGCACCAATTGGGCATGTGCCACGCCCGCAAGATTCCCGCGGCGTCCGTGGTAGTGCTCCGCGCTTCGTGTTACCAGTAGCAGTGGCCGCGCCTGAACATAAAACAGACGGGGGAGCGCACGTTTTCTTAAACCAAATGAGCTTGCAATTATTACCGTTTGCCTTATCCCTACTTCACAATCGGAACCCCACATAAGCAGACGGGGGAGCGCACGTTCGCTCAAACCAAACGAACTCGTCATACGTTTGCTAGAGGTGTGAAGCGGCTGACCATGCACTTTTGGACTGTTCTAATAAGATTTTCTGGAACATTGTTGAGAGGACGGTGAAAAAGGATGCACCACTGTGTCCTCGTGGTATGGTATATCTGGATGTTGACATCGATGGTGGTTTTCATAAACTTCTTGATGTTGTTTGTCCCCCACGGAATATAGAGCTCTCGCATGGCGGCCTGTTACTTCGACATCGATGGAACTCCCGCGAAGCGAGATTTCTGTGAAAGTATTCGCCGCATTGTAGAGATGTGGACTTGTCAAGCATGTACGCGCGAGTGGCTGCTTGAAATCGAGATGGTGTTGTCCATGCCCCGTGGCTAGAATAGGCAATGCCAGCGTTCTTGTACACATGTAGCGTGGTTTTGGTGAATGAATGAAACTATCAATAAAATGGGACCTTCGGACGCATGCACGAAACCATGTAGTAGTAAAAACACCCTCTGTGCAAAAGCATTCACTTTAATTCAGCTATAGTTCCGTCAACCACAATTTCCGCTGTCCCTTTTATTCCCTCACCTCATGTCACGCGAATGATAGATAATTCTTGGTTATACTACGTGGCTGCTGCTCTTGTGGCCTGGGTTCGAATCCCACACAAACTCATTCATATTTCCCCTTTGAAGCATCCGCCATTCCGGTACCATTCGTGCGGACGGCGACGATTGCAACTATATATACGCTCAAGTTTCATGTTCGATGCGACAGTTGAAGTTTTTGCCCTAATAATCGTGATATTAGGCGAAACAGACGAAGCAGTGGCGACTCCTTGCCCCTTTCTGGCCTTGTCTTTAGGGCATCACAAGATCTTGTTTGTGCGATTGGTGGCCGCTCACCCAGCCACCACCAAGAAACACAATTGTTCGAATGTAGCGGTACGTCTAGTTTCGTTTGCTGGCGATCACGAAGTGCAAAGTTTAGCGCTATGATTTTTTTGTAAAAAAAAAAACGATGAGCCGTTGCTGAAATAGAGTTTATTGAGATAACAACAGTTCTTTCAAATTAATCAAGGTTGTAGTTTGTTTTAGTGGGTCTATTAAAACGCTGATGATATGAGGGAATGAATTCATATGGTGTTACGCGCCGATGCTACACCTTGTCCATGAGGTGCGCGGTGGCGGAAGCGCATTTCCAAACGCTTCGCTGCACAGACAACCCACGCGACATGTGTGTTCGCGCGATAGAGAACAGCAATTTAACGTGGTCATCGGCTGCGCCCCAAACCTAAAGCAACCTCTAACATACCAAATCGCCATTATTAACAAAAAGAACGCCTATAATTCAGTTTAGGGGGGAAATCAATTTAGAAATAAAATTACGCAATGAAAAATAAACTAAGAAACAAACCTGCTGGGATTGAAACCCAAGCCGTCAGCACTGCTACTCTGTACTCTACATCGAAGCCACAGAGCCAGAACGGGAGGCTGTATTAGTCCGCGCTCAAAAGAATAGGGCGCACAGTGACATCACACATGTCACGTGGCGTTTTTGCATCCATTTAAAAGGCGACCACCACGGCCGCGAACGAACCCGCAGTGTCCTTGGGCTCAGCAGCACAACGTCTTAACTATTGGGCCACCGCGGCGGGTGATGGTGGTGAATCTAGGCGGGCGCTCTCTTCTGCTTGATATGAGATGCCGACTAAAACCCTCAGCCATATCGTGGGCTCTTGTGCCAACAGTATGGTGACATCTGTTGAGGGTGTTGCGGAGTTCAGTTTGATGGCTAAATAATTCCCGTACATCGCGAGGAGCGTAGCTATGCGGTGATGGTGCAACATTGGTTTCGTAATTTGAAAATTTTTAATGTGCAGCACTTAAGCGTCTGCAACTGCGGTTTGGCGGCTTTGCCGGTTCGTAAACGAAAAAACAAAAGAAATACCGAAAAAAAGGGAAAAAGAAATGAATGAATGAAACAAATCTTTATTAAAAACAACAGGTGCAGTTGTTAGGGCACCCGCCCTAACAACTGGAGAAAAGTGGGCGAAAGTTTGAGGGGGAGATGGTTATGCCTAAGCGGCGCCACAGAAGCCCAGCACGGGCTTCGGGATGCACGTACGTAGGTCCTTCGGCGTCCTCCTAGTGGCATCTTTCTCTTGTAATAGAGCAACTCTCGCTCTCCTACTCGCTGCGTGGCTCATCCGAACCACGGAACATTTTCACGGGAAGCTCAAACACGATTTACAACAACATGCTAGGCGGCGGCGACCCGCTGCAAGATAGCGGTAAAGTAGCGAGCACCGCCTTCAGTTCCCTGATCACGCGATCGTTTCGTGAGACGCAGTATCCCCTCGAAGGAACCGAGAAGACTGCAGTTCGCGCTGCACAAGAATTTCGCATTAAGAAGTATCGTGATCATCAGGCTTTTTTTTTCCGCATTTCGATGGATTATATTACCTCCGAATGTTATCTGCAAACCTCGTATCAAAGTGTCGCCCACAAACCTACATGCCTACTCACTAAAACCGCGCAAAGAGCCCGATGCACTGTGACCATGCTTACCGCAGCTTGTTGGATGGGGCTACGCTAAGTCTAACGTCAGCATTCTCTTTGCTGGCTTCCCAATTCGTCACTGCACAAAGACGTATGCAGGAGGTAGGGCGGTGTTTCGGTGTCACAACACCCCCAAAAAATTTTCTGATCGCCGCCTCTCCGTTTCGTTCTTTCCCCCTCTTTCGGCCCACGCTATTTACAAATCGCATTGATGTATTAATACGTAAAATCAAAAATAAAAATGATAAAGAGGAAAAGAAAGACCACGTAGACGATTTTTCGGGCAAGCTCTCTCTCTCTTTAATTTGTTTTACTGGTGGCATTTAACACCCCGCACCCCCGAACAATATTTCTGACTACGCCAAAGGGCTGGATAGCGGCGTTTTGATGCAGTCATAGAAAACGAAAGTTGAAAACAGGCCGAGAATCACTAACCATAAAAAGCGCGCCCATCGCATTTGTCAATATGTTCGGACACCTTACTCCCGAGCTACGGAAGGCCTCCTTGGAAGGGCACGGGGCAGCAAGGGGCGCACTCAAGTCGGATAAACGTGTACCGCGTGTACTCGCCATGTCTTGCGGGGAAGATTATTAGAAGAAAGCACTAATAGGATAAATCTAGACGGATAACAAAAATTTGCAGGGACATATATGTTTAGGTCTCAAGATGTGCGACGCCATAGCTCCCCTTCGCCGCCTAAGGAGCATTGTGGTACGGAGTTGGTGCTTTCACAATTCCTGCTTTCCGAGCAATGAAGGTCAGCCAAGAGAGCAAGACTAGCCCGAACGGTTTTAAATGCCGAGGAACAGTAAAGACCAACGGTATCTACGCTTGTGTGGCTTAAGATTTAGGCGTGAAAGGTTGCGACTGCTTAGTGTTACTCAGTTGCAGCGAGAAGGCGAAACTGTCAGCATTACAAATTGCTTATTCACTCATGTCGTGGCCAGTGTGAACGTTTTGATTTTTGTTTAAATAAAGACGAAGCGAATACCTTTGTTGGGCAAGAAATAGTAGGAATTCGGGCCGAGGGGGGCACGAAGTTCACAGCCCCGGATGCTGCAGCTCGTTCCTGGCCCTCTCAACCAGCACACGCTGACCTTGAGGGGACCAGCTGGTCTAAGATACCGCTCATTTTTCCGCAGAAGTGGATATATGTAATGTTTGAGTTGTTTTTCCCTCAGCATGCCCTTGGACCCGTGGGCATGGGTAGGTTGCGTGGAAGCGTGTGCATGTTTTCCGCACATAGCACAGTTTTTACTTAACGACGGAAGTTTTCTACAGACATCTTAGCCCATCTAGATTTTTGTGTAATATATTGGTTTGTATGCTCCGTGAAATTAGCGATTCTTCAGCCTGGAGAGGTCCTTGGGGCACGCGAAATATCCTATCCCTAGGCAGAGAAAGAAGAAACGTTCTTCATAATTTTCGGAGAGGGGAGTGTGACAGTCGGGGTCGGAAGGAACATGGCATGTGACTTTCCGTGTTTCTTGGTCGGCTACCTCGATCTCTGCCGCGCGAGGGTGCCCAAGTAATTTGAACTTGCTTCATTGTGGATGGGACAATCTTTGCGAACAGTTTAGGTATTCCGCCTCTTATGACGTTTGAAATGCTCTAAATAGAGTTCATAGGGATTTCGCGCTTGTATTTCATAGCTTAGCTAGTTGGATTGCCAGGAGGATGGCTCCAGTTTCCGCTTATTTGGTTCCTGTGTGCGGGGGAGGTTGATGCAGTCACAGAGATTGCCAGAGTAGTCCACTGTAACTTAATACTCCCGTACATCGTTGCGCCGGTGTATACTGTCTTGCATGATGTGGTGCTTTAATCGAAGAAATTTTATTATGGCCTCTCGCCTGTCCTGTGTATGTTTTGATCCAATAGTTTCAGTTGGAAAGAGTTTTTGTAAGAAGTTGTTGGAACTGTGACATGTCCATCGTGGCGCCCAGTTGTCTTTAGAGGGGCGGGAGGAGTTTGCCTATCTTGCATACGATATCCCGTCCCGACTTTTTTAACAGGGCTCTTCCTTTCCGCTATGACAGTGGCTTCTCTGGTGCCCACGACTGTATTATAATAACTAATTTCATGACTTTTCGGTGATTGTGACACTTGAGGTTGAGGGCTGCCTTATATTCTGGCCTTATGGAGGCGTTTTGGTTTTGTTTGGTGAGGATAAGATTGTAGTACTGCAGTCGATCTGTAGCATACCCTGCTCATAATCAGTGCCTGCACGATTCTTATCGTTTCCTCTTGCGCTGTTGCTTTTCCTATGGTTAAGTTTGTTACAATGTGGTTTAATTCGTTAAACTCTTTCTGTGTGGACGGCTCTGCGGCTTTTCAATAAGGCCATGCCGAGGATCCTGGCTTGTGTGCACTCTCCGACGACATCTTTAAGCATTTTGGTGTGTGTTTTTATCTGGCCTGGTGGTCTCATCACTGTTTGCCCCACACACATTGCAGCGGTGACAGAGCGACGGAAAGTTTGAAAAGCAAATTTAAAATTGACGTTATTAAGCGCTATATAATTGTCTTTTTCTTACTTAGGGGCTATAGAGTTTTTTTTTTTTTTTTTTGCTAATAATCTATGCTTTCCTTTGTTTTTAAGGCTAGCGATAACGCTCGGATACCTTTTTTAGTTAAGTGACACAATGATGGTGCCGGCTTTAGTTACACTGGGAGAGCTGATTTGGTGCGATGGTGTCAGTTGCGGGTGCGGCTGGCGACGGTCTGCCGAGCATTTTACCGCTGATAGAGCGTACAGCGAACCTCACTGCGCAGGCGCGCTGACTGCTCAATTTACGTAAGTTTTTTTTCGTCCCGGTCGGGCAATAATTTTCCATCTTTCCATATTTCAGTTGGTGCTGCGCGTATTCCAGATTCTGGCGAGCTTTCTCATCTGCCTGCTTCGGCCGTAGCTACTGGTTGGCATCGGTGACGCATTTCCGTGGATGCTTGATGAGCACGGCTGATAGTGACGGCTAAGAGCCACGGGAAATTCGAATGATCACCGCAATAACTCTATCGCGGCCGCCCTCTGGGCCGTTCAGAAATCCGAATAGAAGTACTTCCTCCTGCTCCTCCTCATTCTTCTTCTTCTTCTCGTCCTCCTCCATCGTCTCAGCCGCCGATCTCGTCGCCTCCGTCTGCGGCGGCAGAGATGGAGAAGTGAGATAGCCTAACACCAGATTCGAGCTTCCTTTAACTTTATAAAAGAAGTTTCCACTCATGTGCTGCACCAATACAACTCAACCAACCACCGTTTATGCATCATCATTGATTTAACCTTGCCAAGAATATCTCTTTGAAGTAATAAAGGGTGTCGTTAAGTGCATTTCACTTCTCTCTGGTTTCACTATTTGTAGAGCGACGTGACTGATTTTAAGGGACGTCGCATGGGTAATCGTTGTGGGTGCCGTTTGTGGCTTTGTTTTTCAACCACATTCACAGGGTGGATTAGCACAATTTTGTTTTTCGGAAAAGTACGTACACTGTTCTATACGATGGCCCGTCCCGATTTCGTTTTCCCATACACTCGCTTGGTGCTAAGAGAGTGGTTTCTCTGATTTCTTCGAGCGTTATTACGACAGAAAATGAGGGCCTATTCATCGTCCCTATCATCAACATCCTATTTAGGTCGACTGCAGGACGAAGGCCTCTCCCATTTACGCTCATCGCTGTTGTCCTGCTCTGCCCGAGTCCATTATTTGCCTCCTGTTGTTGCTATTTCGTCCCTCCATCGAGTTAATCGCCTTCCCTTCTTCTAGACCCATCTCTGGATGTCCATTCTATTACACTGGTGAACCACCGGTTGTCAGCTCGTCCCACGGTCAAAATTGCGAGGTTTGAGGACTGCCCTGTATGCTGTCGTGATGATGGTGTTTTGTTTCGGTGCGGGAAAATTTGATACGGTAAGCTCTGCAATATCCAGCTCATGATCAGTGGCTGAATGAGGGCTATAGCTTCTTCTTTCTTTCCTGACTTTTCTTGTTTAGGCGTCTTATTATATGGGTAATTGTTTACAGATTTTCTTTTTTTGGTGGTAGTTCGCTCGGCTCTGCCACTTTACTCTACAGCTACGCCGGGCATCCTTACGTGGCTGTTCTCTGGGAGGACATCCGCACCTATTTTAAGGTGATTTTTAACTTGGTCGCGTAGCGCCCTCCATCGTTTGTCAAACGGAGCTTCCAGCGGAGACAGTACCATGGGAATGTTGTAACGTAGTTTGAAAAGTCATGTGATTAGACCCTTGGGTTTCATTTTAGTTCGTTTCTACTCACAGTCAATGTCTTTCGTGAGTTCTGAGAGACTGGATTTAACCATTTGTCCCCTGTTTTATATAGGGGACCCAATGGTGGTGCCGGAATCAGTCCCCGCGAAAACTCGCCGCTGTGGCCCAGTGAGTAAGGCGTCCCGCTTCTGAGCCCAAGGACGTGGGTTCGATTTCCGGCCTCGCGGGCCGCCTTTCTGATGGAAGCAGAAAACTGAAACGCCCTTGTGTCGACGCTTCGGTGCGCGTTAAAGATCGCTAAGAGATGCCTCGTAGTCCAGGTCACGGCCCAGGTGTTACTATAGCTTCGGCCCATGAATTAGCGGGATTTGATTTTTATATTCCGGTGGAAATACGCTTTGATGTGGTGGCGTCAGTTGCGATCATGGCTGGCGACCTTTTCTGTCAAGTATGCTACCACCGACTTGGCGTTGAACGAACTTCAGTGAAGTGGCTAGTTGGGCAAATTGGTAGGGGTTGATGGTGTGACACAGCGCAAATGACCATACACACAGGACAAGCGCTGGGTTCCTTTCTTTTGTGCCGTGTCATTTGCGCTGTGCGACACCATGAACGAATTTCACTGTGCAGGCGCGGCACCTGCTGAAAATGCGTGTTCTTTCTTTTGTCCTCACCGCAGTATAATTGTCCTCCTTTCCACACTTCACTTGCCCCGATTCAGGCCAGCCCTCTAATCTTGCTGCTTCAGTCGTAACTTCCGGCTGGCAGCGATGACGTATTTCGGCGGACTTTGATGAGCACGGCTGATAGCGGACGGATAGCGGCCACGGGAAAATCGAAAAAATTGTGGCTTATGCCTCTTTCATAGGAATTGGTAAAACACGAAAGTGAACTGTGCCTTCACCGGAGCATTTATTGGGCTTCTATATGAACTTGCACATCACTAGTTATATTACGTCGGTATGCCACCATGGCACCATTAGACATACGAACGTTAGACCAGAGTCCTTCAATGCTTCTCTGGCCACGAAACTCCCGGCCAAGTTTCGTACGGGGACAAAGGCTACCGCGAGGGGCGCAACCACAGATCGGAGGGCATCGGGCGGCCGCCGCTGCTCTGCAGCCAGACCGGCAGGCAGGAACGCAGTAGCAGCATGCCCGTCCGCACCAAATTTTTTCGCCATTCACAAAATGATAAGTCCATTTGAGCCGCCTACGACACAAAGCGAAAGCGCACTGCTGATAAGGCGGTGAGCGTCTATTTTATCTTACTCCGTGGTCCATTCCCTGCCAAACGCGCTCTGACCACGCCCCCGGCTGCCCCCCGATCAACACCAGCGCCGCGACGCGGCAGCGAACAAAGCTCTCCCATTGCGTGACGGCGAAGTTTCATGACCAGAAAGGCCTTGAAGGACTCTGGTTAGACATTGAATTGCATTCCCCGGAACATTGCGTAAATCCGACTGAAACCACAGCCCCTTGAAAACCGTGGGAACGAAACGGAACCGAAACCGAAACCGAAAGCAGTAGTTGGCGGAGGGTGCCTGAATTCACCCGCGTCCCGCGTACACGAAGACGCTGGCATCGAGGCGCCAACTATAGTGCCTAGAATATAGGCACTATACGCCAACTGTCGGCGCTCATTATACAGTGTCATCATGAACTACTTCGCTTCACTTCTCCTAGATGGCAGCATCTCCTAGACGGCACCTGAAGAAGAAAGTAGTGGGAAAGATGTAAGGCGCATTAGTAAATCTTCTTGCGCTTGAATTCGTAGCGCACGGTAGGCAGAGAGCGCTGCGTACCTCCCGTTGCGGCGAGAGAGTTCATGGCTCGAATCCGGGCGCAGCCGCTTCAATGGAAATTTTTCTGGCGACACCTTTTTTGTGACGGATATGACGCCGGTCAGATCTTGGTGTACCTGGGCATAAAACACTTTCGTGTTAAAATGATCCTAATAATGATATCGCGTTAATAACTTTATTGGGAGAAGCTGGTGATTCTAGGAGTCGGCCAAGGGGCAGCAATTGGAAAGAATGTGTTCTATGGTTTCCGGATCGTCACAAAAAGGGCGTGGAAAAACTGAAGCCAGGCCTACTTCGGGTTGATAAAAATGTAATGAAGGATTTCTGCATAGAACTTTGCTTCCTTATAAACTCGCCTTTCCGAGACAAACAAAGCGTTCTCTCTTCCATGAATGATAGAGGTGGTTATAATCAGAAGATGAGAGAAGGGCTTCTTGCATATGACTTTGTAGTAGTTAAAGAAACCTGAATCACAGCCCAAATACAAAACCGTCACTCGAACGTCACTCGTCACGTCACCAGAGGAACTTGCTAGTGGATATGCCATTGCATTGCACAGGATCTCTGCATGGCCTGGGATCAACACCAGCCGAATCTGACAAAGAAGACTACACGAGAGCCGCATTTTCCTCTGCTAAGAAGGATATGGCACTCTGGTAAGCAGGGCCTTCAGAGAAAGAGGGAGAGGAAATAAACGTTTATTCAAGAAAAACCTGGTGGATGAGCCGCCACTCGGTGAGGTGGGTTGGCCTACCTCCAGGTGTTTTTTAAATGGGCGTATCTATCGGTTTGTTGTGTCAGGGCAGCAATTAGTCGACTGAGAGGTCCCTGCACGTGCGGACTGTGCATAACTAGAGATGCTGGAGCATCTACTCTGCTTCTCCTCTCACCACGCAGCGCCGAGAGCAAAGCTTCACCGAGGGTTCCAGCGTCCAGGCCTCCCCTGAGCCGGCATGAAGGACCTTCTAAGGAACCTAAGCATAAAGGAACCTAACGGGAAGTCTTCCACGATCTGGAGACGACGGGTTTCGCACAGGGGCTGTCGCCCGGACTGCGGTGATAAAGACTAGTGTGCCAGGACTGTTTCGGCCTTGTATTTTATTCTTAACTCGAAAAAGTAAACATAGTCATCCGAAAAGCCTATAAGCAAGCTTTGGGATTACCCATGAGTACCTCCACAGCCCGCCTGCTCAGTCTCGGCCTTCACAACACTGCCGAAGAACTTATCGAGGCCCACCTCGCAAGCCACAAACTGCGATTAGGCTTCTCCACTGCGGGGCGACTACTGTTGGCTACATATGAATGGCAGGCTCAGGAGAAACAGCAACCGCCGATGTTTCCACCAGAAATCAGAAAGAATGTCTACGTCGCCAACCTCCCAAAGAATATGCACCCAGACCATCATGAGGGAAGGAGAAAAGCCAGAGCAGCGGCCCTCGACAAGCGGTATTCCAAAGACTCCTCAGCAGTGTACACTGATGCCGCCCCATACCAGCGTGACCGAGGAGCAGCGGTTGCAGTGGTCACCTCAAGGGATCAACCCCTCACCAGTCTCACAATCAAGACCGGTTCTATCCAGGAAGCGGAAGAAGTGGCGATTGCCTTGGCCATAACAGAAACCACCGCGATTACGATAATCACCGATTGTCAAGCGGCATGCAGAAGCTACGCGGCTGGAGCAGTTTCTTCAACAGCACTGCGCCTCCTGAGCAAAACCCTCCCTCTCGCACGGTCAGAATCGTCTGGACCCCTGCCCACTCCGATCTCCCGGGCAACGACACAGCCCATGCATTGGCCCGCGCTCTCACCAACCGGGCCCCAGAGGAGGAGCAGAGTCCAACGCCGATTGAGACCTTCCAGGAAATAACAGAATATTATAGATTAGGTAGAAGGACCTTACCCCCCGCCCAACGCAGTTTGTCTAAAATGCAGGAAAACACATTAAGACGAATTCAAACGAACACGTTCCCAAATCCAGTTCGATTAAATAATCTATTCCCCACACAATACTCCCCGGAGTGTGTTTTTTGCGGCAATTCAGGCACCCTCTACCACAGGGGTTCTCAAGCATGTTGGTCCCAGGGAACCCTGCTAAGTTCCGTTAAGTGCCAAGGAACCCCCCCCCCTCCCGCCATTTTTCATTCCGTTCATGCTACATTAACGCGCAATAAATTCAAAAGCAAGCAAGGGTATCGTTTTTTTCCCGTCACTTTTCGCGAATGTGTACGCTAGCGGCAACTATCTCCAAACAGGTGAAATGCGCATGGGGGTAATATAAGGCCGAGATTCAAGTGCAATAGTTTAACCACGTGGCCCGTTATCGGAGTCTGGCTGGCTACAAGCTGCTCGCGAGTTTTATTGCGCAGTTCGCGCGTTTCTGTTATGCGCCGAGATGTGCTTACTGACACTCGGGCGTAAGTAATGGAGGTTTCTTAGATCGATCGCACCTCAAGTTCACCATATAAGACTTTGCGACTGCGGAACCAGGGAAAATTTATCAGTGGCTCGCGGAACCCTGAGGATGGGCCTGCGGAACTCCTAGGTTCCGCGGAACCCACTTTGAGAAACCATGCTCTACCACATCGTCCGGGAGTGCGACCGAAACCCCGACCTTCCCCCCATTCCCAACTCTTCCCGTGAGCAGTGGGAGAGCATGTTGTCCAGCTCGAGCCTCGACGACCAGATGATCTTGGTTGACAGAGCGGGCACAGCCAGGACAGCCCATGGACTTCCGGACTAGGAAGCCACCCCACAATTTATTTGCTCATTAAAGTTTCTTCTCTCTCTCTCTTCTCGCTTTCGCCATTTCTTTGACACTCTCCTGTATCCTTCCCCTCCCCTGTGCCCCCTCCGCCGCACTGGGTTGTGCTGAAAAATACCCCCAATGCACTTCATTTTCCTTTCTCTTCAAACCACGAACAACAACAAACAACGCGATTGTATTTTGCCCCTTCCATCTGCGAACCATCCTTGGCGAGCCTCCCATACATTTAGAAGGTGGGAGTCAACCGAGGGATTGTCCATAGTAAATGGAATATTTCTTGCGAGCAGTGATTAGCTCAAAGGTTCATTCTTCAATGTAGGTGGAAGGGTGGGAGAGCCTTTATGGGTCTTTGCAGAAAGAGTACCCGCAGGTGAATGCAGCTCAGCACCTTCGGAAGGAATTTCTTTTCTGCTGCGGTCGGCACTCACTTAACATGCCCTTGTTTTATCCTACTGCTACGCTTTCTTCGAGAATCTTGCCGCGGCGAATTTCTCGAACGATGCGATTTTATAACAGCTATTCTGAAGCTTTAGTGCGACTGTTTGATAGCTTTTACTGCAAGTCTAACTGGTCTAGCTTTCACCAGCAGTTGCGAGTGTACAGTGGCGACCATTAGCATGCGCCAATCTCCCGCGCTCATAGTGCGCAAACTTCTTCGAGGCCATCATCATTAGAAGAAATAGCATTCGTCGTGCCGGTGAGTACGCGAGGTGGACTCATGGAAAGCGAACAGCCGACAAACTCGCTTGGTTTGTGCGACGACGAGGAACATGCCTGTATCTTTTGTGAGCGTACCTTCCCCACAGCTGAGCGGCTGGTCGTACACGCTAAAGTGCATCGCGAAGACGGGCGCGAGCGTCCCTTCAAGTGCACTGAATGTTGCCGCGTCTTTCCAAGAGTTGACAAGCTACGCGCGCACCAGTTGGTGCATCGAGAAGGCAAGATTCATCGCTGCCATCTCTGCCCCCAAGCGTTTACGTACCGGCAAGCACTACTGGAGCACATGCTTCGCCATGAAGGCGTGCGGAATCTCCAGTGCCACCTATGCCCCAAGGCGTTCTACTTCCGCACCGACCTGCAAAGCCACGTACGACGGCACACGAACGAGCGACTGCACCGCTGCCGTTCCTGCCCGAAGGCCTTCGTGGGACGCAGCGACCTCCTGCGTCACGAACGATCACACGATGGTGACCGCCCATACCGGTGCACCGAGTGTGGCCGCTGCTTCGGCCGCAACGCATCCCTTACCCGCCACATGCGTCGTCACACGGGTCAGCGGCCCTTTGAGTGCCACCTGTGTCCTAACACGTTCACGCGTGCGTACCTGCTCGAAGCCCATCTAAAGGACCACCCGCGGCCATTATTTGATTTGGAGCCCGCACCAGATCGCAAGAACAGCGGGACGCACAGGCGGCTGAAAGGGCAGCTCAAAGCAAACACTGCTCCCAGTTCCACTGATTCAACTGTAAACCACCAAGAGGTGCCTGGACCGCCAGGTACCCTCGCTACCATGAGCGACAGCTTGCCTCGAGTGAAGCCAGATCCTGAACTTCTGGACGCATGCTGGTCGCCAAGCAGCCAGCCGACACCACATTGCGACAGGTCGTCTGAGGTTAAGCTTACCGATTACTCTGAGCCAACTGTCAAGAAAGAGGCCCTGTTTATAAGCAGTGAGACGGAATCATCAGGACAAGTGATGGCCATGCAGCAGCAGCTGCCGCTCAGCCAGCAGAAGCCTTTTGGTCGGCCATGTTTGGTGTCGCCCCCGCAACGCGAAGGCTTGCGTGAAGTGAAGCCAGACCCGGAGGCTGCACACAAATCTTCCTCCTCACGTAACCTGCCTTCGCACACTGACGAGGGCTTGTGCAGCGTTAAACGGGAAGAGCTTTTAGGTCTGGCATTTCCATTTTCATTGCGCAACGACATCCCACGTGGAGGGCAGCCGGAAGCTGCGGCTGAGGGCCCATAAACTTTGTCTACTTATCAAGCGTCACTATAATGGCAGCGACGTTGAGATCAAGCAGGAGGGATTGCTTCATCTTGAAACTTCGTTGTCAGAAAGTCGGTGCAGTGAAGTTAATGGTGACTTCAGTTCGTGAGATCTAGGCGGTAAACCTGGACTTGCGATGCACCCCGTGTCAACCTTTCAAGATTTCTCACTGCGCTTAAAATAATCACTGCAGCAATGGTGAATCGGGCCAGAGAAAAACATCGACGTTGCCAATGTGGTTAAAAATTGTCTCACACTTTCAAAGATGAAACTGAGAGTCCAAACAAGCAATCAAGGCCTCAATGTTGACAGTGCCAGCCAAGATCCATGCTTGAGGAAGGACTTCGCGATTCAAGTCAGCTACGCGCAATATGGACATGTTTTGAAAGAGACGTGTTGTGATGGCAGGGCTTTTTGCTCGATATTCTGAAGTCTGTTTTTCTTTTGTCAAATGGGGGTCAGTACTTACCGTCGTGTGGGGTGGGCGCTGGAGCGCACACCTTTTTTTCATGCTGGACAAAGCTACAAACTCTGAAGTTTGACTTGAAGCACTCTTTTGGCAAGGAGTTTTTTTTTTTTTTTTACCGTGTCATTCATTCCAGAAAAAACCCTTTTGAAGTAGTGATTTAAACTAATGAATCCAGTGGTTCATATTTCTGTATCCTAGAAGGTTGTCGACAAAGTTCACTCAACGTGAGCATGTACATTTTCTTCTAAATAAACAAAACCTTAAAAATTCAGTAACGTGTTACGGCCTTACCATAATCGCAAGGGGCAAAACAGGTTAAAGTACGCGCACCTTAAAAAAATAGCTCCAATCCACGCTGCGAAGGTGGTTGGAAAGCAAGATTTAAATGACACCCACAACAACTGCCTATGCGGCGTCACTTGAATTCACACGCGCGGCTCTATAGAGAGTGAAACCAGAGATTCTGCCTGCGATTACCTGGGATTCGTGGGGGCTCCGTTCCGAACGCAGCAGCGCCGGCCACGGCCGGGCTCGAGCGGCGGAGGCCGCCTCTGTAGCCCGGCCTTGCGTCGGAAGAAAGAAAACGGAGGGGAGCTTCTTTCGAAGGGTGAGACAGCCAAAACCTAGCCATCCTGATGTGCTAGCTCGGGCTACACCTCCGCGCGACACAAGCGCAGACACTGAAACAATCAGGCATGTGAGCTTAGTGATTCCCATTTATACACATTTAAACTAAATAGTTTCGTAAGTTTGAGAATTGCGAGAAAGCTGACGGAACTTTTGTAATCGCAATTTATCAGAACCTGTTGCTCCATCCGTCTTTTGTAATACTCGTTAAACCACAACCGAATCGGTATTCAGCAATTCAGAAAACGCAGTACCATTTGTGACAAGCAGTGCGCAACAGATGGCGTTTCTCTAGCGGCCAGATGTCTGTAAGTGGTCTTTACATTTTGTTTTACCGCCCTGCAAACCACTCCTTAACGTATATTTGCCGTACGACACTTAATTCCGTCGGGTACGTGTTACCCAGGAGGTGCTGTCGAACAAGTTAATCAAGCCGTGCGAAGTAAGCGCGCAATTGACGCGAAGCTGCCCCCAAAACAGGTCCAACACCGTCGCTAAAGCAAACGACAAAGCCGGGGAAGCATCCCGCTGATGCGCCCGCCGGGGTGAGCACGGGGAACGCTGGTTAATAGCGCCCTATCGTCGCGCCACACTTTGCTCCGTTAGTGAAAAGCGCCCTCCACCTCCCCAGCCGCGTTGGGAGTTCCTTGTCCCGCACGCCACGAAAGAACCGTTGGCTGGTAGAGGTAGAAAGCTTTGCTTTGAAAAATTGTTTGCAGATGTATTGGGGGCTCTGAAAGAGAGCGTCAGAATGTCGTCCCCCTCCCTCCCGTACTTGACGCTCCATCCGATGCGCCCGCGCTGCTCTGGTATCAGAAGTCCGGACACAGGCGATTCACGCGCGTCTCTCGTTTGTCGAGCACAGCGGTCTAACGATCTCAGGGCTCAGCAGCATTGGGTGATCCGTCAATAGTGACCTAGATGCCACCATCACAGAGGTGGAAGGGCGCACCGCTCTTCTGTCTATCCGCCCAGGCTCGGCACCTGGGCCAGACGGAGTGACCAATAAAATGCTGCGCAACCTTGACGATCCCTCAATCTCGGCTCTCACGCAGTACTTCAAGGAGCCATGAAGAGAAAACACAAGTTTGGTTCATTCAAAAGATTGCCTCGTTAGAATCATACTGACACCACTTTTAACGTAGACTTCGCTCAAATAAGCTACATAATTAGGAAAAAAGGGAATGGCCATGCGACCCACCAGCTCATTTCCCGCAACAGAACCTATGATATCATACGAGCCAGCTCTGCGATTGGCGGAGGGCGGCACAAGCAGACGCAAATTAGGTAGAGCTTATAAGCTATTCGCCGCGAGATCGACATGTAGGTGGCGACAGCGTCTAGCTGCTAGTATGGATGCCCCGCTGAGCGGCCCGTAAGAATGTACACTGTGGGCGCGCGTCGTGCTTTTTTCGCGCCGTATGTGCTCACGAAAGGTGCAAACAAGAGTGGTATGCTGTAGTTCGGTTCCTCAACGTTCAATGTACAGCATGGAAGCGGCAATAAGTTTTCATTATTACGGTGACAGCGGCGAGCTATCAGGAATCTGAGAACGGCCACAATAATGACAATGAACTTTTACGCCGTGGCTCCTAGCAAGCTCAATCTTTCCAGACTATGGCCTTGAGCCTTCAATAAATGCATAAATAGAAACAAATCATGAAGCCTCAATCTCTGGAATTCAGTTTTCAACAGCAATTTCAATCGCTTTCACTGGTAGCATGATGCATTCTTACATTTTTGGGGCGTCCTTAAATTGTAACACAACTAAACTGCCCCGACATTCTTTCTAAGAGCATACGATATTTTTTGTGTTTGAAAGGCAACATAAAATTACTGAATTTTAACCACCGCAGCGATACAAATGCAACCGTACGTTCGAACTGGTATTTTGTATGCAGCTTTAGTTAAATGAAATTTTAGCGACTCGGTAGGCAGGTTTAATGAATAACGGTGTCGGGTCACTTATGCATGGCTTTCATCGCAAGTGAACTTGCGAATTAAATTGCTAACGCGCGCAGTCAATCAACATCTCATGTTTAGCTACACTTGCAAAATTTTGCAACGAGCAGGTCTAGAGTGTGTAAACCAAGCTTCTGGAACCTCACAGTGAGCACAGATTTTCTGTTACGGCTGCGCTGTTGACCATTTGAGTTCCTTTCAAAATGTAACAGGGACCAATAACAGCGAGATGTATTTGCATTCTTGCGTAATGTCTCTACTTACGAACCATATGTAAAGACGGCAAATGAAGTTGCCCTGTTGCAGATGTAGTAAAACGTTCCTTTTTATTTCTCGTCACGAAACAGCGCAACGTGTTCCCGGTAGCTACTTTGTTATGTAAACCGAATCTCGCTTTTGTCTTGGATTTAATTCTTGAGGATTGGTTAAAAAAGGCAAGGACAAAGTTTTCTGTGCATTTGGTTTTTTTTCTGGTGGGAGGGGAGGGGGGTTTCGCCAACATTCCAAGAGCAGCAAAAAGAGAACGCGTGTAACGCGAAAAGCGAAACGTTGGTTACCAGTATTACTTGCAATTGAAAGTGCGCTAGTCGTCGTGTTCCGTAGCGGTGAAAAGGCAGTACTTCAACAAGTAGAAGCCAGTATTTTCAAAACTCATGAACCCCCCTTCTGGCCCGATATTGTCCAGGAATTTTGGGTGACATTTTCAAAATGGTATTGAAAGCAAGCATTGTTTGAAAAATTAAAAAAAAAATCCAGCGAGTCATGACTCATGACACACCCTCCACACACGTGGGCAACAACGTGCATTATATTACGCGATTTTCCCTCCTTCTTTAAACTTCGGTACACTAAAAGAAGTTAAGACGTGACCATATTATAAGGCATGTGGTTATGCTGAGTGAAACACATTTCTGGACAAGGTGATTCATGACGGGATTTGAAAATGGGACATATATAAAAATGCCACATGGAATGCCAGGGACAGACGCAAACTCACAACTGCCTAATATTACCGAGAAATCCTCCCGAAATACTCTTTCCCATCCACAGAAACGTATTTTAAATAACGCGTAAAATTATCAACACAGTATAAGCAACGACTATCCAAAAATGGTATTTATTTTCGAAACGGTAAGGGAACAATTCGATCACACAGGCGCTTGCGGGTGTAAAATACGTCTCCGGTAATGTATGGGCGATAGCGCACGGGTCGTATTCAGTGTAATTGTTTTAGATGCGACTGCATCTCATTCACTCTCCTTGTCCCTCCATACGGCGTTGTTGTCCGTCCACAACCCCCCCTCCCCCCTACACTATAAAAAAAATAGTAGTTAGCGGCGCCCGGTTACGATCCCACGACCGGTTACGATGTCGGCGGAACGCAAGGTAGATGTTGCTCTTCCCACTGCGCCAGAAAACCGAGACAGGATCAAATGCTACGAACGCGCCTTATATCCTTGACTCATTCAAACTGCGTCAAGAAGCTACTGACACAACGCATGATGGGGCAATGATTAACATTTGCAATGAAAGAAAAGAAGCTCCCACTTACAGCAACAATGCCATATGGAGTAAACGTCGTTGCGACAGCGAAGCCCCAAGCATACCACTTAGAGAGACTGACCAAGATTTTCCAATAAAACATAATAATAATCATAAAACATAATAATCATACGCGTTCCCGGCCCGTTTCACGTGATTTCAGAATCAATCCAACGGAAACACCAAGTGAACCCCACGATGTGTCGCATCTACACAGGGTTCCCCTCGCGGGGAGGTGGGCGCAATTTTTGTTTGTTTCTTCTTTCTATAAGGACACAGCACAATTTTGCAAGGGTGTGGCAAATGCACGGGTATGCAGAGGTCTTGTCGCTTCTTACCAGATTCGTGTACTAAACTTTTATCCTTTAAATAATCCCCACGCCCCCTTCAAAAAGCACCCTTTGACGTTCCCGAAACGGCAGATGATTGCGCTCATCAATAATAAAAGTGCAATGTGTCGAAGCAACGTTTATAACACGTTTCACACTCAAGCGGTGACCTCGGCAAAGATGTTTCGTGGATTAAGCCAGCGCATTAACCGGCAGCGCCCGCTGATTATTGCGTTTCTAGAGGAAATTCGCAACCACAGGTAACTGTGTTATTGCTCACTGCCAAGCAAGTACACATATTGGTTGTTTTATCGTGTGCGGCACGCGTCTTGCGCCGCGCGCAACGTGAAAGAGCGGACAACGCGAGAGCGCCATCCACAGGAGCGCTCCTACTGTGTGAATCCCGCTGGATTCACACGACGGAGAAACCCTCTCACGGAGGCGGACGGATATGTGACGTCAACAGCACGTGACCGGATTATCCGGCCTGGCGGCGCATCCACACGTGCGGAGCTGCGCGGAGTGACTAGCAGACGACAGCGCCGAGGAACAGGTTCCATTCCCCGCCGAGGGCCACCGCCGTTGAGCGGAAACATGCGGAGGCATTTTCTTTCGCGGAGCCACTGCGGGCTATCCCCACCGAGGGGCGGAGCCTAAAACCGGTCACGTGAGCGGGTCCCGCGGGCCAAAACGAGAGGGTTTCTCCGTCGTGTGAATCCCGCTTAATTAAGGGAGCAACGGGCGCGGGCGCTCGCCAAGAAATTCCCCATCAAACCTGACATTCTGTGCGTGGATGCGGCCGAATACCGTCATCACGACGCTTCTACCCTCGCAGTCATTAGTAGCCCGAATCACCCCCCTGTGAGCTCTCTAAGCGCTCGCTCTAACAACTCGGCCGTCACCTACAATTATAATCACTGATTCGAAAACGGCCATCCAAAACTTCGCCCGCGGGTACATATCGTCCGTGGCGTCCAAAATTCTCGTTCAAAATTTCCCGACCTCCCTGGTAGTCATCGTCTGGACCCCGGCGCACACTGGGTTGGGGCGAAATCAGGCAGCGCACAACGCAGCACGAGGATTCACTATCCGTGCCGGTGCCAGCCTCGTCCCCTACCACGGCGCCAGGTCAGCCAGGGATCAGTTAATCACTTACCATGATGTCACTACGCAGTACCGCCTCTCTCGCCGTCGATACCAGCTCCTGCCCACCCTGAGCTAACTAACCATCAGGAGCGCTTATGGCGACTCCTGCAGACGCACTCCTTGGCCTGCCGAGCACTACTGCATCGCATTCACGCCTCGCAATTCCCCTCGCCAAACTGTCCACTCTGTGGGGACCCAGCCACGCTAGTCCACTCTATGTGGACCTGTCCTCAAGACCCCTTTCCCTCCATAATTAATGAAAAGCAGTGGGAGGGAGCGCTGGGCAGCTCGGACCCAGAGGTCTAGATATTCTGGTCCCCCGCGCTGACAACGTCGCCGCCAGCCTCAGACCGACGGCCACACTGCTTCCATAAACCCGCTTAAGCGTCAATAAAGTGATTTCTCTCTGTCTCAGGGGTCAGCCGCGCCATTGACTGCCTCTGTCTCCTCTTGTAGCTCACCAGTATCGGAATTTTATTTGCTTGATTTCTCGCGATTTTTTTCTTGGTGAAACCCACAGGACGCTAAAACTAAAGGCGCAAAAGGGCCTGACAGAGGTCTTAGCCCTGACATTCACAGTGTCCGCAACAAAAGTGATATTTGCAAATTCGAAACAAAAAAACAGCACACTCATATACACTTCGTACCTGTAACAAAAGAATTGGTGTTCAAGTGCAAGAAATGGTGCCGCTTGCACTAGTGGTGCAAGGCTGGATAGATAGCAGAGCTGGCGGCCCCTCTCCCTTCGTCGGAGACCCGGCTGTTGCACCTCACACGGATTTACAAACTTGCCGCTGAAAGTTCTCCGTGCCTAGCAGGCCCGGATCGTTTTGTCCGCAAGCTTTCACATCTCTCCCAATGTGGACCGCGTTAGCACGCCATAGAAACCGCAGCAACCGATATCGCGAACTCGGCGTCTGTGTCCCCACTTCAGGCGTGAACGAACGCGAACTGACGAGGAGAACAGCATGCGAGAGGTCATGACACAAACACTGGGCAGAGTGACCTCGAAGGTCGAGCTGGCCGGCGGCTGACGGTCCTCACAAGACGCACGGTCACGAGCACTTGGAAGGCCGTGGATCTGTCAGCCCGCTCTGGTTATAAACCCCTGCTCACTCGCGCCGTGGGCTCGGGCTCGAGCCTGTTTTTTTTTTCGCTTCGTCACCACGGGAGCTACTACAAACGTATGGGGCCCGTAAAGGCAGACCGTAAAGGGGAGGGCAGTAATGGTCTGGCAACCATGGGGACGAAGCGAAAAAAATCCGGGCTCGAGCCCGAGCCCACGGCGCGAGCGCGCCGGGGTTTGTATACCCAGAGCGGGCTGACAGATCCGCGGCCTTTACGGATGATGCGAGCTAATCAACAGAGGGCAGTCCTGGTCTGGCAACCATGGTAGCCCCGCGAAAAAATGGCGGGAAAATTTGCGGGTACGCCAGCTGAAATGCTACCGGGCTTGGTATTTCAAAGACAAGGGACTTTTACAGCAAAGCTGTATACCTCTGCCTCCCAACGGTTTCATCTCCGTTGGCAAAAACGCCAAAGCACCGAGAATACACTTATGCGTAGCATACTTCGCCCCTCCGCAGGTGTCACGTTAGTGGAGATGGGCCGGGATTTTTTATCCTGTAAGCAGTCGGCCATTTTGAGTACCGTCCGTCAGGCTATTTGTATGCCATGAAGCCTGGATTTCGATTGAAATACTTCACCAACGAATTAAAACGGGCGCTGACGAGGAACTCCTCTTATCGAGAGAGAGACAGCGCAGCAGACACACGGACAACAGGAAGAAGAGTGGACACACACGACCGCTGAACCAACGGTTTATTGAAACGAAATACGCGAAAATATGTATGCGTGGTAGCCACAGTGTGCTCTGCTTGTTAATCAGTGGTGCATGCGGAGGAAGCTGAATCCTTTCTGCGACAAAGACATGGATGGCGAAGTCACCCACCCTTATCCTGGCCTACTTATCATTTCTGCCTCAATATATCTCCCGCGTGATACCGTCGCAGAATCTTTTAACAACTGTCGTATCAAAGAGAGGCACACATCCTCTTTTGGAGCAGTGCTGCGCTAAAAACCCATCGCGCTCGTTTGTTTCGAGTGCGTTATAACCTTGTTGGCATGCTCCCTTAGCCTATCCTTTAAACATCTTCCGGTCGGCCCAACGTAAAATCTATTGCAGCGAAGTGGAATTTTGTGCAAATCCCCTTCCACGCATTCAAAATCGGCTCTTCTGTGCTTCGTGCGCTGTTCATGTCCCAATGCCATCCGGATGGCACAATCTACACAACTCCAAAAGCTTCGGAGCAGAAAAGACGATGGTCACGTCTGAACCTTAGGCTACTTTTTTCAGATTGTGGGACAATTCTCAGCAAACCACTAACATCTGTGCGACGTCCCAAAAAGATCTGAACGTCTATGTCCCAGCAGTACCTCTATTAGACATCCGTACAACATGCAACATTTTTATGAAAAATTTTGGATGTTAAGATAATGTTGCTGGTACTTTATATTCGGATGTTATTTCGACTATGTTAAAGATTGGTATGTTAAAATTTGTGTGTTAAAAATTGGCACATGTAGGGGATAGCCGCAACCTTTTGCCTGCTCTTCATAGGTTCTGCGCATGGCTGAACCTTCGCACGCAGCCTTCCAAATACCCCCTCAGCAACGGAGGTGAAATGGATGTAGGGTAACCAGCGCTCTGCATTCCACCCAGGGGTGGATCCAGGTTTTTTTCTGAGGATTAGGGGTGGAGTTCAGGCTTCTATCAGTGATGATGATGATGATGATTATGGGGGAGTAGGGATAGCAGCCTTTTTCATTCACGAGAAATTTCAAAAAAACACAAATAGAAATAGAAAAAATCATCAACTACACTTTTTCTACGACCTCAGGGGTCATCTTCTTGGGGGATATAAATTCAAAAATTAAGGGTGGGGGTCAGGACATCCGGACCGTTCTCTGGATCCGCCAACTTCACCTGACTGTAGAAGCCAGCGGCCGTAAGGAGCGGATCGGATTTTTCGAAGCCTTTCGAGCCCCTTTTTACAATTTTCGAATGAGCGGAGTTGCAAGGTAGAAGGAGTTTCTCGGCGCGCAGACACTGTCAGGGTGGAACTTATCGAAAAATTTTAATTGCCCCATCACCGGTAGTTCGTTCGTTAGGTCCGGGGGATGAAGACATTCTCGAAACAAGTTCCTCATAACCGCACACTCACGCTCCAGGGCACCAGGTTCGCATTTAAAGACAATTAGAAAATCCCCTACAAAAGGATACACCAGCACTGCATTGCTTCCTTCTGATCATGCCGAGGCCCGAGAGGCTTCTGTCACAGTACTTATTCCGAAAATAAATTGATTAGCACAGGAGCTATACAGGACCCTATGCACACTCCAGGCCTGTTTCTAAAGATGGGGTACTCCCCCGAACTGCCCAAACGTAGACTTGAGGTAAAAAAGACAACAGGAAGGGGAATCAGGTGGCCAGAATTAGGGAAGATGGGGATGCGGATGTGTAACCAGCGGAAAATTGTCAGTCCCGCTTGGAATGATGCTAGGCGGCAGTATTGATTCATTTGGTGGGCCTCAAGGAGTTCCCCAGCGGTACTGTTGATACCAAGTTCTAGTTTGGCAGTGGGAGTGCTGTGACAGGCGGTTTACTTTATGAAGTTGTGCACGGGTGGTATTTATGAACGCGAAGGAGTAAGTGAGTCGAAAGCTTGAAGGAAGCGTATAGGCGTACTGATGCCGGGGGTCGATGCGTCGGATAAGGCCAATGGTTCGAGTGATTTGAGCGTTTAGTTGAGTGTCGTATCGGGAGTTCGCGCGATTTTGTTGTATTGAGAGCCCTAGTACTTTTATGCGGGGCACCACAGGATTTTATCCCCACCAAGGGTTGTAGCAAAGTCCTTGAATGGTTTTTGTGATTGTAGGCCAGGGCGGATCCAGGTTTTTTCTGAGGGGGGGGGGGGGGAGTGAGCTACTATCAGTGATGATGATGATGGTGACGAGATGAGACGGAGGGGGATGCAGCCTTTTTTTATAGGTGACCGGTAAAAAAATTACCCGCACCTCCCCGAGGGGGATCGTGAGGATGCAGAGCATCTTTGTTGCTATACCGGCGTTAATTGCGTTGTTAATTACGGTATTACGTTGTTGGGTGTTGTTACGTTGTTATTCCGTATTAAATTGCGAATGGTTACCATCATCATCACACATTGCTCGAGTACTTTGAATGTATGAGACTAAGAGTGCGCCTAAGAGAGCGCCTAAGAGAGCGCGCACCCGGAGGGAGAAGCACGCCAACCCGAAGACGAGGCGAAGAGGAGGAGGGGAGAGGAGGTGCGAGCGCGCGCTAGCAGCTGGAGTGGAGAGGAGGATGAGAGAGGGCGCGCGCATGCGCGCTTATCACAGCTGGTGGGGGTGGAGCCGCGGAGGGAGGAGCTCGACAGCGCACAGACGGCGTGGAGAGGAGGAGGGGAGAGGAGGGTACCAGCGCGCGTTATCGCACAGCTGGCGGGTGCGGACGGACGGCGCGCACCGACGACGAGTGACAGGCCGCCGCTATAAGATGCTTTGCATCTAAAAGCGCAAAGGCTCATGGGTGCATTGTTTTCTCCCGCGGAGAGCCGCCCCTTCCGGTTCGGGAGCTCTCCTGGCCTCCCGTACGCCGTCGGCTTTCACGCGCGTGTGCGCTTGTTGCTTATCTGTTTCTACCGGGGAAAAACGCTCGTGCATCGGGAATTCCATAAATAACAACGATTGACCCTACTATGGGTTTATCTGACAGGTAAGCGCCCTGTGACAAATAAACAACACGCACACACGCGCCTGACAGCCGCCGGCGCACGCAGGCGCACGGGAGGGCAGGAGAGATGACGTTCCCATGAGCTTTTGCGCTCATGGGTACCAAAACCAAAAGAACAAGAAATAAAAAAAAACGTCATCAACTGGACTTTTCCTACGACCTGAGGGGTCATCTTCTTGGGAATATAGATTCAAAAATTAAAAGGGGGTCAGGACATCCGGAACCATAGAGTTTCATACTAATATACACTCTGGAACCCCCCTTTGGATCAGCCAATGATGGTAGTAGCGGTAGTAGAGCTCGGGGGGTTACCGGGAGGCGGTGGGATCATTAGTAGCTCGGACTGCGCTAAGGAACAAGTGCGCCCTGCTGAGTTTGGGCCAACGTTACTAGAATAAACTCAGTTTGAAAGCTCCGCCGGAGAGGCGGGCCGCGTGGCGGGCGCGAGAACTAGTGGCGCTGTAGTCGAGTCTTGCGCTACTCTCTGCACGTCGTCTGCTACTGCGGCGGGCCGCCGCAGCAGCCGTCCGCGGCGGGCCGCCACCCCGACGTACTGCGGCGGCTTTCTAGTACTGCTATTGCTAAACTTAAACATATATCATCTTCCCGGTCGACAAGCTTAAACATCTTCATCCTTCCAGTCAACGTTACCGCATCCCATTTGTGCACTGTTTGAGTAGATATGCATACGGTCGTCTGTATGCGCATTGACTTGCATGCGTTGCTCATTGGCTGGCTAAGAATCGACGGTGGGCCTATATTTGATCTGTGTAGATCGCTTTTAACTTCCATATACGGGAGTTTCTTAGCGAGTGAGCATTTTCAGCGTAGTTTCGATAAGTACTGAGCTGTCTTTTCTCGACGAAAAATGACCCAACACGTTTGTAAAAGCCGTGCCTTTATGCCTGTGCAGCAACACGACAGCTTTTGTGAATCTCGTCAGTGCGAGGTTCCGTTAAGCAGCTTCCGATGTAGAGTTCCTATTCTCAACTTTTATATGCGCCGGGCTCGCCTCACCTCCTCCGGCCTCAGCGCTGTTTGTGGTGCATACGAGACATTAGATCACCGAAGATGAAAGTTCGCCTACAGTTCTGACGCTCAGTTCATCTCTCGCAGATGCACTCGACTTTTGCGAAATCACGTTAAAGCTTTAATCCACAATTTAAAGGTGCGGATTCTACGCCTAAGTTCATAAGGATCTTTGACGGCCTTTTTGATGTTTTGAACTCAAGAAATCCCTCCACCTGATCGTACAAGGCACCTCTGCGAAATGCCAATGAGGATTCAATGAGGGCTTTTAAAGGCTGAATTGTACATAACAGGACTCCAGGATGCACAAGGAAAATTAGCAATTGAGGGCCTCAAGAAAACCGTATTTTTAGGACTCCCCATACGTATGAACAGTGTCATGGCAACTTTTGACAGGCTTGTTTAACCAGGGAAGCTGCAGAATTTGCTCACGCACAAGATGTCTCAAAACCACCTGAAAGCATTTTTTGGTTGCGTAAAAGAAAAGGGGTGTCAAAAAACAACAACCCTACTACCTTCCAAAGGAGCTGCGTAAGGCAGTTGTTTGAGCAATTCCATATTAGCCGCACGCGATTAAATATGATCGAATAACGCGTATTCAGCCGTTTGCGGGCGTAATGCGTATTCGCTTGAAACATTCCAAAAGTCAGGTACTCGGTGGAAGCAACAAAGGGGTATATGATTTTAATTCACCCGGAATTAATTCGAAAGGCCGTAGAAGGTGAGACAAGCCCGGCGCACATAAAAATTCAGCACAGGAACTCTACACCGGAAGCTGGTTAACGGGACCTCCCACTGATGAGGTTCACAAAAACTGTCGTACTGCCATGCGGGCCGGAACGACCATCCTCATGTGTTTTGCCTGAAGCCAGGCAAAACACGTGTTGTTTTGCCTGGCGAGCGTCGGCGTCAATTGCGGGCGCCTCCTTCACTACAGAAGGTTTTCATTGAGCTCGTCGGTGCAAGTGCGCGTGCTATGCAGCGACCAACATTACTAGTAACGTTGGCAGCGAGTGTGTACGCTTTGCTCGTCGGTCATTTTTGGAACTGTTTTCGGCCATGCGAAGGAGCTTGCACGAAGACACGTACGTCATGTACAAAGCGTAGGAGGAGCAAGAGAGTCATCCACGGTTCGGCGTGCCGACTTGCTTTGCGCCGGGGTGCAAGAGCGGCTACCGCAACGGCTACTCAACTTCACGCCACTTCTTCGGGTCACCAAAAGACCCTACGGAATTCAAAAGGTGGGAGCAAGCTTTACATCGCAAAGATAAAAAGGTAATTGCGAAATGCAAAGTCTGTGACATTCATTTTGAAGATGACGACATTGTAAAGCACTACTGTCATGTTGTTACCGGACAAGAAATTTTGATAGCACGCGGAAAGTGGGAGCTCGCGCCCTGTGCCATTCCGCGTGTGTTCCTTGAAAAGTTGGAGTGGTTTCCACTGCCTTCTTTGGGCTGTACTGCTCATGATCAAAATATGATGGCTAGAGTAGTCAAGTTTTACATTGTGATGCGAATATTCTTTTTTTGCAAGAAAAGCAATCAGGAACTACAGCTGTCTGAAAAAGTAAAAAATGCCAGAAAAAAGGTGAAGTTGCTGTAACATTTTGCACTCTGCTCTAAGGATAGCCATCGCGGAAACTTGTAAAGCATTGTAAAATAGTGTAAAATCGTGTAAAGCATGGTTACTGTTTTTCTATAACGCCATTTTTGTAAATAGCAGGAAATATGAATATTTCTTTTTCTACAATGTTCTTGTATATTGTGTAAGTCCACTTTTTTGCACATATCCTATTTGTGCCTCTTGTCTTCAGTACATTGTTTTGTTGTTACTTCATTATTTTGCATTGTGCGCTTGTTTTTCTTGTCTGCTCATTATAAATCTGTACCTATTATACCCAAGCCCCCTCTGTAAAACCCTACCCGGGCCTTGAGGGTGACCTCAAATAAATAAATAAAATATAAAGTCACTATCTTACAAACGTGTTGGGTCGTTTTTGGTCGAGATAAGACAGCTGAGTAGTTATCGGAACTACGCTGAAAATGCCCACTCACTAAGACACTCCCGTATATGGAAGTTACACGCAATCTACATAGCTCAAATATACAGGGTGTCCCAGCTATCATGCACCAAGATTTAAAAAAAGAGAAATAGCGTAACTCGAGGAAAACCTAGTGCATAATGTTTGCAGTACTGTGAAGAAGCGGAGAGTAATTTTTTCGTTAATGAGACGTAATTAATTAATTGTAATTAATTATCTAACTCGAGAAATCCTGTGCTAATCACTAAAGTGTCAATGAGGCACTTGTAGGTAACCACGAGGGGCATCTAACTGCGCTATTTTCAGCGACGAACTAATTGCGTACTCATTTATTCTGACTGATAAAGGAAACCCGGGAAATATGAAAAATACCACGTGACGACGCTTACGCGCGCATTGTAAAGCAGCGTCCCCAAACAAAGCTGATTGAAAGCAACTGCTTCGCGTGTTACCCGCCCGAAGAGACAGCGCATCACCTTGATAATAGCATGCATGGAAGGAGCAGCAGCAGCAAGATTCGCGGGACGCGTGTGCAGATAAGGAACAAACTCGGTCGCGATTTCTTCTTTCTTTTTTTTTTTGTCTATTTCATTCTGGCTAACTCAGAGGCAGCCTGTTTGAGGGCGTTGCTTTACGGTGCGCGCAGAGGCTCCGTCACGTGGTATTCTTCATATTTCGCCGGTTTCCTTTATCAGTCAGAATAAATGTGTACGCAATTAGTTCATCGCTGAAAATACCGCAGTTAGATGCCCCTCGTGGTTACCTACAAGTGCCTCATTGACACTTTAGTGATTAGGACAGTATTTCTCGAGTTAGATAATTAATTACAATTAGTTAATTAAGTCTCATTAACGAAAAAATTACTCTCCGCTTCTTCACAGTACTGCAAACATTATGCACTAGGTTTTCTTCGAGTTACGCCTTTACTCTTTTTTTAAATCTTGGTGCATGATAGCTGGGACACCCTGCTCACCGTCGAATCAGCCAACCAATGAGCAACGCACGCAAGTCAATGCATACAGACGACCGTATGCATATCTACGTAAACAGTGCGCAAATGTGATGCGGGGTGTCAACTGGAAGGATGACTAACTTTGAAGTTTTTCGACTGCAAGGATGATAAATGTTTAAGTTTGGCCATATCACTACTAGAAAGCCGCCGCGAGCAACCCCGCGGCGGCGACCTTACGCAAGACTTGACTGCAGCGCCGCTAGTTCTCGCGACCGCCGTTTGGCCCACCCTCCTCCGCTGGCGGAGATGCGGAGCTCCGAAACTGAGTTTATTCTAGTAACGTTGGTTTGGGCAGCGAGGGCCACCGGTTTGAAGCGTTTCTTCATTCTGGGCATCCGTTCCTACGGCGGCGGGACGACTCCCGGTCGGCGTTCGGCACACATCCCAGATGGTGTGAATCAATCCGTAGCTCTTCACTACGGCGCGCCTGACTGTTAAGGTAACACTACCGTAAACTTGAGTATTGAATTCCTCCCACAAATTTATTGTCAGTTTGCAGCGATAAACTACGATTCTAACGGCAGTTCAAACCATGCGACGTCAAAATTAGCTTGACGTTGCTTTGAGGGAAGGACAATATCCAATCCAATCCATTTATCTGCAACAACGGCTTGCTCCTCTCTTCTTTCGCGCATTTGTGCGCGCACGTGAGGCGAACTTTGATTCGTTTATGTTATGCTGATATGTCAACATGTGTAAAGAATTTAAAATAGGAATCAACAGGTCACAGTGGCGTCCTCGGGCTAATAGAAAACGAAAGCGCAACTCGTAAAAGTCGAAAGCACCACTTACAAACACTTGTATCGCCCTTATCATGCGCTCGCTTTGTTGTTCAAGCCGTGCAATGCTGCGATCAATGTGTGCGCGACGGCGCCGCATTGCAATACAGCCAGTTTGCAAACGACGCATTAACTCCTACAGCAGCTCGTTATACGTGCGCATAAGTGCACGACCATTTACTCTGTTGCCTCGCTGCACCGTACTTTTGTCTATGTGGATGCCCTTCCCGGTTTGCACACAGTGGCGGTACTGTGAAAAACGGTTCACGTAGTGCATATTCAACCAGTACATCAGGTCAGCTCCCTTCCGCAGATTTTGCGCGAGTTGCCGAAGTCCTCGTGAGCGGCTCTTGGCAGCCTAGACGCCGACCACGACGCTATAACCGGCAGTCTCGTCAGAGAGCTTACGAGTGTGGCACAACCGTGTTCTTCCGGGAAGGTAAGGCGGGTTGTCGACTGTTGGGCTGTCGTCACGCGCTGCGTGCCTTACACACTGCCTTCGCCGTCTAGGTACTCCGAGCCTGGTACGACCTGGAGACGTGGAGAGAGTGAAGCCATCGCTGCACAGACAAAGACGCCGGTTTTCGAAGTCACGTTGGAATGCAACCTGGCGCCTGCTGCCGAGGAACAACTTAAGTAAAAGTAAGCAATGCCGTCTTGGCAAAAATGCGTTTAAAATGTTGGCAGACTGCCGAAATGTTATGTACTTGTGCTGCTGGAACATGTTCGTTACGATTTATTCGCCGAAGATAGAAGCTGTTTTGGTAACTGTGTTGTTAAAACCACCTTCGATTGATTGTAGGGTTTAATGCGCCGACGCCACGCAGGCGATGAGGCGCGCCGTAGTGGAGGGCCCCGAATTAATTTTGACCACCTGGGGATTTTTAACGTGCGCCGAAATCTGGAACACACGGGTGTTTCTTTTCTTTTCGCCTCACCAGAAAAGAGGCCGCCGTGGCCGGGAATCGAACCCGCGTCCTCGTGCTCAGCAGCACAATGCCTTAGTTACTGAGCCACGGCTGCGGGTATATTAGAACCACCTTCATTTTGAATTGCAGTCCCATAAACTTGAAGCTGCTAAATAGCTTGCATTCAGTAAATGTGTTGATTGCCTCATGGCATATTGGGCTGCACTGTTTGTGAGAACGTGAAACGAGAGATAACATTTCTGCCGGCGTAGAGCATGGCCAGCATTATGCAGTCCGACCTGCTCACACAGCCACTGCCTATGGGAGGTAGTGGCCCTGGAAATTGCTGGGTAGGGATGGAAGGGCTGCCAGGTTGTGCTAAATCTGGCTCAGCTGTTCCATATTGCATCGCTTTGAGTACAATCTGCGACTGCTGGCGTATGACGTTCTGATCAGTACTTAGAATGTACGAAGCAGTCTGGACCTGTCTGTTAGCTATTCAGACACCAATGTGGGTAACTGAACCGCAATGGTACTATGTCTGTCTGTTGACAAGCAAATTTCATTTTGATCATTTCCTTTCATTTAAACTTTGAGAGCGGGCCCCTGTCAACTTTGGTTTGTGGGAAGCATCATTTGTCCATGTGCAAAACTTGCCAGGTAGGGCCTTGTGAAGCCGCTTTAAGAGGTCTATTTTCGACACGACCAAACATTTGCCTGAAATTAAAAGAACTATGACGTACGTATTGTATGCATCGTAGCTTGATGTGTGTTTGTGTGTGTGTATATATACACAGTCGAATCACATTGATTTGAAATCGAAGGGGCCAGAGTTTTGTCGAATTAATCTTTTCAAATTAAAAGAGTTCGAATTAGGGAAAGCTATTTAAATACACATTTCTTTACTGGGACCACAGCGTCAGTTATAATTAATGAGATTCTACTGTACATACTTATAATATAGAGCAGAGGACCCTCGGTAACAGCAATGGTGGAGGGGTTTATTTTGACGTTTCGACTTAAGACGAGTATTCTTCGGGAATGGGAGTGTCAGAAGAGAACATGCAGGTTGAAGGTGGAGAGAGGCTCCCCAAATTGACAGTGAAATGGCACACAAAAGCAGGCATGAAAAACACACAAATGTGAAGTGTGTATCTTTCTGATGGCTAGAAGTATGAACAAAAACACGCGCCAGAAATGTTTGGAAAAAGGGGGGGCAAAGGAAGAGCATTGAACAGAAGTGCGAGTGGTGGAGATACAAGGAAAGCAGTGGAAATGCGAAAAGCCCAAGAGTGTCCAAGGGCGAGGTTTCTTAGGAGGAATAAACAAAAAACAAATCACGTTTGCTGGTCCTGGATGACCAGCGTGCCCTGATGATCCGGGCCAGACAAGCAGCTGAGGGCCATGGCACCCTGGACTAGGGACGCCACCCACCCAGGATTACCAACGCTACTAAAGTATCCGACCGTTTTTTCGGACTCTGAAAACTTGGTTTCCATGTCGGAGTAACCCAGATGGATAATTACAGCTGCAATGAGATCTTTGGGCGTATGCGCCGACTGGTTAATAACTCCCTGCGAGCCCGACTAAAGTTTCAGAAGTTAGTTGTCTCGTGGGCTGCCATGTCACACCAACCGCCGGCTTGGCCGACCAAACAACCAATTTGTGAAATGGTTCAATTGGAAAGCCTGGCTGTTCAACAAAACCATCTGGAGCTGCTGCGGTCGCCCCAGTAAAGTGACATACCGTAATTACCCGATTCTAACGCGCACCCGATTTTCCTGGCAAAAAAACTAAAAAAACTTGCACCTCCGATTGTAACGCGCACGGAACTTTGTGCGCAAGAAACACGAATGCAAGAGAAACGGGCGATTTAAGTAATCTCACTCATCTCGCTCGTTGTCGCTCTCCGCTGACCACAACATCTTGTCCTCAGTGCCGTCAAGCGCGCTCGCGACTTCTGAATGAACGTTCAACCATGGTCGATGGGATCGTGGCCCACGCCCCGCACGCCCATCCCGCAAGCTTCTCCAGAGGCGCACGCTTCAGCCGACCGCTCGTTTTGAATGCGTGAGAGCCGCTTCTGCCATTGCTGTTATCAAGCGCGCGAGTGGAACGATTTGACGATTTGTGTGAACGCCGATAGAAAAGCTTAGGCGCCTATGCTTCCTGCATCCGAAAAATCGTTGCTAAAAGCTTTGGCGCCATCTTGATATGGCGATGGGTGGGACAAAATTTCCTCTGTTTCGGCAGTTTCGGTTTCGTATCTGATTCTAACGCGCATGCGATTTTTCGACATATTTTTCCGGGAAAAAAGTGCGCGTTAGAATCGGGTAATTACGGTACTTGGGCTCTGAATTTGAGTCGTTCCTGCCCCGCCGTTCCTTGGCTGCGGAAAGGCTCTACCCCAGCTTCTTGGGAGTCGCTGTGATGGCGCAAACCTTGAGGTGTCTCCTCATCCGAGAAGCCACCCCGGCAGCACCCGGGTGGTCGTCACAGGTGGCCACTATCAGCAGTCCCCGTAACCACCAGCAGTAGTCTTGTTCAGGAGGCTGAGTCGAGCGAGCCATGCAACTCAGCTCCCAATACCCAGGGGAACATCCATGCAGCGAGCCTGGCCGTCCCAGCCGAGAACCCCAAAGGCCAACGCCCCACCAGTGGGGACATGGTCAAAGTTTCGTAACCCGGAGTCCTGGCGGAAATCATCGACATCGAGTTCCCGATAATCGCATAAAGCATGACGCCTGGAACATTGAACCGGCACTCAACCCTGGCGACCTGCAACCGACGTATACCTGCAAATTAAGGCCGATTGATATGCAATTGGTGAGTCAAGTTCTGCGCCTACATGCTACAGGGTGTGAGAGGGAAAAACACTCCCTGCATGCACCACAAACAGTGCCACTCCCTAAAAATAAGAAAACTGTCTGACAAGCGAATTTGGCACGACCTCCTTCAAAAATTAATGCTATAAGTGCACCTTAAAGCTGGAATAACCCCTAAAGGCATCACGCTTTCTCCTGCACCTGCTATAACAAACCATCAACACGACTGACTGGCATGGTAGAATGTTCTAAATGCTTCTCTTAAGCACGTAAAAATTGCAATCCATCATAGCGAAAAGCAGGCGAAACAGCTAAAAGCCCTCATTCTCTCCAGTGACCCCTTATCACTGGAGGAAATAAACAGCACAGTTCGAAAAAACTAAACACCGTGACCTCATAAACACGAAATTTCTTCGAACTCGGACGACTTAAGGTACTAAACCCCACATTGCCAGATATCCTGCCTTCCGATTATAGCACTGATCCTCCACCACCTACTTGCACAGCAGTTGATAACCGAGTTATCAGAGGACCATGCGGCACCGCTATTGGGGCCTGATTTTCGCCCGAGGCCCGATTTTCGTCTGCTCCAACTAGGTACTCTTCTGTGTCTTTACAAGGCGATCTTTGGAACTGCAGCTCCTGCTGCACTGCATGCAAAGTGGTTCCGTTCAGTGTTGGTTGCAATGTTCTTTTGAGATTTCTAAGCAGGAGACAAAAAAAGCCAATGCTGTCATCTCGTGGCTAGCTTGGCAGCTTACGAGGGACATAGGAGCAGTGTTGCGGAATGGGCGTTCCAATTCCATTCCGGGGAATTACAAGTTGCATAAATTCCATTCCTTTAAATTCCTCGGAATGCCGGAACATCGCCCATTCCCAGTCCGGGAATTGCCGGGCAGTCAATTCCATTCCTCTAATTCCTCAACGTTTTATCGGGTGGTTATCAAGTTACCAATGAACCCACCATTAAGCTGATGTAATTACACGCGTTAAGAACTGCTAAAATACGCAAAACACGGAACCAAGGTCGAGGGATAGTGGCTTTGTGTCATATCTCGTTCAGTGCAATCACCCTACTAATTCCTACAGGGGCACTTCTCCAGGTAGTTATTATAGTATTTGCATGGTCAGCACGTCTTTACGAGTTGTGATGCCTTAATATTGTTTAAGTGTGAATGTGTTAATGCTAACGTGACGACACGTTCTATTTTTGTACTGACAATAGTATGGTTGAAGAAGACATTATATTCCTTAAGCAGTTACAACGCGTATGGAGTGGTCGTAAGCATGGTTAGAACAATAATTTTGTTAACGAGGAACAGATCCTCCGGATCTGGTGGTATCAGTTGGAAGAATTACCGCTCGAGCACCTTGTCCTGCCTTTGCACCAAATACGGATCACGGGCCGCACAGGTCGTCAGCAATCACGCATGTCAAGCGCGCCTTGAATGCACGGATAGGTTCAGAACTTCCTGTGTTTGCATGTGCGCAGGTATGCAATGTCGCCCTTGCCGAAAAGCTTAGTTTCGTGCATCAGGTATCATCCACTGCGCACGAGCGAAAGTTCAGGCTGTGCTTAGAGTATGCGCGACCTTTGTATGGGTGTCTCGATGAGAACCAATGCGCAGGGAGAATTTTTTTTCTCTCGTTAGTGTATACTGGGATAGTGCATTGGTTCGTATACTAATCCGCGTCTGTTTTTTTTTTCTTTTAGAAATTGGGAGATTGTTCACACTTTAGCACCACGCAACCTTTGGCTCTAGCTAACTGAAGAAGGACTTAGAGAATGCGTTGCGTTCTTGAACTCAGCAAAACTGAGTCCAAGGCCTGCGTAACTAATTGTATAACTGAGGCCTGTATAACTAATTTGAGGAGTTGCATGCAGTGGAGTAGCAATGAAGCTTCCCCTATGGGTCCTCTGGTCTGGGCGATCAACTGAAAGAAAAGAAGTAAAGAAAAATGATAATGATAATAATAGAAGCACACGTTCGGCAGCCTGTCAGTCTAGCGTTGTGGAAATCCCTACCCCAGAAAAAAGTGCGTGGGTGTCCTCGTTGATATATTCAGGGGTGCTACAGCTGCGCCAATTGCGCCATTTTGATACAATTTCATATTTTTGAGCCACGCTGCGCCAAAACCCAGACATTTGTCGAAATTGCGCCACGCTGTGCCAAAATGCCCTACTAGCCGCAAAATTTCTTCATTGCGCCAATTTTACTGGGAAATAAGTACTGTTTTGGCAACCTGTGCAGTCATCATCCAACCCAGTCGCGCAGACAATGTGCGGGCGGGTTTGGTGTTGGACGCCTGAGAGTTCCTTTTTGCTGTTTTTTCTCCCCTGGCTACAACGCTACTTGCTGCACACCTGCCCAGTTTTTTACCACTATCATGGGAGCCTCGACCATTCGGTTGATTAGCGCCACGGGATGGAATGATATGGCAAACTCGGCGAGAGTAGCCCCTTGCGCACTAAGTGAAGGCCGCTGCTGCGGTCACGTGTTCCAAGAGCAGAGGGCTACTGGGGCTACTCCCAATTTTTGTTATTCGCTTATCACACTGCCTTCCATACTTGAAATTTTTCATCAAGACCAGGCACATTGTGTCAACTGAAAACAGTTATCTGCGTTGCCGAATGCAAGGTTCGTTCGGCAATGCTGATTACTGTTTTGTGTTGGTGCCACGAAACTGGTCTTGAAAAAAAGATTTCGAGTATGGCTAGGAAGTGTGATAAGCGAATTACTTATGCTATACAAGTAATTTTTTTTTGTTAAGCTGCTCCAACTTAAAAATTTAGTGCTCCAAAATGAAGGTATTTTTTTTGCATAACCTGCTCCAAATTTGTTTTTTTCTGCTCCAAAAGCCAGATTTTCCTGCTCCAAAAATTCCGCCAATGTCTATTTTGGCTGTTGCACCCCTGTATATTGTAGGGTTTAACGCGCCGACGCAACACAGGCAATGAGGCGCGCCATAGGGGAGGGCTCCGGATTAATTTAGGCCACCTTAGGCAGAAAATCTCGTACACACGGGCGTTGTTGCTTTTCGACTCCATCAGGAAAGCGGCCACTGTGGCCGGGAATCGAACCGCGATCTCGTGCTCAGCAGCGCAATTAGGTCTACTCGTGAATTTTATATGCTGCAATAAAGGTCTCAAGCTGCTGTGAAAGGTGAAAAAAAAAGTTTATTTTGGTTTCATTCATCAAAATTACGTAACAAAATGGTGTGAGCGAAATGGGGCTTCGTCGTTCAGTTCTGAAAACACAGTGTAAATGACGGCTGCTTCAATGATCAGTTCTAAAAAAAATAAGTAAACTAATACAGTTGCCTTCTGCCTGTGTGTTGCGCTTGACGAACGAGCTGCTTAAAAGAGGTGTTTGAGAGCTGGTTTCGCTTCGCTGTCTGTCATTATAAGAGATGCCGTGGAAAACGCACGTTCCACGTCAGCTGGCGTCACATTTACAACGAAAACTGCCCTTGCGAGTCGGAAAAGCAAGGGAAAGTGGCTAGCGTTCGCTTTCCGTTAGGTCGGAACCGTTTAGGAACAAAGCTTGCAGCGTGCAGCTTGCAGTCGCAGGCGTGACCGCAGTTCCTACCACATGGGCTCTCCTGTATTTTAGGCCTTCGTAGACGCTGCTTCGGGCAAAGGTGTCCGAGTGTCTAGACAGGAGGGCCAGTATTGCAAAATGTCCTGGGGGAGGAGGGGGGAGCGCGAAGGGAGATGGGGCGTAAGCTGATATGCGGAATTTCGCAGTGAACACAAACACCGCGCCAGCGTCCCGATGACGGCTAGGTGGGATGCGATCACTGATGGTTCCGGACGCAAAAAAACAAAAGTTAAGCGTGGGGAGACAGCTTGCAGCCGGGGCGAGGACGCCGCCAAGGTAAAAAATCACAAGGCGAAGTTGTTGGGAGAGATAGGGGGGGGATGCCACCGCGGTAGTTCCCCACGACGGATACCAACGGCTTAGAGCCACGGTTATTGGGCGGAGAATCACGATGAACTTCGTATCAGCGCTGTATTTAAGGACATAGTTGTACAGTCTACGCCCGTTACAACGGACCCTCTGAATCCGGAAAAAAACGTCCGCTGTAGCCGAAGTATGCAGTATCCGACGGGGGGGGGGTGCTATGAGCCCTACAGTGGGTACTTTGACCGATATTGCATGCATAGTACATACACTTTGTTCTTTCTACACGCCTGCAGCACCTCTGCACAGTGTTCGCGCGAGGGCAAAGAATCGCGTAAACACAGTTTCCAAAACTTAGCACCGGCACTTCGAAAAGGCCTAGCACATGTGGTCAAGCGTGTAAAGACGCAAGAAGATCTGAGCAAATAACGCAAGAATATAACTAGGCGCAATTATAAACCAGCTATAAAACATCAGTCGTGCCCATCAGCATTAGCTAGGCTCTTTTAAATCCCCTCACGAGGAGGCAGGTTTTCCCGAAACCGTTCGTCAAACAAATCGGATCGCTGCCTGACGTTCCCTCAAGGCAGATTCCACATTTTTAGCGATTTTATTCTGGTCATTGAAACAGATGTAATGAAATAATCTGATGACGGTCAGCTGTAAAATCGAAAGTTAGACCAGTTGGACTGCGCACGGTTACCGGCAGATTGCACACAATGGATGGGGAACAACCCCTACTTGAGGCATTTCTTACCTTTTTCACCGAACGGAACGGGAACGATGCATGCGTGGGAATAATAAAAGCCGAACTTCACTGAACCCGAGTTTTTTATTACATAAAAAAACTGACGAGGGCAGACTCACCTCCGAGTGCACCACTTCGAGTATTCGATTGCCCTGTTTTCAATCTCACCGGAGTCACGTTTATCGGCAGCGGCCTTGTTCTTGACGGTACAGCGGACATTGTGCTTAGACAGGCTTGTACTTCTGGCGATGTCAGCCTGTTTTTCCTCATGTTCAACAGCATTAATTACGCTTAATTTATCCGACAGTGAAATCAGCTACCCTGCCGCTCATGCCGCTGTTCGCACAAGAAAAAAGCCACTGGCTTGGCTTGGCTGCGCCAACGACCCGGCTGCCAGCAATGTTGCCAGACATAATAGTTTTCTTGCCAAAATAAACGAAAAAGCACACCGGGCGCCGGCCCCGCGGAAGTCCGCTATAAACGTTCAGTCGAAACAATTTTCGCCTAAAATTTAGTCTGTTGTAGCCGATAGTCTGTTCTAGCCGGGTCCGTTGTGAGCGGAGCGGACTCCATTTAAAATGCATGGGTACCAGACAAACCAACAGAAATGGTCTGTTGTAACCGAAAGTCCGTTGTTGCCGGATCCGCTGTAACGAGCGTAGACTGTAGTAGAATCGCTGCTTATAAATATACTGTGCCTGTAATCAGCCAATCGATTTTACCAGTACTGAGTTATTGTTAAATTCAAGGCTCCGGCTTACTAATGTTTGAACTTGGGCTGGTGGGATCTTTTGCGTATTTTTGCATATTTTGACAAAAAATAGCGCGTAGAATGAAAAGAGCGCTTTACTTTGGGAAAAATACATGTAATTCCATTCCCATTCCATTCCGGGCAAAAGAAGCTTAATTCCATTCCCATTCCATTCCTTCAAGTATTGTCGCCATTTCATTCCCATTCCATTCCGGGGTCGCAAAAATGTGGAATGATTCCGGATTCATTCCAATTCCGGACTGGTAACTCCACAACACTGCATAGGAGGTCTACGGGGCGCGCATACCCTGCAGGTTACCACCAGATGCCACAAAGTCAGGAAGGGCGCAGTGTTCTTGTAGCAGCAAATAAAGTTTGTTGGAATCAACATGCACCCTTCACTACGCTGTCAAACAACAATCACGCTGATGATTAATCTTGGAGCAAAGTCCTTTCTATACACATTCAATCAGATTTGGAACGTTGTCAACCAAACCACTTTATTCGAGGTGTCCAACAAAACGCAAACTAGATAACCAGGTGTTGCCTGATGCCGCAACCCGTTCAACCCGTCACGGTGGCTCAGTGGCAAAGGCGTGCTGCTGAGCCCAAGGACGCGGTTCGATCCCAGCCGCGGTGGCTGCTTTTCTGATGGAGGTGAAAAGCCAAAACCCGCGTGTAGCCAGAGGGGGTGGAAATGAATCCGGTAGAGCCCTCCAGTAGGGCGTGCCTCATATCTCGCGCGTAGCTGTGGCTCAATAAACCCTACAATCAGTCATCAACTTCCAGTGCTGGATAAGGTGGCCTTGCCAGACTGAGCACTGGCTACTAAAATAAAGGATTAACAAGGCATGCTTCGATTCACTATTCATTTTTATTGGGCTGCACAGTTTTGTTCTGGTAGGGTAAACGGAGTAGCACTTGAGCGAGTTCAGGGAGCAAATCAGCACGATTTATTATACAGCGTGTGTTCCACCTGCATTGCTGCAGCGCCTTAGCAGCGATGCGGAGCTGTCTTCTCTGGGCTGGAAGTTCCGGGGATGTTCTGCGGACGTTCTGGGCATTCCGTGGAAGATGGCCTCTGCTGCATTGAAGAGGCTGTGCAGCTGTTCCCTGGGAGGTCTCCCTCGATGACCTGTATGGCCAGCCGGGACAGACGCTGGGCAGATGGCTTTGGAAACTGGAGCAGGTAGGAGGGCCATGTGTTTGGGGACGTAGACCTTGCAGCAGGCTACGAAGATCCTGCCTCCTCACTGTGTATCTGTTGTAAATTGTAGGCAGCCTAGGAAGCAGTCCACACGGACCGTCTTTGCTTTTATAACTTTGTAGTCTGTGTTTTTTAGATAGGATGAGCTCATAGAAAGCTAAAACGGAAGACTGGGCGAGTTGGTACATGTTCATAATAACAGCGCTACCGACACAGACAGAGCCGTGTTTGTGCCCTCTTCTTTCTGTCTGTGTCGGTAGTGCTGTTATTATGATCATAGAAAGCTTTGATTTATGTTCATTTCGAGGGCTCAATCACTTCAAAACTGTTTATTTCAAGAAACCGTCTATAGATGCTTCTCCAGGGAGCTCTTGCCCTTCACAACTTTCGTGATGTCACAACCCGTAGTAAAGTTGAAACTCGTTATAAATGGCATGAATATAAGAGGCAATCACGTATAAGAGACACTTCTAACTGACCTGGATGGCCCCCAATCTTTCCCATTAAATTCCACGTCCTTAAAGATTGGCCACGTAGCTACACTCTGCGCATAGGCGTGCGCAGAGTTCTCGATTAGGGGGGGCAAAGTCTTACCGCTGTGCCCCCCCCCCCCCCTTACAGCAACTCCCGACCTCTTCCCACTGAAGGCCTAGCGGTCCGAACGCAGTGCAAAGAGGGATGGTTATAAAATTTTTATTTCAATGCGATGGAATTGCAACACATACAAAATATTTCTGAGCAGAAATTTTTACTTTAATGTGTTACATTGGCAAAATATGGACCAATTTGGCGCCCCCCTTCAGATGATTAGAGGGGCGGCCGCCCCCCCTGCCCCCCCTGTGCGCACGCCTATGACTCTGCGGTAGCACCACTGTATGCTTTAAAGGGACCCCGCAACACTTACCATCGACTTCTCGGAATGTATTTTGGGGTAAAGTCTATTGTCCCAGCAATCTCCTCCGCAAGAATTATGGAAATCCGTTCACTATTACTGAAACTACGCGCGATGAGAAGTTGCGCATAATTGTTCCCTCGCAACTCGACCGTGGACAACGCGACGAAACAACACCACCTAGACTTTCAAGGCCTGCGGAGTGCCGCCGTGACGTCACACGGCTGGGGCGGCCGCGCGCCGCCCGCAGAGCACGGAAGCGGAGGCACTGAACAGGTTTAGTGCCGTGTCACGGCGAAAATTGTGGGGTCGTAGCATTCTGTTTCTGTTCCCGTGCTTGGACATGACCCCATAGTCAGCCGACCATGTAACGCCAAGCTGTGTTGTTTGAGTAAACATATCGGTGGCCACAAAAATCGTTTCCGCTGTTGCTCGCGAATACTTTCTTGTCTAACCATGAACCGCACTAACTATCAATCCATCAGACAATAGGATACTGCTCATTGATTACATTGTTGTGTATACGTGGGATTTAAATGTGCTGCACTTGCAACTAACTCTAACGTTTTTAAGCTACAATCACAAACGAGGAGAAGTTAGATAGGTTTGAAGTGAAGTTATAAGCACAAAACATTAACACACGAAGCACACGATTTCGTTTTGGATAGTTTTTGAGCAGTACAATGCAATACATGCTAAAAGACTCAACGTAAAGCTAAATTTGAAATTTACCTGTTCTTATTTTAAATATGTTTTTTTGTCATGTACGAACAGCATCATTACGAATATTTTGTTGTAACATGCACACCATATTCAAGGTCACTGCCACGTGCCAAAAAGCGCTGTGAGAGCGTAATGAAAAGCAAGACCGAAAAATAGCATTATTATATGACTAACTGGCTGATCATTCGTGGATGCCATTATAAGGATAATAAAAATGTTCTATTGGGCATGGAGGTGTCTGCAGCCGATGCCTGTAAAAAGAGTGAGTTGATAAAAAGTTTTCACCTCAATAACGACTTTTAATTTTTTTTTAATCCATTAGAATTAAGCAGTCCTTCACACACTACGCTGAAACTCGAAGGGGTCAGGACTATTTATCGTATCTCGCAGGAAACTATGCGACCATGTTGAACTATTACGCTTATCTTAAATTTGAAGGCATGTTGCTCCACATTTAGATAAAAGTATCACCACAAAATTACTCGAATTTTTTTTTTATGAACCAGTTCACGTCAATCCTGCGCCATTTACTTTTTGCTACCGCGCGTAAAGTATTTATAGGGGAATGAATACGTCTAGATTAGTGAAACATGTGTTATTAGGGCTGTCTTTGCGACTTCTCGGCAAGCAACCTTTTTTTTTTGCAGCGAAACATCCAAATGATGCCAGCTATCTTTTAAAAGCATGCAGATCGAACACTACAAATGCATTTATGATGACTTTAAACGGATTTATTGCACTAAAAGAACACTAGTCCTGATGTGAACACAGTGACTCACTTGCTCAGCGTTTGAAGCTTTCTTTCTTTTGTTTTTGCGCTAGCGTCCGCGATCTTGTCATTCAGTCGGCAACAGAAGTTCTTAAGCAGAATGTTTGTACTGCACCACAGCACATGCTTCAGTAGGAGCTCACCCTGGAGTTCAGTGTAGGTTGAAAGTCTTCTCGGCGTATCGCACGTATCCATTTTCGTCGCAACTCGTCCTCTTGAGGAAACCGAAACACCGGCACTTTACACTCTGTTGTGTAATTTCCGCGACACCGCGGAACTGATCACTTGCTCGGCATCACAATTTTAGGGCGCACCATCCCGGCAGAATGACAAATGACAGGCACGAAAAGAAGCTTCGTCACGATCATGCGCGCAGTACCATGCACGTGAGTGCAGTGAGAAAAAAAGCTGACTGAGAACACAGCAGTTTCAGTTTACAGGCGCTGTCGAAAATAGTGCGGGGTAGGTATCAATCAACCTCCGTCGAACTTGCTTGCAAATGAAGGCTGTAACTTATAAACATAATTGTAAGTTATTTTTGTCGACAATTTACCGGACAATCTGTCCTCATTCTACCGCAAAATATACATCGATATTTGTTGTCACTGCGCGAACTGACACAAACATGGGCATGATGTGTGGCACTACTTGTACCTCTTTACCCTGAAGGAAACTTGTTGTGAGGGGTGGCTATGAAAATTCTGGGAAGTTGTGGTTAGTGAACCCTGCCGCCCAGCCACTACAAAGGATAAGCCGGGAAGTTATGCTGAGTGGGCGCGCCTTTTCTTTTCGCCCCCTTCTCGTTGGGCTTTTGTGGGCCCCATCGGGAGGCAATTAGCGTGTCTCGCGACAATGGCCGTCTTTCTGCTCCTGCACGTACCTACCTGTGCTGGGACAGGGGACAGTGGAAGGGGTGGCAGGGCCCCCGGAAAAGCTTGCAGGCGACGCCAGCAGAAAAGTATTTGGGCTTTGCAGGGAAGACGACCCTGTGCTTTGCCAAGAAGCCGAATTTTTCAATCAGCCCCCGCCTGCCCCAGCCCGATGACGTAGGCCGCGTCGCGCAAAAGAGAATTTCAGCTTTATAGTCTAGGTGGTGTTGGACGAAAGCTGCGCGCTCTCTCCCGGAGATGGGGGGCGGCTCGCGGCGTCTTCTCGGGTGGCCTTTGATATATGACGGGCCGGGGAGTTTTCCCCTTTTCTCCGAAATGTGGAGGGGTCTATTTCCGGTTTCCTGCCACAAAAAAAGCAGGCACGGCTGCCTGCTCGCAAATGCGCGCTCAGGCTGGTAGGGCGTTTTTGAAGCATTAAACGTTTGTTGTTACGTTATCTGGCTGAAAGGGCAGTATTAAATTCGTCACTCAAAGTCCACGCACACTCAAAACACAAAAGAACTGTCAAGACTGCGTACAGGCTCAGGCATAGAAGTTGGTACACAGCGCCGACAACGGCAGATCGTCACAGCAAATGTGAGGAATAAGCCGCGAAGCTCACCAGCGACAGCCAATAGGTAGCCATGGCCTCAATGACGTTGTTTAGGCCATGCCAGGCGTGCATAATGAGGAAAATTGAAGGGAGCGCGGTCGGTTTTTCCACGTCTTTCACAGCGATTTGCACGCTCACCGCTTCACATGCACGTGTAACATTTGGCTCAGGGATTCCTGGCAGTGTAACCTAAATGTCGCGCAGGTTTATTTGCGCAGGTTTATTTAAGGGGGGGGGGGGGACTGGCCTTAGACCCATTTCGTTTATTTCTTAACCAATCTTAATAAAACAAGGTGGTCTTACTGAGTTTTCTGAGCTGATTTTAAATATGCAATTATTTTGAGCTCCGGCAATTAGTTCCTGAGATAATTAATGATAATTGTTCATTGTTTAAGGCCCTAATGCAAAAAAATTGACTGGATAAAAAACAATTCTGAATGCAGGGCTATATAGTCCAGTAAATGAAGTATGAAATGTGGGAAGCATTTTGTAATTCTCGCCTCAGTAATGATTTTATAGTGCATTGAATTTCACATTGAAAGTATGGTCATCAAGCATTGATGAACCTGGCAATATAAGTATTTTTGAAAGCTAAACAAACAAATCTGCACGGAAGGTTGCATTCTCTTCACATTCCGGTTCCTGTTGCCAAAAGAATTACATTTGTATCTGTACCAGAGGCAAAGATATCGAGGCCTCAAATAACCAATAGCCAAAATTTTGTACTTCGAGAAAAAGAGCATTGATGAACTTAGCAATATAATTAATTTTTGAAGGCTGAATAAACAAATCCAAATTGAAGGTTGCGTTCTCATAACATTCAGGTTCCTGTTGCCAAAAGAATTACATTTTTATCTGTCCCAGAGGAAAAGATATCGAGGCCCCAAATAACCAACAGTCAGAAATTTGTGTTTCGAGAAACAACAAAAACAAACGCGGTGCTATTTACTGAAAACTTGAAGTGGGGATACACATATTTGCACTGTACAAGTGCTCGTAGGCTCCAGGCATGTAGTCCGATTGCCTTTTGTGCATGTGGCGTTTCCGCAGTGCTCGTTGCACGCTGTCGTTAGAGGCCCGCTTGCGGGCAGATTCTGCTGCTCGGTGCCGGTCCTTCTCGGCCATTCGCTTGGCATTGCAGAGGCCAGGATTCAGGGTCAGCTCGCTCAGAATGCCTGACGAAGTTCGCAATTTCCCGGCATTGAACCTCATGACTGCTTCTGCTACGGCTGCTTCAATGGCAAACAGTGATGCGTGGCGGTGTTTTGGCGCGAGGGACCATATCACGGAATGCAGGCTCTCATTGCTATTCTGTGTTTTCCCACGTTGGCAACGCTGCAGAAGCTTTCTGTCTGCCAAGCGCTCATAGATGGGAAGCAAGGCTTCGCAGACGTGTGGCGGCAAATGGTGCCTATGCTTGGGGGCAGGCTCTCTTTTGGCTGCGGCGGCATTCTGGCGGCACCAGGAGTCGAGGCCCGTGGGACACAGGCTCTGATTGCCCTCACTGTCATTTGATGTTATGTGGTGGTACGTTGCCATCACAGCATTGTGTGTTGCCTCAACATCCCCTTTGTGTGACTTCAGCGCCCACCCTAGTAGGACGTCAACTTCGTCACAAGGTCACCTGTGAGTTTGCCTTTGCCGCCAAGGCTCTCTGATCTGCTGCCTCTGTGATTCCCAATCGCAGTGCACAAAGATGTGCCCATGCGTTTCTCAACATGGTTTACACAGTCCTCCTTTTGAATCTTTATGTAGCCATACACATTGGACTCCAGCAGTGCAAGGAACATGCGGCTGTCGCCATCCGAAAGCACGGTCGTGTACCGAAGGCCGTGCTTCTCGAGGGACCTTTGGAAGAGAGTTAGTCCAGCCAGCAGTTCCATCTCGCCAGCCTTCGTGTCCGTGTTCTTCTGGCAGCGGTGGCTCTCTTTCCATGACGGATACGACGGATCGTCATCCTTTGGCCCTCGCTCGCATCCAGCGCAGAAGTTGCTGTACACAACATAATCAAGGACGCGCACCTAATGGCGGGAGATTCGAAGCGCCCCGAACCGGCTAGCCGCGCCAGAGGTGTTTAGGCTAAAGTCCCTCGATCAGATGAAGGGACTTTAGTTTAGGCTTACCACCGCGGTATTTTTTGATGGGCGCTTTCACAAGCAGCGTGGATGGCAGTTTATATTCCACTTTGCGGTCACATTATCAGCTCTTTTCTTGCATGAGCATCTTCGCTTGCGCCTCGTGCGTCATTTCAGCGAGCGGTTAGAAGTTGTCGCTGGAGCTGCCTGCACCGCTTCACGGCCAGTGCTGACGCCATGTTGCCGCCTCTAACTGCGCCGCACACAATACGCCAATTGTATCCGCGCCGGCGTCGCCGCGCCTGCGGCGTGCGCTGCACGTTTTCGCGAGAAATCGCTCCATGCGTTTCACGCATTAGAACATTGTGCAGATAAGCCACCGCTCTTTCCGAACAAGCGAGCCGCGCGAAGGTTTCCACCACCAGTACGTTGCGTTGATAAGCAGCCGCCTTCGGCATCGTGAACTCATGGTGGGGTAAAAAAAAAAATCCCGCTGGCCTATCTTATCATGTCCTGCGGCATCTTCATAGATGCAAAAAACGCAGCCATGGTCTTTCAAAACACAAACACAATGGAAGTTAAAGCTGCACTCGCCGTTTGTAGGACCGCGCTTTTGCAATGTGAGACCCTGCAGCAGCGGCTGATGTTAACAATAATAGCGTATTTACACGATTGTAAGATGACTCGAATGTAAGATGACCCCCCCAAAATCGCATCTCAAAAAAAAAAAAAAAAACGTGCGCATTTTACACAAGGGAAATTTATTCACGTGGTTGCGGAGGATTACTCATCGTCGCTGGAGTCGTCCTCGCTGGTGCTGCTGCCGTCATTGCTGCTGCAGTCCCACAGCACGTCGTCGTCAAGTGTGAGTCCACACTTCGCGAACGACCGCACCACGGCATCGCGTGGTACGGCCGCCCATGCGGAGAGGACCCACCCGCACACAGTAGCCAGGGAGGCTCACCTCACACGCCCGCTTGGCGTAAGTTCGCGGCTTCCTGACGAAATCCACTCGTTGTATTTGCGGCGCAGGAGGTCTTTAAAAGGCTTGTTGACCCCCACGTCCAGAGGCTGAAGCTGCCCCGTCAAGCCACCGGGGATGACGAGCATGTCGGTATGCTCCTTCTGGAGCACCGCTTTTACCATGGCGGTAAGGTGGCCTCTGAATGAGTCCAGCACTAGCATGTTGGGGATGTCTTTCTTGAGGGATGCCCCCGGCCTCAGGAGCCACACTAGACGGTACCATTCCACGACCATGTCGTCCATCATTAAACCCTTTTCATTCACCCGTACCACCACGCCTTTGGGAAGTGCCTCTTTAGGCATCGTCTTCCGTTTGAAGACGATGTACGGGCGGAGTTTGGTGCCATCAGCCAAGCACGACAACATTACAGTGAAACGGAGCTTTTCGTTGCCCGTTGTGAGTAGGTTTACATCGCGTGCACCCTTCACGCTCACTGTCGTGTTGCTCGTCATGTCAAAGTAGACGGGAGTTTGGTCGGCATTGCCGATTTGGCCAAGCAAGTACCGTCGGGTGTCGCGGAGTTTGAGGAAGTGCCTATGGAAGGCGAGGATTTTCTCCTCGTATGCGGCCGGCAACTTCTGGCAGATGCTGGTGCGGCGACGTAGAGAAAAACCAGCCCTCTTCATAAATTTAGACGCCCAGGCCCTACTAGCTTTGAATTGAGACCTTGGTATCCCTGCCTGAACAGCGTAGACACGGGCTTGCTGCGTGACCATTTCTCAGGTGACCAACAGCGATCGATCGCGTAGGTCAGTCACGTAGGCCGCAAGCTTCGTCTCTAGTTCCGGAAAGCGGCCAGACTTCGGCCCGCGAAAGCCACGGCGCTTGGAGTCGCATGAGAAAATTTCCTCGCGCTGAAGCCGCCACTTCCGCACCACACATTCACCGATTCCGAACTTCCGTCCTGCTGCACAGTTGTTTGTTTCCTCAGCATGAAGAATAGCAGCCCGCTTAAACGCTGCTGTAAACGAGCGCCGAGTGTTCTTCGAGCCTACGGCACTCATGTCAGACAGAAGTGACTCGAGAAAGCCGGTCATGGACACAAGCGACAGGAGCACGCGGCGACGCGCCCGCTTAGAAAATTGTATCACAAAGAGAAGCTCTTCCGTCAACTACCAATACCCCCCTACGGCGGCTCTTCCATCGATTATCGGTGCTCCCTCAAGAGCCGTGCGCTCGTCATAAAGGCACTCGTAATGCGCACAGTAGATGCTAAAAAAAGAAAAGCTTTTGTATAAGCACGTGGAAAACTATGCGCTTTGGGTTGAGCGGGAAACTATTCGAGATGACAATCGAAGCAACCGGCAGCAGCCACGCACGATCGTGATTAAAACAACATGGCGGCTGACGGAAGCAGCCGCTCGCAATTTCCGTGAGCACGTTACTCGCTTTCACGAAGCATTTTGTTCGTCTCTAACACGACCGGCTTTATCGTCGTGGTCTCTAATAAACAAAATGAGTATTAGCGAATCCCTTTATTCAATGCACGGTGCAAACGTAGCCACTATCATATCACGTTGCTTAGTACACTTCCGAACGCGATAGTGGGAGGTTAGTCGCTCTAGGTCCAACTTACAAAAGGTGAATCATTTTTATTGACGCCAGAATGTATGAAATGGTTACCGTAACCATGGAAATGAGCGTGCAAAGCCGTTCACACCTCAAAGCACCCCTGATTTCTTGTCTCTCTTGTCGTTGCAAGCGGTACATGGTTCGATTTTGATTCTAAGACGACCCCCAACATTGGATTGTCAAATTTGAAAAAAAAAGGTCGTCTTACAATCGTGTAAATACGGTACGAAATAAAGACCCTGCCTTTGTTTTGAGGTGCTGTGCGTTTGGGTGATAAAAAATTTATCATGACTTGAGAGGTAGGTGGCGATTTGGTTGAATTCGCGCACGTTTTGGTTATACAGTCTAATCCTGCTACAACGAAGTCTGCTTCAACGAAATTTCCGCTTCAACGAAATATTTCTAATTCCCCGTCAGCTAGCCATAGAAGTCAATGCAACAAAGTCCTCGCCACAACGAACCGTTTGTCTGGCTTGCTTTCGCTTCAACGAAATTTTCGATGAATTGGGCTGGGTTTGAACAATTATTTTACAATAAAATAAGCATAGCGCCAGCTATCTGTAACTTTTTAAACATTCAGGACGCTTAGTTTCACCGAAAACATGCGCGGTGCACCCACACCGTTACCCAAAACAAAAAAAAAAACAAAAAAACTCGTAGGCGGACGCCATTGTTTGATGGTGATAACGATGTGGCTGGCCGTCTTTACATGAGGCACAGGCCCGGTTCGCCAAGCCGGAGCTACAGCCAATCTGTATCCAATCGAAATCGCACGAACGTGCTCCGCTGCTGGCGCGGCGCCATCATGTATGCGTTGTGACGCGTGAGTAGCTGTCCTTGCCGTTTTCCTTCTACCATTCTTCATAGCCAAGAGCAAAAATCATGTTTGTGTGTTTGGTCTTGAAGCCAAGTCATCCTATCTTAGTCGCGAGCTGGCAGTCATGTTTAATGCAAGCGCGCGCGTCTTGCCTGCCAAGGTCAGTAGCTGCCGTGCCCTGTCAAAGGATAAGATAACGGCACTGCTCCTTCCCCAAGCGAGAGGGGGGGCTTCCCACAGCCTAGCAGCTATCTGCAAGTAATCAGCTCGGTGGGCACGCCTTGTTGTGCAGCAGAACGTTCTTTGCGTGCAGTGAACACAGATAACCATTGGTATGTTTGTTATCCGAATAAACATGGCGTTATTGCGCGTCACTCCTTTTTCTAAACATTGTTTTTTTGCTGCCAATGATGCGGAAACATACGGGGCTATTTTTCGGGCCTTTCCGTGGTGTGTTGGGGCAGATTTCGCCTCAACGAATTTTCGCTTCAACGAAATTTTTCGCGCGTCCCGTCAATTTTGTTGTAGCGGGATTCGACTGTAGTGCGGTACCGCTTATAGTGCGGATTTTTGCGGCTCCCGCGACATACGTTATAAGCGGTCTACACTGTATATAGGAAAAAGGTCCCAGTTACAGGCAATAAAGGATTGTAGCATGAAAAAGAAATTTTGCAATGCATCAAGAAAAAAATGCCAATAACAGGTTGTGGACTGTACAATTTTTAGAGGCTCTTCTGCAATATTAAAAATGGAAAAAAGTTCCTTGTGGGCTTAGTGCCACGATGAGGATTGGGTGAACCAGTTGTACGTGTCACCAACGAGGTCATCAAGGCTTCTTGGGAGCCCTTCTGCCATGGTGGCCGAAGTTGCCGCTGCAGCGAATGGCAGACAAGGCGAATTGAAACGAGGTGTGGAACATGAGCCCTCAGCTACTGGTTTTCACTCCTTGTTCACTTCTACCACCACTTTCGCATTGTCTGTGCTGATTCCAACCAGGTTTTTCAAGTTTAGTCTGCATTCACTTAGGACACATTTTATGCCCTCAACAATGCCTTGTGCGTTGCACGTTTCTAGCACGCAAAGAACGAGAAATGTGGTCACAGTGGCTGTCTTCGCTTTACTGTGGTAAACAATAGCCACTGAGAAATACTTTGTCACAGATATGTCAGTCGATTTGTCAACAATGATGCTATCTTTACTGTTGTCAATCGTGGACTCATGCATGGTAATGCGAGATTTCCGTAGTTCCGCAAGTGCCTAAAGGCACGGGGAGAGATGGTAAATAAGAGGCTTGAAAATAGCAGCAGCTCTGAAGAGTAGCAGGGTGACTTGCTCAAAGAAAGACTTGTTCCTTTAAAAAGGCCAACAGCTCTGAAGAGTAGCAGGGTGACTTGCTCAGAAGGAGAAAGCCTTGTTTTTTTAAAAAGGTCAAGGTATCTTGCTGCTCCTCATTTTGCATTTGCAGATTTGTTGCGTCTTCCAGAAGAGATAGCACGAGCTTCAATATGCCATCTGTCTTGCCTTCGGGTTTGCGGAAGGCAAGAATCTTATCAAAGCTCTCAACAGTATCCAAGAGACATGTCTGGCACCGAACGTCATTTGCACTCTTTGGAATGATCATGCCATCCAGTTTTGATGGCTTGAAGATACAGCTTTATAGGGAGGTCTTTGGGGACCTTTAACTGACTTCCTGATTGCTGGGGCACCATCGACAGTTAGACATAAGAAGAATATATAGTCATGCTGTAAATTAACCCTCCAGAATTTGGAAATCTTGATACATGGTAGCCACTTGTAATAGCGCCTGGACATTACCAATTTTCGATTTTTTTTGTGTTTTATTTCGACTGGTGGGTCTCAATAGACTTGCTGATGGCATCTTGTAATGCAGCTGCCTCTCGGCGCATCTTCTCGTCTAGGGCCTCCTGAGACGTGTGAATTTGGGGCAGAGAGATATGCTGGGCAGTCAAGAAGTGTGCTTGGAACTGCAACAGTTCGTAACCGTACGAGCTTCAGTGTGGCGGCAGTTAGTTTGCCCGTCGTTCTATCCGTGCTACTTGTTGTATTTACCATGTTTGATGGTTTAAAGTGGCGCTCACAGACCTGGGATCAGAAGAAACAAAGACAATAAAAGCTCTACAACCTGAAAATTAAAAACCAGACATCAGGCGCGCGGCAGTACAACGAGGGGAATTTTGTATGAATTTCGTGGGAACCTAATGTCAGCAATGCTATTTTGCTACGACCGAACATATTTAGGCAGTCCAAAAGAGGCAGAACAATGGCATTATCTCGCAACATGCTGCCTGCAGCGTTTTCAATGCAACTGAGGCAGGTGTAACAACGACAGTTAAAGGAATGTCTTCCTTACCACCTGCCGCTTTCCTGGAGTGAAGTCCGCAGGGTGGATAGCTTTAAGGGGAGACACTGGTCTTAAACCTATCTTCCTTGTTTTTTCACCAACTGCAATGAAACTTGACTCCCTTGTGTAGTTTGCTGTGCTGATCTGAAATCTGCACTTATTTTGTTTCTGTGCCAATTAGTTTTTAGTATAATTAACATTAATGAGTGATTTTTTGCGTAATTATTAGAAAAAAGCCTAACTGAAAGTTGTTTTCTTCACACCAAAATGCACTAGAAAGCACAAGGAACACAATGTTAGGAGTACTTTTTTGATAAGGCCACAAGTAGTGATTTTATGGCAGTTTAAAGTTTGTTGTTCAAAACTTGGCACCATGAGGTCTGGTTCAGAGCGAAATAAAAATTTTTCGACGCATATAATAAAAGTTCTGTTCCTACCATTGTGTGCTTTGCACATTCTGCTCCATGGCACAAGAAAAATTATAGTTTTGTGTGCCCTGAGAGCTGAGATAGCTCTTCCCCAAGTTTGCAAACAGGCCAAAATTAGTGTTTTGAGAAAATGAAGAAAGAAACAGCAGACTCGTTTTCAGTGAGAACAACAACAAAATTGCAGTGTATTTACACTGGTATGGAGTCAGTAGCCACCAGGCACATAATCTGTTTGACTGGAGGTACACTGGTATGGAGTCAGTAGCCACCAGGCACATAATCTGTTTGACTGGAGGCACCGGAGTGGCGCTTCTTGAAAGCTCGCTGCATGCCATCAGCTGACTTCTGCTTGCGTGCAGAGGCGGATCCTCGACGGCAGTCTTTTTCTGCCATACGCTTCGTGCTGGCAAGCCCAGGGTTCAGGTCAAGTTGCTTTAGAATGGAAGCCGAGGCTCTTTCGTTGCCTGCAATAAACTTCAGCACCACCTCAGCCACAGCAGCTTGCACAGTGAACAGCGACGCGTGCTTCTCCTTGGGTGCCAGGGCCCATATCATGGAGTGGAGGGACTCATTGGAGTTCTGCTCCGTACGCGGGGGCTGCCGCTGCTTCGGCACATGCTTTTTTTGCTGCGCACGTGCTGCATTTTTTGCGCTACGATGAGGTCCGGGTAAAGTTTTCTTTCGACTTATGAAAGCATGCATGTTAGCACGTGTCCAGCAAGTTCGGTTTACACATAGAGTAGCTGCCGGGTCCATTTTCGCCGGCCCTTGTCTTGTCGTCTGCTAGAGACTCGTCGCCTGCTACGCGCCGCTTGAACGCCCGAGTGCCCCGGCGGTTTCACAGGATGGAGCGTGCTCTTGGGGGGTCGTCCAGCGCATTTTTCTCTTGTTTTCTACCTTCTTCACGTGTTCCCAGTTTGAACATCCGGATTTTAGGGACAGAAACATTGAGGCTTACAAGAATTCCCGTTAATGCATTGTTTCTAATTCTTTTGCAATTGCGAACAAAGTGATAGCTGCAGATCCGTGTCCACTCTCTAAGCTCCCATGAAGTGCCATCAGGACTGTGAAGGAAAGTGTAATGTGTGCACTTAACTAAAGACTGCCGCCCATTCGTTGCTGACAGTAACGACGACGCCGTAGTGAAAGCATTTATACAAACTATCTTTAAGGGTGTGCGCAATCGACTGCAAAAACATTGAGGGAATCTCCTTCCGAGAGTCATAATGTAGGCAAAGACGTCCCCGCTATCTTCGCAATGCGGTCCACAACCCTCTTAACTACTAATAGCAAATTTAGGGAAAAAAACGCACGAACAGCAATCGACTTGCCTTGATTCTTTCCGGAACAGAAGCTACAATAGCAAGCATTAACACAGGTAATACAGCCAGGCAAATATATATATATATGTATATATATATATATTGTGAGCGCTTACTTGTGCACCTGTGAGCTGCCCCACACCGTGCCCGTCCTCGCTGATCTTGTCAAGAGCTCTCTTCAAGGAGTATCCAGCCCTGACCTGAGAGGTCGGTCTCCCTCGCAAGTCTCTTCACTGCAGTGTCGAACTTGCAGTCAGGCTTTCTCTTCCTTGGGTTGTCAAACCTGTACCCTTCCAGCCCGACCAACACCAAGGTTGAGGGCAAGAAAGGGCGCCTGTCTTCAGGGCACATGTACAAAGTGTCATACAGTAGCCAGTGGCCTCCTCCTCCCTCAGGCTGCCATCTGAAGAGCCCGATTTCTGCCATAAGGGAAAGGGTTTGGTCCCCGATGTTAGTAGTTCTGATGGAGCCAACAGTAGGCTTGTCGGTCCCGGAGAACGTGTAGAGGAAGGCCAGATAGACCCTTGGTGTCTGCTCCAACAAGTCCTGTTTTCCTTTGAGCATGTTCCTAGTGGAGCTAGAGAATGAATCCCGATGTTGTGAGGGGAGCCACGACAGTGTGTGCTGATTCATCCTCTTGAAATGGTGACCCAGGATGTCGGACATCGTCTTTCCTCCCCACATGATAATCCAGTGTCTTGCGGAAGCCCTTACAAGGGTGCAGGTAGGGGATGATCATCTCTGAGTCGAAGTCCCAGGCCTCATTCAGAAACGAAGAGGTTGGCGGAAGCAAGCCTGATATCCTCAAAGGCTATCCTTGCTTTGGGCTGGTTGCAGACCAACACCCAGTCGTCAGTCACTTCAAACATGACTTTCCTTGGCTCTGGAGTCGCGGTGTCGGACACAATCGTCAATGTGCCACCTCCAAGATTCTCATCACCTTCAGTCTTAGTGGGGAAGTCCGAGCCAGTCAGGTCGACTTTCTGTAGGTGTCTTTTGAAGGCGGTCCAATTGGCTGTGTCAATCTTCAAGAGCTCCTTGGGGTTAGCCATCAGCTTTTTACGGCATTCCTTATGGATTGCGCCAATTGTTTTCTTCCTGGAGACTTCCCAGCCCCACTTACAGTAGCACCCCACCATCGCGATCACCTCAGACAAGTCTTTGGAGTCGACATAGGTGCAAGGTATTTCAGAGACCATAGGGTGTCGATGCTTGAAGAATCCGCGGACGTACTCTTTCTGGAAAGAGACTTGCTCTTCCCCTATGTACTCCTTCCAGCTAACTCCACTCGGGCCGGTCCTGATTACGTACTCTTCACAGGGGTTTCCATGTACTCTGACTGGTTTGAAGTCACAACACCAAGAAGTGCTTTCAGGAACTGTGTTGGGCTGGTGTCGCTTTGCCGCTCCAAGAGTCTGTCCAGAGGCTCGCGGTTGAATGTCACAGTCCTGAGGGCCTCAGCTGCATCTTGGGGAGAGCCACAAGCTTTGGCGGCTTGGAGCAGTAGGGCTTTGTCAGGCTTCAAACAACTCGAATGGCTTGCCTGTCTCGGAGCGTCTGGCTTTAGGTCAACAACTTTCCAGTTGTATCCGAAAATCGCGTGCGAGTGCACCGTCTGGAGGTCATCAGTCAACTGGATTGTAGGTATCCACTTATAGTGGGGGTCCATGAGGCTAAGTAGTATTCTGGCCTGGTCAATGAACGGCATTCCCGTCACTATGTCGTCTTTCAAGACGTTTGTTCTTGACAGCCTCCATGTAGTTAGACGTCACTTCTTGAGTGTAAATGCTGGCGCCATGTTAGATCAGTTCAGCTACAACCGCTTGTCTCAAAGAGGGGGGCACATCAACCAGAGGGATTCTAGTTGGCATCGTTCTCCGGGCCTTTGGCAGATAGCCAACTTTGATACTTGCATTTGCCCATTCGAATTCGTAGAAGCCTTCTACCATCTCTCGAGACTGCTTGTACAAAAGGTTGATGATAGAGATGGTCTGGTTACTAACCTGTTGGGGCTTGGAGAGCCAGATGTCGAATGCCCTTTTAGAGCAGTATACCTGCCCTTGAACTCTGGCATCTCGGTTCCTGCTCAGCGCCTCCCTCTTCTCTGCTTCTGTGAAACAGTCAAGTTTGTCTTCTCTAGCAAGAAAAGGGGTTTTCTTGGCCATCAACAACATTGTTGTTGCTAGAGGCTCTGGGTCTGTGACTCCCCGCGCATATCTTGCAATGACTGTCTTGTCACACTCCTTGGTTGTCCTCAGCATCCTAATTGCACGTTTTCCTTCGCTGCTTCTGTAGGTTGAGTTTATTTTCCTCACCGCTGCCAGTAGACTTGCCTTTCTCTCATTTAGCTGCAATTGGGTAGCCATTTTTTATATTAGAAAACGAGCTGCCACTGCGTCCGCTGTCAGCCGTCAAAATGTTTCCCGATGAAACCGTCAGGACTTCTTCGCTACCAGGCGGCAGGACGTGGTCAGCATGCAGAATCAAAACCTGACGTCGTAAGGCCGCAGCAGATGTAAACTCGGTATCGCTGATTTGAATGTCTGGGTGGCGACAGGATATGACGGCGGAAGCTGAGGAGAGAAAGTCCCAACCCAAAATTAGTTCATGATACCACTGTGACAGGACTGCAAATTGGATATGATGACGATCTTTCCCGATTAACACTCGTGCAGTACAACTTGCGACAGGCTGCATAATATGTCCATTTGCATTAAATAACGAAGGGCCGGCGTAAGGGGTCTTCACTTTTCGTAGACGAGAACAAAGATTAGAATCCATAACAGAAAGGTTGGCTCCGGTGTCAGCTAAAGCTTTCACGCAAATACCTTCCACTTCCACAGATAACACATTTGAAGTGCGCTCTGGAGGAGTTTCAATCAGTCCAAACGATGCAGTTTCCCCTCCACAAACTGCAGTGCCTAGTTTCCGGTTGGAGGTCAGGGTCACGAGAGATGGGGCGAATGGGTGACACGAAACGACGGTAAGGCAAGGTTGAATGACGCCTCGAGTCACAGCCACTGCACAAATGGTCGAATGAGTCCTGAGGAGACAGAGAACGTTGTCCAGGAGAGTGGGCAGGTCCTCGAGGCGCGTAGTTAAAGCGGACATCACGTTTGTAAGGTGCGTAACCGCGCCGTTCATCTTGTAGGCGGCGTCGGCAGAAGCGCGCGATGTGGCCTCTTATGCCGCAGTAAAAGCAGACCGGGCATTCGTTGGAACAAAACGTCAAGACATGGCCGCCAGTTCGGATAGACAATAAGATGAGAAGAACGGAGTGTCGCTCAAATAGCAAGCGCGTTCCACCAACCTCCATCTGTACCTCTTCTTCCATGGGGTGAGCTAGAAAACTTGACCTTTACGAGCTTCCGCGATGTTGCTGGAATGTGGGTCTGCTTTACAAGGCTAATCTTCGAAAGTTGCTGAGGCTTAGGCACCTGAAAGGTGTTAGTAACCCAATCAATAATGGCTTTCAGTGTCACCAGAAAGCCATTCCCAAGGAGAAGTAGTTCGCTCTCGAGGTGAGGGACAACGATGAAGGTTTGGCGGAAATTTCTCGCTCCAAGCACACGAGGGGCGAGCACCCCACGGCCGCAGGCACGGCGTCGGGTGTTGGAGCGTCGGCGCAAAAATGAGAAGAGGGAGAGAGCCACAGTCGTGCGTAAATGCGCTGAAAAGCACGTACGTTATATAAACAGTGTGCCATGCCACATTCTGGGGTTCTGAAAAATGTCGTCCCGACATTTATTTTTAACACTCCCCTGCGGGCTGTAGACAGGAAACACTTAGTTTTGAGAGTCACTCACCTGACTACCTGAAGCGCTCGTGTCGGAGTCCTCGTTGCCTGTCGCACGTGGAGAAGCTCCACACATCCTTGCTTTAATCTGGTCGAGGCGGCACAATACTGGTGAAAGCATATCCACGATCAGTTCTTGTGTAGCTTGCATCTGCACTGCGGGCCCCACTGCGTGATAGGCTGTAGTAGGAGAATGGTGAATTTCACGGTGCTGAAGGTATGCCGCCGTAGATTTTGCCATCATCCGAGTGCCACGGTCGGTAGTAATTACCGCGGCACAGCCCATGCTTGAGAATGATGCGACGTTCAATGAATTTCTGAACAGTCACGGCTTCTGTGTTGCGAACCGGTTTGGCCTGTGAACTTTGTTAACTGGTCGATAGCAACGATGATGTACTTGTATCCCTGTGACGACTTGAATGGTCCAACAATGTCGAGACCAATCGTGTGGAATGGGGAATGCACTTCAATCGGCTGCAAGAGACCTAGCGGTGCAACTGGTGAAGTCTTCATTCGTTGACAAAGGTTGCAATGATTGACAAAACTTTTGATCTTCAGCCCTTTTGCTTGCAGGAAGGCACATCAGAAAGCGTTGGTGAATTGGGCCCTCATTTCTCTTGTAGAGAACGCCTTCGTGTATGACGAACTTAGATCGTGCTCGCTTCTGCTTTTTTCTGGTACCGGATTTTCCCGCTAAAAGCTGAAGATGTCTTTGCAGAACGCGTCTGCATATTGTGCTTCATCGAAATTTCCCAATGGTTGGCATAGTACCGCCAAAGGCGAAAAATGGGCTGATATATTGCCATACGTTACAACACCGGCTACCAAGACACCATTCGGGAGACACCCTTTCTTCTTGGTGTACGGTAGAGATCCAGTCTGAGGTTATGGAGGAACCAGAATCCGCCCCTTGCAGTGAAGCTCGGCATCAGACCTTAAACTTGAATGGCATTTCATTCTATATTGGTTCAACGCTGACACATAGCGTTTATCCCAAACTACAGCGTACATGCCACACCTTTGCGTGCGCTGTTGAAAAAGGACACTTCATTCCAGTGGGAAGACCCACAGCAAGATGCTTTCGAAGTACTAAAGGCTTGCCTTTCTGAGCCACTGCTGCTGAAACTATTTTCAAGTGATTTGCGGTTAAACGTTCAAGTGAACCATGGAGGACGCGGCCAAGACGGAAGCGTACAAAGCCTCCGTCGAAGAGTTGAGAAGGTCAAGTTTTCTAGCTCACCCCATTTGGAAGAAGAGGTACAGATGAAGGTTGGTGGAACGCGCTTGCTATTTGAGCGACACTCCGTTCTTCTCGAACCAGTGGTAATAAGCTCAACGGAACGATATTCTACGTTCTCTTGACAAACTGTTCAACGCCTTCCGTCCCATTAATGATAGGGGCAAAGTTGTTCCAAAGACCATTCCACAGCTAACGCGTCGAGTTCTGTTGAGGTGCAGTTGTTTTCAGCGCCTTTGAGAGAACGGCTCAGGTAGACTACAGGCCTTAACTGACCTCATCGGATTGTGTCTTGTCTTTCTCCAGTGAACTATGAGATTGATCTCATGGACGGTTCGTGCCGCGAAATAGTTCATGTGGAAAAGTTGAAGCCATACTTGTTCGAACTGGCTATGTGTCAGCGTTGAACCAACATTGAATGAAATGCCATTCAAGTTAAATGTCTGATGCTGAGCTTCACTGCAAGAGGCGGACGCTGGTTCCTCCATATCCTCGGGAGACGGCAAAGTAGTGATTCGCCCTCTGAAAATTGGAGCTCATCGAGCAGTGCAGCTACCCTGAGGCTGAAGCCGAAAAATGCAAGTTGATTCTAGCCACTCTTTCACTGAAAGCCAAGAAGCATTTCTTCGACGTTCACAAAATGTGGGCGACGTCGACCTGTAGGGAGTGTAGACCCCACATACGTTGATTAACTGCTTAAAATCCCTGGCGCCAAATGTGACAGCGCAGAGCAGCCGTCGGGGAAAAAGAGATCGGCCAGGGCCGCAGACACTACTCAACGCCTCCACAGTCAAACAAGAACTGTTTCTTTCTCGCTCCAAGCACACGAGGGGTGAGCACCCCGCGGCCGCAGGCGTGGCATCGGGTGTGGGAGGGTCGGCGCGAAAATGAGAAAAGGGAGAAAGCCACAGTCATGCGTAAATGCGCCGAAAAGCACGTACGTTGTATAAACACAGTGTGCCACGCCACAATTACAGTTTTATGACTACCACTGTTTTCTCTCTTGTTCCTCCAAAAATGGCTAATGATCTCTAATTATCTTGGTAAGTAACTGACTGACAAAAAATAATGCCATATTTGAAATCAGTGGGAAAAAAACAGCAAGTCTGACAAGTTTCACCGAGTTTACTTAGCAATTAAAGAAAGCTGTTTTAAGAGCGGTGTCTCCCCTTGAGCCTGCGCTTAGCATCAACGGAGAAGAATGCGGACACGAACGCACTTCTAAGCGACACCGGTCTTAAAATCTTGTCTAATATCTGGTCTAGATCTTTCAGTGGGAACAGTGCTGTATTTTCAATGAATGAATGAATTGATTGTTTCTATGGAAAGGACAGACGACGAGCAGGCATAGCTTGTCTCACCTAAGGGTGGACACCGGAACACCTGCTGGTGGGGGGGTGTGGGAGATGGAGAACATAGGCAGACAGGAAAGCGAGAAGAAGGAGAGGATATATACTATATACAGGACCAAACACGAAGAATAAACAAACAAAAAACAACAGCAAATATACAGGTCTAAACACTAAGAAGTAAACAGAAAACAAAAAGATGGCCACAGTTGTCTTGATGGCCCCTTTAAAACACTTTTTGCTTGGCAGCACACTCTAATGAAAGTACAAAAAAATATGCAAAACTAACAGTAGAGCTTCCTTAGCTCAAGTGTTTGGCCAGCGTGAATTTTTTTAAAATAAGGCCGACCACTAATGTCGTCCATTCACTTTTAAACAATCACTTTGATTGGCTCTGAGGGCAGCCTAGGGATAACTTGAAATCGCATCTACAACAGTTCCAAGAAACAGCACCATTTGGCAGTACTACATTGAAAGTGAGCATCAGACTGCGAGCTTCATAAACAGTGAAGTACCTTTTATAAGAATTAGTACATTAATGCTGCAGGTGTTGTCTAAAGTAATTAAATAACAAGTAAAACGAAGTGGCAGATCGCATGAACTTAAACACCATTCTTCCTGGAAAGCAGCTGTAGCAACGGCGAATTCCTAACAAGCGTCCTCAATGCTGGCACGTGCCCGTCCAAAAAGGCAGGGTGTTTTTTAATTCGAGTCACAGAAAAACCCTTCCGCGTCCAACAAATAGTCGCAGTAATGAACATCCGCACATTCCATTTCTGTCTGGACTTGGTACATATAGTCGTGGCTGTCTTTGAGATTTAGGTTTTCATCTAAACAAAAGGTCCTCTCAGAAACATTACTTATAAGGGAATTTCTGTGTTTATATGGGCACTTTAGTTCGAGTACCCCTCGGCCACAGCAGCTGCATTCAACAAGGTCGTCGGGGCTGGCAGCAATCAACTGCTGCTTCTTGCTGAAGCATAGGCCGAGTTCTGAGCAATGAAAATTCTCCGGCTGTGTTTGATATGCAGTGCATGCCTGCTGTGCAGTTGGCTCATTCTTGAGGCCGTGTTTTATTGGTGCAGGCTTCCTGCCTCAGGCTTGGTACTGCACCAGCGGTGATTAAGCTATACTTGTCGCCAGACATGCAGTGGTTGCTGCACTTTTGCGTTTCGCTACCTTTGCGATCACGGACCCTGTGGTGCATCTGCACCTCTGCTTGTACCATTCAAGGTGCTCGCGTTAGGGCTTGGTGCGTTGCTCAATATCCACAATATTGGCATGCGTCAATGCCTTTGTCATAAGAGAAGCTCAGTTTCTGTTTTTTCCCCTGTGAGCTTCCCATGCTCTATTGTACAATTCATACAAGCTCTTTAAGGAGCCATCTGCACAGTCGGGGTCTTTGGCAATGTCCCTAATAATCCACATAACCTACTACTATACGCTGTAAAAACTGCAGTATGGGGCATAATACGTGCAGTGCATTGAGGGCATCGGCGGCTGTGAGCGCTGTCTTCTCACTGGCTGCAATGCTTTCCCATAATTGTGTTTCGCGATAACGAGGTCGTGTAACAAATTAAAAATGAGAAACAACTCAATGTGCTGGGGATTGATTTTGTAAACCAAAGTAAAGTACCCACGGGAGACGGCATGTGGCCTAGAAAAAAAGGCATGGAACTTTCAAAGGGCGGAATGAGTCCAGCATGAAAAGCTACGTCATACCTTCACATAAATAAACTGGCATGAATACTGGGTTGTTAACACGCACCACATGAGCATAACGTAAAATGTAAAAAAGAAGAGAGTCCACGTAGGTTTTCCCTGTACACGTTGTTTCATTTGCATGGCTGGGACGGGGTGGAACCTGCCAGGTCCATCGAAACAAGGACTTCAACCTTGAAAAGGAACACTCCCACGTGTATGCAGCCTGCAGATATTGGTTTTATTATTACGTGTACTGCAGCTACTCTTTATAATCTGGTTGCCTGAGTGCCTAAACTAGAGCAGCCAGAACATTTCAAGGTTGGTATGAACACGATTTCTGGCGGTCCGCACAAAAAAATTCTCTTATTCATACAAGTTAGCTATGAATGAGTATTAAACATAGGCTTAGCACCATTTCGTATTTCTTTACACTTCTTACATAGCGTGTCGGACTGCAAACCAACTAAACTGCCAACCGGTTGACTTCACAGGGACGGCTTGTACAACTTCGCGCACACTTGCCTCACCTAACTGGTGAACAAGAGAAACTTCTGAAAGGTATATAGTAAAAATATCCTCAAAACGCCAGAGCTGGAATGAAACTTGCAACCAACGGGTTACAAAGCTGAGATAGATGGTACCCCTACACCACACAGCAACTATGTTTCATGCAGCATGAGACGCTACTTTTGTAAGCCTGACTGTCGAGCAGTACTAGCTAGTGTAGTACGGCCGGCTGCAGCGAAATCACAGCTGGCAGCACAACATATGGCGAACCGGGCTCGCCCGCTCAGATAAATGTGTGCGACGGAAGTGCTTCTGTTGTTTCCCGTAATTGTTACTTTTCGGCATGGTCCTCGGAGGCGTTGCCAAATCACCCCCAACCTGGCTGGGTAAAATCAAGACTGGATGGGAACAGTCTGGCTCGATTTTTGCACCTTCAATTTTTTGCACCTCAGCTGAACATTTCTTTTTTTTTGTAAAAGCTGCGCTGACAGCGACAGAGCGAAAACGCCGAACATGCATGAGTAGAATGTTGCACGTACCTGGCACGCCAAACAAAACACCGATTTGGTGCCATGCCGCATCCTTCTTTTGCTGGTTCTTGAAATAAGGGTGTTTTTTGTCTGTTAAAAAGGGGTACCCTTTGACCACCTCAATCAGCGCTTCCGTCGAAAAACTGATGGTAGCTTCGGTAGCCATGCTAAACGAGACGAGGCCGCCGGATTTCCCGCCAGCCAACAAACCGGATGTAAACAATCCCACAGAACTTCCTGGACGTCACGTTGAAGCCGGCTCCGATTGGCTGCAACGGCCGTCGCGCGACGAGGAAATTGGGCAGAGAGCGATCGGGCTCGCTGTCGCAAAGCGACGGCCGGCTCATCGCTTTTTGTCGCGCGATGAGGCGAATCGCCAGTGGGAATATGCCTTGAGGCTGAACTCCCCGTTGAGTTCAACAATATTCCCAGTCCTTTTCTCTTCTCGGCTTTCTTAATAAATCACCACCACGACCACCAGAAGGGCTTTGAGGAGCGATAGTTCTCCATTGTTTTGGCGCTTGCCTACTAGGTATATGTAGATATTGCCGAACGGTACGTTGGGCCACATTTTCGGGTCATTTTTCCACTCCTGTACAGTGAACGGATCAGGATATTGTTTTCCTGTGACTTGTAGTTTTTCTTTATACTTTTAGCAGGCAGGGTCTGGCAGCGACTGAGCGTAATCAAGGAGCTCCATCGCCGAACAATCACTACGGCAGCTCACGGCGGTCCCTGCGCCTTTTGTCAACCAACGTTTCACCTTGCGACCGCCAATAGGCTCCGCGGTCGCACATGTGCGTGTCGGGACATCATGGTGTTACCCCCGGGGACGGCGTCATTGGGTGTCGCATTTCGTTTTTTTTTCTACCCTAGTTCCACTCGCAGCCAATGCATGAAACAAAGCGGTTCGGGTGGGGAATTTTGCAGAGCACTTCATAGTTTCTAAGAAGCACCAGCAGCATAGTGTTTGCTTTGAGGTTTTACTTTTGGCCCTGTGATTTGGAGGGCATAACAGGCCTTTGCAGTTTTCTGGCGGTCTTGTTCAGCAGCCGTCTGGATGGCAGGGGTACCTGGCTTTGTCCCCAGTCCTGCACGAATCCGTGTAGCCTCGCAGGCTGCCAGAGTTGTTTTAGGAGACTGCCTGATGGACATTCGAGTTCAGGACAATTCTTGCTCGCCATTCGCATCTTTTGGCTTCAGTTATAACAATGGCCTGAGTCTGCCTAACATAGTCACGGGAAATCCACTTGGTAACCCATTTGCTTAGTTCCTTCACGAATGCAGCTGGTGGTACGGTATTTTTTTTTTTTTTGTCGGCAGTCGCCAAAGAAAGAAATGATGCAGAAAAAAATGATGGTTTGATGCAAAGACAAAGCTTTTTTAACATGCTTATTCTTCGGTCAACCCCTGTAACACTTTGGAGGGCCAAGGCATGGAGGTCGGCATTTGCACAATAAACGCAGACACACGCTTTGTGCTGAGTGTAAGACCCATTTGGGGTGCAAATAAGAAACCTTAGACAAACCCATCATGACACCGAGATGGGCTGCTTTGTAGACATTGTAAGTTTCTCGTATTGAGCGTGTCATGAAGTGCTTTGACACGTATTTTTGGGTACCGTTTACGGCTACTGACACAATGTTTTTCCAGCTTGGGCTGTGCCGCGAGCACCCGAGTTCATCTTTTGTGTAGTACCTAGCACCGCCTGTACGTCGGATGCACTGAGTCTTGACCTTGTGTTCTGGTCTGCCATTTACCACACGCCATTCATACCGCACAGCTTTTGAGCCTTTCTGATCATGTACTTCGTAGCATTTGGAAGGATATCCTGGATTTCCTTGGGCAGTACTTTAGCTGGAAGCAGGCACAGCAGGAAGCAGAGTTAGCAGGCACAAGCGTTCTTGACAAGGGATGTCGACGCTTCCAAGGCTTCATTGAGGTTTCGCAGCCAGCTGGCGCACATCTGGCAGTCAGCTTTTGGAAGTGTGGAAGGGTTGGCGCTCTTGTAGGCGGTGCTTAAACCTGAAACGTATTTCTTTAATAATGATGTTCTGAATTTCGGCGTGTTTTCTTTTTTTTGCGTAGGATTTTCTGCTTCGTTGATATAGGGCAGAAGGCGATTTCAATGGTGAAACTTTGAAACGTTGAACATACCTGCTCACTTGGTGGACTGCTTCATCTCGTTGGAGAAATGTCTCGCTCGTTTCATCAGAAGTACCACCAGGAGAGCACAGGATTCGCCACTTACAACTTCTCCTGCAATCGTGTGGCGCTCCTTAAACCTTTGCAGCCACCCATTGCTTGCCTTTAAATCGTGGTAACCGAGCATGCGAGAAATGTTGAGGGCTTTTTGCTGGAGCATTGATGCGCACGAAGGCATGTTTTTGGCTCACATCTTCATGAACCATCTGAACAGTGCCTTCTCCACATCCACATACGTAGATGCTTTGACCTTTTCCTGGTCAAAGCTACGTAGCTGATTTGACCTTTTCCCGGTCAGAGCTAGGCCCATCAGTACTTGCGGCACTTGTGATGGTGGCTTTCAAATCTAGTATTGTTGAAAGCGTACTCTGTGGGATGTCCAACCTCTCACTGACTGTTTTATTTTCCTCGCCATTCATTACATCAGCGATGAGCTTCGCTTTCACATCAAATGTAAGCACCTTTCGTTTCCGTGGAGTGCTCACGCTGCTTACAATGCTAACTTAACGATGCACAAACAAAATGCAGGGCGGGATCGGGGAGCATGAGCTGCAACGTCACCATTAACGAGTAGAAGACAGACGCAGAAGACGGGCAATCGTGCCTCGCATATTATGATGAAGATCTTGGCTGTCCAGCCTTGGAGAAGAATGCCTTGAGGGCATCATATGACTTTAGCACTATCTCAACAATAGGAAGCAGTGTCAGACATCTGCTGTTTACGGGCCTCAAAAACTCTAGTTGGGGCACTCCTAGGTCATTCTGCAGCTCCTCCACGTCTGCATGCCTCGTGGCAAACTTGAAATAGTGGTGGACGTCAGTTACGAGACTCCACTTCTACGTAGAAGTTGTCTAGCCCAGCAGCAAAGGCATTGTGGACTTTGTGGAGGCCGCATTCACCAATGTCGACCATTGTGGGGCCCACTTCCGTCTTTACCCTTCGCTTGAGGCTTCTCATGACATTCGGGCCATCACTGTAAAAACAGATCATGTTGTTCTTACAAACACCACTGAGAACATTCTCAATGCAGGAAAAGAGCTCATCAGCGGTTGCATGGCCCAAATGAAAGGACTGGAGACGCTCCACTACAACATTTTCGGTGTTAGCACTGTAGTACCAAACAAGCATGACCTTGGCCTCGGGGATTGGGCTCTCATCAATAATGATGCTATAAAATGTGTTGGGCATGTCAAGCTCTTCAACTTTTGCCTTGAAATATGGACCAAGGCCATCAGAAATGATGTACGAAAGTTTCTTGTGTCCACTCTGGAAGCCTTTCGCTGTCTCGAAATCCAGGAACATTGGAGGGGAAGGGGGGAAGGGGGGGGGTACGTCATCGTTGCTGCATCTCCAAATGTGTAGCCCTTTCGGCCCCGAGTTTTTTTTTACATTGTGGATATTTTTTTTCTCGCATTAACTTTCCTAAATACTGTATTTAAGGACATTTGCAACAAAAAATTTTGTTTGGTACCCATTGCCATTCGAGATTGCATCATGTCCTATATATAGGACATCAGGGCTTGGAGGTTAACAGAAAGTGATGAGGCAAGGTTGGAAGGTGAAGTTTATTTTGACAAAAAGTGCTCCTTCAGAGCGCAATGGCTTGACCAGTTTGAGGCTGTCGTGTATGGAAAGCCAGAAAAAAGCTCTTTCCGGTGAATTAGCAGAGATTAATTATTGCATTTTATGTTGGGCTTTCCTAAACAGTTTCTCGCAGAGGTTGAGGCTATCGTGTATGGAAAGCCAGAAAACAGTTTTTTCCTGTAGACAAGCACAGGTGCACATTGCACTTCTGGCACTTTATCTTGGGTTTTCCTGTACAGCCTTCCAGCTTGCAGTGCTGCTGCTCTTTCTCGACGGAAGTCCAGTGACCAATCTGGTCGTACCTAACGTTGTGCACTGGTCTCAGTGTACTGGCGTTGGGCCTCTTGAGCGGCTGAAGTGGAGAGGTGGATGGTCGCCCACGCTTCCGTGGCAAGTTCAGAGAACAAGCTTTTGCCAAGCTCTCTACTACAGCCAGAGTGAACTCTAGTAAGTCCATCTGCTCCTTGCTGCTGATTCCTCGGTGCTGGGTGTGACGCCTGTACTCAAGCCACAAATTGGTCACACACAAGTGGAAAAAGTGTATGAGAACATGGAGCGTCCATTTTCTTGAACGAATCGAGGTCCGGTAGAGGGCGACCAAAAAATCTGTCTTGTCTACGGCTCCCATGCTTTCGTTGTACTACTTTACAACGGCAGGACGTTTGACACTTATGTAATCGCCGTCTGCTTTGCTCCAGCTTCTCACAACATCTTCGTCGTCAACGCCAGGTTGACGGCTCGATTGTCCATCCACCGTGTGATTACGATTTTTGCCGTCACTGCTCACTAGGTAGTCAGAAGATCCTCTTTATTTTTCAGCTGCTTTTCTGTCTTCAGGGGGCACTTTTCAGTTCTGCTTTGTCTAATAGTACCAGCAGCATGAATTATTTTCTCAAGAAGAACACGGAGCACACGAAGGGAGGTAAAGTAGTTATCAAAAACAACTTATGCCTGATGCCGTCAGGTATCTTTGCAGCAAAGTGGAGAACCAGTGCACCTGTCACACCGAACTTTTGTTTGTCTTCAGAACTGACTTCTGTTGTGGAGCCCTGGTAAACAAGGAAATCATAAATGACCCCCGACGCACCACACAACATGAACACACTTACGCCCTAAGGGTTTGGTCTGCCTTTTACGTACTGCTTGATATGAAGCTTTCCTTTGAATGGAATTATCTGCTTATCCACGCAAAGGCGCTCCTTCACGGGAAGACGACGGCACGACGGCTTAAAAATGTTGTGTGCACCTGTTATGGACACGTTAAACATTCTTACCAAATGGCGTTCTCAAACCCATTATTAATGAGAGTCAGGTGCGCTGTTTCTGGTTACTGCTCTTGGTAGCCAAATGACCACTTTTTTCATAATAGTGGTGAGCACTGGGAACATGTGCTTAAAAATGTTGTGTGCACCTGTTACGGACACGTTAAAGATTCTTGCCAAATGGCGTTCTAAAACCCATTAATAATAAAAGAGTCAGGTGCGCTGTTTCTGATTACTGCTCTTGGTAGCCAAATGACCACTTTCTTCGTAAGAGTGGTGAGCACTGGGAGCGTGTGCTTAAAAATGTTGTGTGCACCTGTTATGGACATGTTAAACATTCTTGCCAAATGGCGTTCTCAAACCCATTATTAATGATAGTCAGGTGCGCTGTTTCTGATTACTGCTCTTGGTAGCCAAATGACCACTTTTTTCATAATACGTATTGGTGAGCACTGGGAGCATGTGCTTAAAAATGTTGTGTGCACCTGTTACGGACACGTTAAAGATTCTTGCCAAATGGCGTTCTAAAACCCATTATTAATAAAAGAGTCAGGTGTGCTGTTTCTGATTACTGCTTTTGGCAGCCAAATGACCACTTTTTTCATAATAGTGGTGAGCACTGGGAGCATTTGCTTAAAAATGTTGTGTGCACCGGTTACGGACAAGTTAAACATTCTTGCCAAATGTCCGTAAAGAAGACCGACACAGCCTCATCAAAGTAAGCAGCTGGTCTTCGACGGACAGGCTCAGGAATGTCTTGGCCGCCTCCACACTCGCAGCTTTGGCCAGGTGATCAAACACAGCCTTTGCTATGCCCGTGTGAAACATGGAGTCATTTTCATTCAGGCTGGATGCAAGCACATGGTGCCACTTAAATTGCCCCAGTCTTGTTGTGCAGTAGTTGTGGTCGCCATGCATCATCTGCTTCCAGGAAGTGCACCTGCTTTAAGGAAAGCTTGCCGTGAAGCAGGTATAGAAAAGAAGGAATAAACTGCGTACTTACCTCGGAGTTCTCAAGTTTGACCGACGGAGAGGGCTGCGTCACAACAGATGGCTCCTGCACGAGAGATAATGCGACGCAGTCAGGCCGTGCACTCTGTCGCCACAGATTGCAGTATGCAGTGCTGCACGGAGGAGCTTTCCGATTCCTAAACTTATTTCCCAAACGTATTTCTGCTAGCCAATAATGCAGGTAGGCACAAAGGAGCTGCATCCGCTAAGAAAAGCATGCTGTGAAGCAGGTAAAAGAAATACAAATCATGATTGAAGCTGATAGTTGGACAGCATACCGTCTGGTCAGGTAGGGATCACTTACTAGGTCATTAAAACAAATTCAGACAATGCAGGCTGCAAGTGCTCCGAAAAGCCTTCCGTAAAGCATGTTAAGGGGGGACACTGGCCTTGAAGACATTTTTGTTATTTTTGAACCGATCTCCTTGAGCTTTGCACATTAAGTGTGTTTTAACATCCTGAGCACAAATATGCAGTCAGTTTTCATCTATATAGTCTAAGTTCAGAGTTTTGCAACATGTTATGTCATTTCATTTCGGGCAATTTTTTAGTTATCTGCTTATGATATATTTGAATAATTCTTGTTCCTTTGTGCTCTCGAAGGCCCAGGGAGTGCAACTATACCACAGCAGTAATTTTATCACTGTTTCTGCAATCGCTGTAGATTTATTAATTGTCAGGTCATCAATTACCAGTGTTTTCATAAAACGAAATGCACAAAATATTATACTAGTATAAAGAAATTCTATATTTTTGTGGTTTTATTGCACTGTTCAGTTCTTAAGCTTTCAAATGCAGCGAGAATGACGCAAATCTGACCACTATATCCCAAGATATTGTACCCGACAGTTGACCTCGTGGGAAAAAAACTGGTTTTGAGAAAACAAGGCACGAAGTTCGGAAATGCAGGGACAAATGGCCATTTAACCAACTTCAAATGGCGACAGCTTTGTAAATACTGATGGTAGAGCTATAATATTTTGCAAGTACATTCTTTGGTACCTATAGACTGCAAATAAAATTAATATAGAAAATTGATTTTTTGGCAAATTTTTGGTGCTCAAGACGAGTGTCCCCCCTTAAGAAAAAACAGTGATGTACTTACTGTCGAGTCATCTAGTTGATTTGGAGTCTCGTCAGATGCTTCCTGCATTACAAATAGTAAAATGGAATCATGGACTGCATCATGTCGCCACAGATTGTATTACACGAGGCTGCACAGAGGAGGTTTTCAGTTCTCTTGTGGGGTAGCTATTGTGCAGGTAGATGCAATGAAAGTGCATCTGTATTATTGAAAGCCTGCTGTGGAGCAGGATGTTTTTAAACTGCTATACAACCAAAAATGAGAACCGCTTAAAAAAAACGAGTGGGCCTCATGAGCCCTTGTTAATTTATTTGTGATTGGATGTTCTGGGATGTTGTTGGACGTGTGGATTCACAATTCAGGGATTTGCTTTGAATTCGCAGTAAGAGAAGAGTGTCCTCAGCGATTATCAGGAAGCACAAAGCCGCCGATTTCTTTCCTGTGGCAGCACAGTTATGCAGGGTGGAGGGGGGAGCTGCAACACTTTTTCTGACCCTGATGTTATCCTTTCAATGCCCAAAGTTTGAAAGTACTTGCACTGGCTTTCAACGTGTTTTTTTTTTTAACAATTCCTACCGATTTTGTATGAGAAACATGCGCTAGACTTTAGTTAACATACTTGAAGCATGAACGACTGTCACACAAACCATACTAACTTTTAAGAGCATTGAGTCCATAAATTTTTTAAAAGGCCGCGTGAAGTTTCCGCTTTACAGCCATAATTTAGACCAGTGACACCTGTTCACCTACTCACCACGACGGAACCGCATGCTGACCGCGAAAGCAACACTTACAGCATTTAGGAAGGATTGCACACCAGAAGTCCCTGGCACGTCATCTGAGCTTGACGACCCCAGGTCGTTGCGACCGCACTCCTGCAAAACAGGCGAGGTGGTTGGTATCTCCGCTGCTCAAGTAGACGAGCCTTATGCGCAGCTTGGAGACTTACCTTCTTTGCCTATGGTACACGCTCGCGCGTCACTAGTTGGCATTATCCTATGATCACGTGAAGTCAGTGCGAATAAAAGGCAGCGTTACATCTCCTGCGTACTTTTAGGCGAAATTGGGAACGTATCTTTCTGTCGTAGCCCAAGTGCAGCATGGGGACAGTGTTTTCAGTTCTTTTTCCGCTGACAAAATGCTGCGAGCACACATGCGATCAAGCACTAACCGTAAAGTCCTTCCGATTAACGGCAGTGATTCACTGTTGTCGTAACTTCGGTGAAGCAGGAAAACGATGAAGTGGGAGCATATCGCACTTGCAATTGTTGTGAGGCGTGCTGTGTTGTGGACACACGACTGAACCCAGAAAATTTCTCTTGTGCTGGTTGTTCGCGCAGCCGTGAACTGCACGAATGATAACGATGATAATAGGAGGACGCATGCGTCAATCGGCCACTCTAGTGCTTTGGCAATCACTATGCCATAAAAAATGCTTAGGTGTCCTCGTGATTTTTGCAATACGGTAATAAAGGTAGCAAGCTGTGCAAGGTGCAAAAAAGAAGCTTTATTTTGGTTTCATTCATGAAAATTATCCAACAGAATCGCGTGAGCTAACGCGGCACTTCACCGTTCAGTTCTGAAAACAGGAAGTGTAAATGGCGGCTGCTCCACCGGTCATTTCCAAAAACAAAACAAAAAATAAAATAAATAAAACTCTTGCCTTGTGCCTATGAGTTGCACTTGACAAACGTGAGCTGCTCGAAAGAGGTGCTTGAGAGCTGATTTCGCTTCGCTGTCATTATCAAGGGGTCTGTAAAAAACACGCGTTCCGCATCAGCTGACGTCGCACTTACAGTAAAAACTGCCCTTGCGGGTCGGGAAAGCAAGGGAAAGTGGCTAGTGTTCGCTTTCGAATTGGTCAGTGGCTTAGCCGTGTTGGCGCATGTTCCCTCTGAAAGGTACAGAGAAATCTCCCCTGCAATGGTTTCAGGCATATTGTCCAGGTGGGCGTTTTCATCTTGCGTGATGTTTTTCAACATTAGTCGGCTTGGTCCTGCTTCAGAGTCTCGCAACGGTGCTGGTGCTGTCCTGCCCAGGTGTACCTGCACAGAAACGTTCAGGATGCGCTTCTGTGCCACACAAATTCACCATATAGGGTTATAAAAAAAACATCCATCTGCCCTTACCTAATCGCAAGGGGGAGCCTCTCTCCTGGTGGCACGCACTCCCGACAAAAGTATTCTGTGGTGAGCTTCGTTCACGCAATATTTGTGCAGCTTATCAAACTTGTCTAAAGTCATGCAATAGAACTTTGCAGACAAGCCGGGATCTCTCCTCATTTCCGGAAACTGTAAATGAAATGTCGTGCTATGTTATTTGTGACAGGAGCTCAGGATACCCAGTATATGAACTGTGTTTTTCCCATGTAGCAGTTCACAGGTTAGAAAAAAAATAGTTGCTTTTAGTCAAATTAGAGGCCGCTAGGAATTCATTATGCCCAGCAAGCATCTACACTATGTGAGTGCACACTCAACACACACGATTGATATAGCTGACAAGTGGCTATAATTTTTGCGTGCTGTTCGTTGGTAAAAGGTGGCAGCTGTGCATGACCCAAAGCATGCCTGAAGCCACAAGTGTTCTTTGTTCGATTTGTATATACTCTTTAAAGGTGTCGTAGTTTTCTTTTTCTGGCTTAAAAATTTGGGGGCGAAAAAATTCCTATCCTTATTGTGTGATTTCACATTGCTTTCGCCTTCGGTGATCAAGTGCTCCCCAAAATTTCACTCGTCGCTTTCATCGCCGTAGTTGTCCGTGGTCGAGCCCTAATTGTCAGTTTCTTCCTCCCAGATGAAGTCATCCTCCGTGCCGTCCAGGTCATTTGGAATAGAGCACTTATTATTAAACGTGCAAGCCACCATGTTGTGTCGGAGGCTGTACCAACCGGCAGACACACGCCAGGAGGCGGACTCTTAGCCTTCAACCCAGCGTCCGGGCTAATTGCGACTCATGCGGCATATTCTCCCTTGGTGAGCCTGGGGAAACATTACTGCGTTGTTGTTGCCCTAGCAACGTCACCGCCATGTTGGCCTTGAAGGCGTTGTAATTGCCATGGCAACAATGCGAGAGCGCGCAGCTTGCGTGGGGGAGAGGTAACGCTCTCCCCTCTCATGCCGGTTGGATTCCTTCCCCCCCTCCCCGTGTCCCCCCCATTCCCACCCGGCAACCGCCGCCGCCACCCTGCTGCCTCCAACGGGCAAGCCTCGCTCCGACGGCACGAAGCCACGCCGCTTGAGCAGTAACGACGCCAGCTCGAATATCACTTGAACACTTTATTCGCGTTACGTGTCCGAACGCGACGTGCGGCGAGAAACACCGATGACCAATACAACACAAACAAGGTTGTCTGTCTTCAAGCACAGCACACGCACGACACAAGTCCTATCCTTCAGCTCAGCTTCACGTACGGCATACGAACGACGTTCTCACCTTTTGCTAACAGCACTCAAAGAGTCTTCGCGTTACGATTCATCCTGGTGTTCTTGGCGTCCCTTTTGCAGCACCGTAATGTCCGAGGGAGCACATACGAGAAGTCGCCCACTACATGAGACGCGCGTCGGCCTCGCTGCTCGCCGTGTGGAAGCAGCAACTGCGGTGACCGTTATGCCGTTATCGCGCATGCGCGCCCCCAGTCGCGCCGGAGAGAAGCGGAAAGAAAAAAAAATGAGAGGAGGAGTGTTTCCCCAGCGCCACTGCCTCTAGGCGCGCAATAATAGAACCGAAACTAGAAAAAGTAGCATTGGCCTGCACACGCTCGGCGAGCGTCGCGGTGCTTAATCGCTTTAGTCTTCCGGAAGGCGTCAAAGCCGATCTTTACGCATCCAGTCTACGTGCAGCTGCCGCATCCTATCCTTTAATTGCTTACTCAGACAGACGTCTAACAGCTGCAGCACGAACGTCATACCTCCGGGAATAACAGCTAGTTGCGTTCGAGTTTCCCCCATCATCTTCACTTCACTAAGAGTCAATAACCAATATCAACAACCAACGATGAGTCAATATCAAAAGTTTGGGCATTTTAGAGCTGCCACTCAGGTGTTTATTTACTTTAAACAAATATCAAGCATGCATATGAGAAAAAAGCACATGGTATAAATGCACACAGAAACCAACTGCCAAAAGATCTAGGAGGCGATTGCATGAATTACAGTGAAGTGCCATGAAAAAGAAAGAAAATAACCCACCTCTTCCAAGCTGGTCCTGCCGCATAGAGTGTTTACATCAAACTGGCTCAACTTCAGAAGCAAAAGTCAAATGACAGTGTTGCTTGCGGTAGCAATGCATATCCTAGAAGTTTTACAATGCAATATGTCGCATACCAGCATCACGCTGCTTGCCTGGGTACGGGCCATCCAGCTCACAGATTAGCCCATTTGCACACATCAAGGCTTGGCATTTCAAAGCGTCCAGAAGCTTTAGAACGTACCTAAACAAATTAGCATTACGTTCGGGAACAGGGCTTTGTCACATTCAGCTAAAGCGTCCACTGCAAAGCAGGGAAGTTCTTCCTCTTGCATGTCTTGCCATTTAGTTTTCCAGATTTCCCATTCACCTTTTTAGTGTAAGGATATGCACTGTTGTCATATCTCTGGGGTAAAAATCGAAGGCCGGCTGCACAGATCAAAAATACAAATATTGCAAACATTGCAGTGTTTTTCGATGGTTTGCAAAGTGCCGTTTGAGGGAAGCTTTCAGGTCATCTATGTATGGAATAAACCTAGCTCGGCTGTAGTACTTTTCCACAGAACTTTAAGGGTAGTTAGCCTCGTATCTCGGTGTTCCTACCACCTATGGAATCTCGCACTTCACATCTTCACGTAGAGGAAATATTTTGTGGAATTCTGCCTTCGTATAGTGCCCATCGCTTTGAGTTTAGCCAGCACCTGGTCAACCCGTTTCAAGGCGACGCTCGTGTCAGTAGGTGGGCCCTGCAGATGCACAGACAAGGGGTGTGTGAGGCCTAGGAATGTCTCACTAACAGCGAAGCATAAAAGAAAGTTGAGTGAACAGATTTGCTGATGGAGGCAATGAGCGGTGGAGGCTTTGTCAGGGAGGGTGTGCATGGATTTTTCTAGTGAGCTTATTACGTCAGAAAGTGCTTCTCTAAACAACGCGACTGAATCATGACGTCCCACCCACCTTGTTTGGCATTATCGGTGCAGCTGGCGGAAAGACTTTGTAGATGCTTCTAGATGTTTTTTCAAGCCGCCGTCCTTTTGGGTGACAGCGGAAAGAAAGTGCATACCTCACGTGCTTGTGCCAAAGGCCCAAGCAGTGAGTCAAATGTCTTGGACATCGTAGGTGTCGCTCAAACATAGGTTCAGCGAGGGCAACGAGCAGTGAGTGTACAACGCCTTTGGGAAGTCGTTCGAAATAAGCGCCTGCACGTCGTTGAATGTCCAACTCATCGCTGCTGCTGCATCCTATTCTTGGCCTCTGATCAGGTTCAGGTGCAGGCCAAGATTCAGCAGCTCCCATTTCAGTGTGTCAGACAGGCTAGACGCACTGACAGGTACGAAGCAGAGGAAATCTTCTTGAATGCTCGAAGCAGTGGGATCGACGTAGCGTACATACAAAGAGAATTGCTCAGTTTGGGATACACGCCAGCACCGAAAAAAATCTGGCCTCGTTTACCTGTCTTACAATTTCATCTCGTGTAAGCTTGCCAATTATCCAAATAAATTCATCTTGAATGTGTGGGCTGGAGTGAAGGGCATTGCTGCCTGCTGTGCGAATGTGATTGGCCAAAATGATGTCCCCTGCATTCGCTCTGTTACGTAGGAGCACCCTGAAGTTGCCGTCATTCTGTAAGGGTTCCTCAAGAGAAAGACACCCTGAATCCTTGTCACCTCTCAGCGTGAGGTCTTGACTGCCCCACAGTGCAACTGTCTCGACAATCTCGCGCAACTTTTCCTCGTCTTCGAATTGTAAACTTCTGTAGATGTCTAACCTGTGGGTTTTTGGAGCCTCCAGAAGTTCTAGGCGCTCCTCCAAAAGTTCAAAGTACATTAATTGAAGTATGTGTATGTTCATAAAAGTCTGATTTAACAGGATAGGTGTCGTGCATTCGTCATAGTCTCCTTTCGGTGCGTTTACACGTCCCACCTCCCTGTAGCACACTGGTTCCAACTCCGTATCCATTGCCCTGCAGTGTCCGCACCGGAACCTGCGATTGTTGTAGGACACGTTCCACACTTTCAATGCGTACTCCATATATTACTCAGAATCGTAGATGTAACCTATACAAAATTTGCACAGAAAAAAAAAAAAACACGCACAACACGCGAAGGGGACAAGCCAGCTGCATGGTTTACAATGGCTATCTGTGCAACGAATCGTTGACCCTTTGAGGGTCAATTTTCTTTGGCAAATGCAACCCCCTGGGTTGATTTTTTTTATTACTAATTTAAATTCTTCAGAATTTTCTTGTCTTCCTTTTCACGTAGCACCTTGCTGCCCACGTTCACGCCGGCCAGGGTAACTTCGCGAAACCATGTCAGCAGGACCTCTTGCAGCTTCGCGTTTGCAGCCTGTTTGACGTTTCCGCCGAAGTGATGGGCACTCTTCAACACAAAATCTCACTGCCCAACAATGGTGCAGAGCATCGACGGTGCTATGCCTAGCTCCTTTGCCAAATCAACATGCTCTTCTTAGCTGGGTAAAGTTGGGCCACAGGCGGCAAGACACAAGGCTAGGTCCCGGGCAACTTGATTGCCTGGTGGAGGTGACGGCCTATACTGGTATTGGCACTACGCCTGCTCCGTGAGGCCGTTGGTGGCCTTGGCCGGCTCCGAAAGGGACGCGAAGCTCCTCCCCTCCGCCAAGACCAGGAGCTGCAGGTGCATGTGCGCACCACGTGGTCCACCTTTTCGGACTCGGGAACTTGCTCACCGATATGTTCATAGTAGGCCGCGGTGGTTAATGAACTCTTTCAGTATTTCTTCGGTGCGCTGAGTGCGCTATTCCAGTTCGTCTCTGAGGGGGACATGGCTCTTAAAACAATTTCGTTTAAATTTTAAGTAAACCCTGTGAAACTTGTCAGTCTTGCCATACTCGGCTTTTTTTAATAAATCGCCACCACCAATACCAGAAGGGCTTTGAGGAGCGATAGTTCTCCATTGTTTTGGCGCTTGCCTACTAGGTATATGTAGATATTGCCGAACCGTACGTTGGGCCACATTTTCGGGTCATTTTTCCACTCCTGTACAGTGAACGAATCAGGATATTGTTTTCCTGTGACTTGTAGTTTTTCTTTATACTTTTAGCAGGCAGGGTCTGGCAGCGATTGAGCGTAATCAAGGAGCTCCATCGCCGAACAATCACTACGGCAGCTTACGGCGGTCCCTGCGCCTTTTGTCAACCAACGTTTCACCTTGCGACCGCCAATAGGCTCCGCGGTCACACATGTGCGTGTCGGGACATCGTGGTGTTACCCCCGGGGACGGTGTCATTGGGTGTTGCGTTTCGGTTTTTTTTTTTTTCATACGCTTGTTTCACTCGCAACCAATGCATGAAACGAAGCCGGTTCTGGTGGGGAATTTTGCAGAGCACTTCATAGTTTCTAAGAAGCACCGGCAGCATAGTGTTCGCTTTGAGGTTTTATTTTTGGCCCTGTGATTTGGAGGGCATAACAGGCCTTTCCAGTTTGCTGGCGGTCTTGTTCAGCATCCCTTTGGATGGCAGGGGTACCTGGCTTTGTCCCCAGTCCTGCACGAATCCGTGTAGCCTCGCAGGCAGCCAGAGTTGTTTTAGGAGACTGCCTCATGGACATTCGAAGTGCAGGACAATTCTTGCTTGCCATTCGCATCTTTTGGCTTCAGTTATGGCAGTGGCCTGAGTCTGCCTAACATAGTCACGGGAAATCCACTTGGTAACCATTTGCCTAGCTCCTTCACGAATGCAGCTGGTGGTACGGTCTTTTTTTTGTTTGTTTGTTAGAGAACCATTTTCCTACACAGCATACGTGACCTCTTCTTCGTCCGTACTGCTCAAAGCGGACGTGGTGAGGTTGTCGGTCATTGGGCATTGCCGGCAGTCGCCAAAGAAACAAATGATGCAAAGAAATGATGCCGAAACAAATGATGGTGTGATGCAAAGACAAAGCTTTTTTAACGTGCTTATTCTTTGGTCAACCCCTGTAGCATTTTGCAGGGCCAAGGCATGGAGGTCGGCATTTGCACAATAAATGCTGCCACACACTTTGTGCTGAGTGTAAGACCAATTTGGGGTGCAAATAATAAACCATCGACAAACCTACCATGACACCGAGATGGGCTGCTTTGTAGACATTGTAAGTTTCCTGTATCATGCGTGTCATGAAGTGCTTTGACACGTACTTCTGGGTACCGTTTGCGACTACTGACAACATATTTCCGGCTTGGGCTGTGCCGCGAGCACCCGAGTTCATCTTTTGTGCAGTACTTTAGCACCACCTGTACATCGGATGCACTGAGTCTTGACCTTATGTTCGGGTCTGCCATTTACCACACGCCATTCATACCGCACAGCTTTTGAACCTTTCTGGTCATGTACTTTGTAGCATTAGGAAGAATATTCTGGATTTCCGTGGGCAGTACTTTAGCTGGAAGCAGGCGCAGCAGGAAGCAGAGTCAGCAGGCACAAGCGTTCTTGACAAGAGATGTCGACGCTTCCAAGGCTTCATTGAGGTTTAGCAGCCAGCTGGCGCACATCTGGCAGTCAGCTTTTGGAAGTGTGGAATGGTGGGCACTCCCGTAGGCAGTGCTTAAACTTGGAACGTATTTCTTTAATGATGATGTTCTCAGTTTCAGCGTGTTTTCTTTTTTTTTTTTTTTGCGTAGGATTTTCTGCTTCGTTAATGTAGAGCAGAAGGCGATTTCAATGGTGGAACTTTCGAACGTTGCACATAACTGTTCACTTGGTGGAATGCTTCATCTTGGTGGAGAAATGTCTCGCTCGTTTCATCAGAAGTACCACCAGGAGAGCACAGGATTCGCCACTTACAACTTTTCCTGCAATCATGTGGCGCTCCTTAAACCTTTGCAGCCACTCGTTGCTTGCTTTTAAATCGTGGCAACCGAGCATGCGAGAAATGTTGAGGACTTTTTGCTGGAGCATTGATGCGCACGAAGGCATGTTTTTGGCTCGCATCTTCATGAACCATCTGAACAGTGCCTTCTCCACATCCACATACGTAGATGCTTTGACCTTTTCCTGGTCAAAGCTACTTGTTTTCGTGGAGTGCTCACGCTGCTTACAAGGCTAACTTAATGATGCACAAACAAAAAAAAGGGCGTGATCAGGGAGCACGAGCTGCAACGTCACCATTAACGAGTAGAAGACAGACGCGGAAGACGGAAAAAGAAAGAAGATAACCTCTTTCAAGCTGGTCCTGCCGCATGGAGTATTCGCATTAAAATGGCGCAACTTCAGAAGCAAAAGTCAAATGACTGTTGCTTGCGGCAGCAATGCATATTTTAGAAGTTTTCCAGTGCGTATGTCACATACCAGCATCATGCTGCTTGCCTGGGTACGGGCCACCGAGCTCACAGATGAGCCTATTTGCACACATCAAGACTTGGCATTTCAAGGTGTGCAGATGTTGGTGTCCAGAGAAGTATTCCTGCTGGTTTTCTGTTGGTCTGCAGATGGGCCTGGCTGTGCCATCAATGAATGCCCAACAGTTCTGAAGAGGTGCTCCCTTGTGGCAAACAGCCCATGAGACAGCACACAGTTACTATGAAGCATTATCACAAACATCACTTCGTGTTACAACGAATAGTCCTTAAATACGCAATTGCAATTGTAGCTGCCAATAATATTTGCACAGGTCTTACAACCAGCGCACAACAGAACTGCAAAATAAGTTGCCCCCCCCCCCCCCTCCCCTCCCCCTTTCTTTTGATGCAATAGCTGGGAATTCTTTGTATACCTTGCTGTGTATTTCAAGCAGCTTTTGGATGCTTATCCAGCTGAGTATTTTACAAGAGTTTGTGCGTTGAAAAAAATGCATAAAGGAAAAACAAAGACTAATGTAACATGTAAAATCAAGGAACCCTATTTCAACGGCTACACATAGGACCACACATATCCCTCAGCATCGGTTACAAAGAAGAATGCTCCACTTGTTTTATGGTGCCGGAGTACTGCCTCTGACGTCTATACTATGGGTTCAGGTACCTGTTCATCCGGACTTTTCTTTTCTATCTTTGCATAGGCAGAATTTTTTCAGGTAATCGCGCACTTTTTTATATTTCTACTCTCTTTTTTTTGCCACTGGCTGTGCGATAGCCAATTTTAGGTGGCTGTAAAACACATAAATCAGTGCTGTTCACTTCAGGAACTAGTTCAAGGCAATCACTCAGTGTATCTCAGTTGTACAGAGTATTTTGAGAGGCTGGTGTGTGTGTGTGGTACCTTTCAGATCACTGTCGATACAGCGTGCATAAATACACTGTTCATATATTGGAAAATAATGAAGTCGCGCATACACCCATTCAGGTGGAATTGCACAACACACAGAAAAAAAAATTCACAGTGCAGCTTTTCACTCTGTAATGTGCAAATCCGCAGCATACGCAGTGTTTCGTGTTTGCGCGACCGCCGCTGATAGTGAAGCCAAGCCTTGACGAGAAGAACCCTTCGGTTTATTCGGCGGATAGTTTTATGGCATACATTGGGAAAGGGCAGAGTGCACATGAAAGGCGAATGCACACAGCGAGCATGCGCCGCCGCGATGCGATGACAAGAACATTCCACACGCGCGGGTGGGCTGACGCGCTTGCCGCGGCTATCACACACGATACACGCAGCACTATAGGCCACCATTTGGCTTATGCAGGCCTGAAAAGTGTATTGCACTTGGTTCCAGTTGAAATATTGGAGTTGTGTCGACACAGAGTAGAAATTTGCTATAGTAAGATGCCAGCTCACCTCGCATAGCTCGCCCATATCAGGCGCTGTCAGCCACTTCAGCTTGCTCGCGTCGTCCAGCAAGTGCTTGAAGCTTCCCTCAATGTGTTCAAGCAGAATGTTTGTAATGCTGGATATAACTGAATAGTGGCAGCCAAAAAAGAGCTCAAGGTCACAGAGCCTATTCGGGTAAGCCAGCCTTCGCATTAATATGCACGGGGCCTCACAGCCGGGCATGTGCAGTCTGCACTGTGCACTGCACAGTCTGCAATGTGCAGTCTGCGCTACGCCGTCTTTTTTGCACAAAGTCCACACTTTGAGAGGTCGGTCTCCGAATCTTTGTGAGTGGTTGACCTGCATAGACAGATTGTCAAGAGACTCTAAAACACACAAGCTTTGTGTGCTTTCGGTCAAGAGACAAGAGTAAGGCTTCTTAAAATAACTTAAATAAAATTGCAGCATTGCAAGTTGTGAAATGACCATGAACCGAAGATGAGCGTTTAGAGAAAACCCCACCAGCTTTAACCTTTTTTTTTTGTTAACGCCGCAGTGCATGAGACACGCAGGTGTTTGGCGAAGAGCCTGAGTAAATGCAGGTGCCAGCTTTACGATTATTACACTACACATGTGTCAAAGAACAAGCTCGCTTAGCTCACCGTTTACACGCTTAAACTGAAGTGATCAACAATCAAAAAGGGCAAGATTACAGTGCGGCTTACCTCTCCGACGACAGGCACATTGTCTCCTTGCAGCCGCTTCGCTGATGAGCTCGCCACGCAGACACTGGTGAAATAGTTATGTGCCTCTAAACAGCTAGTGTGTCGACCTGAAATGGGCACAACTTCCTTTACTTTCACGGCTACAGAAAGGAAACTGCAGGACCTATGCTGGACACAAATTGTGCAGAATACCTGGGCTTAGGAAGGCCTTTCTCTGTCAAAGAGTCCGTGCAAAGTCGGAAGCAGCTGTGACCTGCTTCTGTCAAATGAAGCTGGCTAAGCCTTGCTCTCTTTCGCTGTAGAGTCAGGACACCCCCATTCACGATGTGCTCATTGATTCTGATTATATCGGTAGCACAGAAAATGCTTTTCATAAACACGCACATTTCTGTTTTGAAAGCTAAAACAGCCCGGCTTCAACCGTGGTATAGCTCTTTTTCGTTTCTCTCGTCGCTCAGAAAACATAAGAGCGACACCTTTTCATTTGTGCTTCTGTATCCGGAGCTACAGCCCATCGCACAGCATGTCATAGGCATTGTTGATCCCAAGTTTCATGTCATTGACCCTGTACACGGTGCACTGGCACATGAAGTTTGCCTGACACTGACGGTAGAAACTTTGTTGCGGGGAATACCGCACACTGCCTCCACACTACGCCTTCGGGCTGCCGCTGCTGCGGTGGGCCCGCCAGCTGGGATAGCCCCCTTACAACACCCTGCACTCTCAGGGAATGGCACTCCACACCTCCAGAATCCATCGGCACAACATGTCGATGGATGGCGGCCTGATTTTGCCTGCCGGGGTCAGGTCGTGGTCTCCCTTGGCCATCCAGCCGCCACACGTTGTCCTTGAATGGCTTGTTAATCGAGACTTGAGTGGCTGCAACATGGAGGTCAAGCCACCAGAGATCATGGCGATGTCCGTCCTCATTTCCTTCATGTGGCGCCGGATGCCCTCCTCGAGGTGGCTGCGGAAGCTGTTGACGACGAGCAGCGACAACAGAAGAGCCACCGGTTGCCGTCCCCAGATCGTCTTCAGTCAATCGACCATCAGCTCGCTGACATCCAGCCCTTCTCGTGAGCGCGGACGTGGATGCTGGCGAGAAGCGTGTTCTTGGGGAGTGTCTTACGCTTGAAGACAAATGGCGGCAGCTTCCTGCCGTCAGCTGTCACCACCAGCATTACTGTGCACTGCTGCTTCTTGGTGCCTGTTGTCCTCACATGCACAGTTTTTGCACCTTTGGTTTCCACTGTGGCGCTTCGCAACATGTCAAAGTTCAGGGCAGTTTGGTCACTATTGCCGATTTGAGACAAAACAAACTGCTTTTCTTCCCGGATTTGAATGAAAAACCGGTGGAAGTCTCACACCTTCTCCTCGCAGTCGGCCGGCAACCGCTGGCACAATGTCGTGCGCCTTCTCGGGCATAGTCCGTCGCGTCTCATAAAACGTGTCATCCAGCCACTGCTGGCCGAAATCGCAAGCCGGAATTCCCTGGCTTCGGGCAGTGGCTCGCGCATGGTTTTGCAGCAACTCATGAGACGCTGCGCAGCTTTCGCTCGTCAGCCTCTGTACGTAGCTTAAAACTTCTTTCTTCACAGCGGGAAACTTCCTCTCTTTGGGACCACGAAACGCGCGGCAGTCCTGTGCTCGCAGCTGCTCTTGTTGCTTCATCCAGTACCGCACATGCACAGGGTCATCACTAAAATGCTGAGCAGCCGCGTGGTTCCCATGCTTGAAGGCATGCGCAACTACCACGCAACTTTAAATCAGTCCGTGTAGCTTGCGTACCAGCCCATCGTGCACCGTACAGCAGGTGCGCAAAAAGAAAGGTCGTTGAGCAGCTCAACAATATAAAAACGTGAAGCCTAACGGCGAATAGAGAACAAGCGCACAACAGGGAAGGTCACGGAGAAAAGAAAAAATTGCGAAGTGCAATTTGTGCTTGCTTTGCACGTTGCTGCACTTCCGTAGTGCTATACGCAAGGAGGTTTGTCTTGTGTTTGACAGACGGCGCCACGCAAGCGCACAATTTTTAAATTGCGATTTGCATCACTGGAGGTCATGCCGCCGGCGTCTGCTCAGATTTTTTTGTTAGAACACTTTTTTATTGTTTCTTGCATTATTATTGCGTGATCAGACCTTACTGCGATCACAAATGGCAGTCGAGCCAAAATAGAGTTGACACTGCTGAGGCAGGCAATTAGCTGAAAATCCAGGCATGCTTGTAGCCCTAGTACTGGAGCAGCTTCACCTTTTGCGACCAGGTACGGAAAAATGTGATTGTTGCCCCTGACTGTTGATATTAGTTTGCACTCACCCAAAACTGGGAGTTTAGTACCGTAAAATTCCGAGCAACGAATTAACGTACGTGTGCACTGGAGCTGTTACAACCTAGAATTACATTTTATGTCTATTCGTCCAACCTGAAGTACCAGTTGACATAGATGATGTTTTGAGAAAAGAAAGAAAAAAACAAACAGTTCTCCCAGGTTTAAGCATTGCTGTGAAATTTAATTGTGAAGCCGAGGGAATCTTGTTTGACTAGCACCCCCCTCCCCCCCAGAAAAATTATTCTTTTAGGCTCAAATGGGCAACTGGTTACATGGATGTGGAGGGCAATGCATGAGCTAATGCGCTTGCCTGAGAGTATATTTCCTGGCTGCTCCCACTCCCTGGCCAACCCATTGTGAGCAACTTTTTCTGACGTTTTCTGTCATAGAGGTAATAAGGTACAGAGGCAGTTAAAAATTGTGGATCTCTAGTTGTCGCAGGTTCCATTCCCAGCCGCAACGGCCGCTTTTCTGATGGAGGCGGACATTCAGGATCCCCAGGTGGTCAAAATTAATCCGGAGCTCTTCACCGGCGCGCCTAATCGCCTGGGTTGCGTCGGCGCTTTAAACCCTACAATCAATCGTAAGAGTTTGCGCATGGACGGGTTTGGGGAGAGTCCAAGTACAGTCTTGTAAGCTTGGCGTGTTCAGTCACCCTTTGAGAGTGAGATTTGAGGTACCGTAGCGCACTCGGATGATCAGTAGTGCTTTTATAAAGATTGAGAAGGGTGTCTCATTATTGTATGCCATATCTGTGGTTGGATACCTGTTTTATGAGATGAGTCAGTTGTGACCACGTGCTCTGAAACTACCAAATGGTCAGAAAGCCGTGCCGTCCTTCAGTGTGTGGAGGCTAAGGATGTGGAGACTTGCAACATTGGGGACTGGCGTGCTGCCAGTCCATAGATCAGGGTCATGGATTGGATCATTCTTTCGCGGTGTATAGGTTTGTTTAAGATGACGAGGGCAGATTTTTCTGTGGGACATTGCAGGCCTAGTGCTTCTCGGTAGATCTTGTTGTGAGCCGGAGTAGTGTGGTCGAAGTGGACTGTGGTTGGTGGTGTGCCATGGCTTGATTGATTGTGGGGTTTAACGCGCCGACGCAACGCAGGCGATGAGGCGCAAGGTGTGCCGCGGCAGTCGTAAGGAACAAGTTGAAGGAGAAAGAACTTTATGTACAAGTATTTACATCTTGTTCTCATTGCGCAGGCAGTGCGCTCCTGCGTACCGGCGATTAAATAAGCACGTTGGGTTCGTCTTCTTTCACGATTTCTCTGCGCTGCTGTCAGGAATGCACCAATCACAAAAATCCATGGTCCTGAAATTGACCCCCACACACTTGCACAGAGAGGGCACGTTTCCCTCTTGCACAGGTGAACGTCAGGTTGACTCCGGTGAGGCAATCTGCCTAGGGTCTAAGCCTTTAGGACCACCAAAGTTGAAGTGTCAGAAGGACATTTGGGACCCTGGCGACTCCTTTAACAATGGTGCCTACAGTGTTGTCACAGGCCGCTGAGGGCAGGACAGTGATACGTGGCCGAAGAATGCAGGAACGCTCAGCCTGCCGTTGCAAGGGAGGTGCCACGTGATGCTTCTGTCAGCACCTCCGCTTAACATCTCCAGTCATTAAAGGGCTGCTGAAGAGCTTTTCAAAAAAAAAATTTGTTAGGGGCATTAGTACTTTGCAGTTCTTTTGACGCTGAATTCGGACTTCTTCAAAAGTGTGTTCAGGTTGTCCACCAAGTTCTCCTACAGGTACAACTCCTTCAAGTGGGCAGGCTGTGTTTTTACAGGCTCCTGGAAGCTTTCACAATACTCTGGAAGCACAGAAAATACTGCAGGCATGACGTCTGTGCTCTGAAATGCTCTGTACAGGTCGTCAAGCTCCTCTTGGGTTGCTGTTGGGATGTCCATTTTGTTACTTCATTCTCTGGTCAACTGCTGCTATTGGTGACGTCTTCCAGTTTTCGCTTCTTCCCCCTGGACGATGTGAAGTCTATGTCTTGTAGTCTCTTCAATTGTACCTTCTTAACGTATGCAGCAAGCCAGATGTTGGTTTTTGAGGTGCAGTTCGTAGCATTTTTCATCTTAACACCCGTTTCAACTGCATACAGGCAAGTCAGGCTCCAACATGAAAACAGGCCTCGCCTTCTTCTGCCATACAGGTGCAATGAGCAGTGAGCACAACCCTGCTTTTCTTGCACAAAATCCACACATGTAGGGGCTGGTCTTGCAACCTTTGTGAATGGATCACGTGCAAGAGAAAAAAAAGGCAATGCATAAGTTTTTCTTGGCCAAATGTCTGCGCATGCGCTCGTCACTGTTGTTCCTGTCACAGAATGGAGTGGCTTCTTGAGCCACTCTTGCATCTCGTAGAGTTTCTTTGCATAAGGCGAAGACACCTCTCCATTTTTTCCAAGCTCCCGGGACAGAATATGAGAGCGAATGTTCTTACCTATGTGGCAATAATCGAAGCTGTGAAAAAGCAGTCTGTCTGGGTCATACGGGTGCTCAATCCTGTATGGCAGAAAACCGCCACAAAGATTCCTCACGGCACTGACATTAGCCTTATGGCTATTGCTCACAAAGTGCACAACTCGAAAACCTGCTTCTTCCACTTTTGCCATAACATGGTGAACCAACTTTGACATCGGCAGTGCACTTTAAAGGTTTTCATAAAAAAAAATACGGTACCGGAATCCTGTAGGATGTGCTGAGGCAATTTATAATGAAACAAAGCAGAGTTTGCTAATGCAGGCTGACTTTCATTTTTGTTTGCTATGCCCATGTGAACATGACCAACAAAGCAGTCCTGCTGCTTGTTTTACTGCAGCTTTGGTTTGATCCGCATCTCATCTACAATGAGTGAACATGCGCGAGTGAACATGTTTACGTATCATGGCTTCAACAGCTTTTGCGCTCTCGACACTGACAGTTGGTGACGGCATGGTATCGTTGGCCTTCTGAACCAAAACATCCAATTGACCTGCCAACATTTCCTTCGAGTAGAGTTTCCTCAAACGAGAATCATGCGGAGGCACAGGATTTTGAAAGTGTCCGTCATACCCAGGAAGCAGTGAAAAAATTGAAGGTACCACACCAGCTGCCTGCATTGAGCTGTAAGCCTGAGTGGGCTCTTCTTCTAAAGGTGGTGGGGCAGGAACTCACTCCTTCACTGGCCCTGCCTCTGTTGCTGAATTGGCAATGCTGTCAAACTTGTAATTACTGCTGCTGGATGATGTAAAGTCAATGTCCCTGAGTCGCTTGAACTGAACTTCCTCGAAATAAGCAGGCAGCCACACATTGTCCTTCTGCATGCAACTCGAGACTTCATGATCTTGATGCCTGTCTCAACTGCAAACAAGCAGGCTCCAACACAGGCGCATGCTTCTCCGACTCCGGCCATACAGGTGCAATGTGCAGCACTAACAGTATCATTCTTCTGGCACAGAATCCAGACTTGCAGAGTTCCTTGCTCCAGTCTCGGCAAGTGGTTCACCTGCGAAACAAAAATATTGGCGTTACTTTGCCAGGGCATATCATCTCGTACACGAAAAGCATAAGCAGGCTTTCTTTTGTGAGGGTTGTGGTGCACGTAACTTGTCTTAAACAGCTCACAAGCAATGCCACCCATTGTGTGCAAAGTAAAAACGAAAGTGCATAAAGCCCATCAGTTACGTTTGTTTTTTTTCTCGTGCTGAGCAGTCAGTTGATATGCTCACATGCATGCATACAGCCAACCGAATAGTGCGTTTGAGATGTGCCGCACACAGGGCAGTTAGCTCAAAATGGTGTACGGACGTTTATCTCGCAAATTCCTAGTGAGATTAACAAAGTTTACAATCACGAAATGGATTCATTGGGCTCACCTCGCCAAGCAGGACAACTTTGTCACAGTGCAGTTGCTTTGTCAAAACACGCTTTGCCCAGTCGCTGGTGAAATAGTGAGATTCCAATGCTTTGTATGCTTTCATGTGTTCGAGAGTCACGAAGTTCGCAGAAAACACTAGATACGTCACTACGTCAACTTGTGTGACATCGGGGAAGCCAGTCCGATCGGCACTTGTGTCCACTCCGGGCCACAGCTTGTACAGGTCGATGCCATCACAAAGTTTTACTTTTTCTTCATAACGAAGCCACACAGTCCCAATGAGCCCCGAGTAGTACCCAGCGTTCAAAGGTTCATGCTGTGCCATCGCACGTAGAAGTCAGTGAGAAGGGTTGGAATGCTGCTACAAGTTCTGACGCAACAACAGCAACACACACCACGAAACGACCAATTCATAAACATGGCTGCCAGGACAACAAGCTTGCAGGCGTGACGTAGTGTGCAAGCTATGTATACACTAACCATTTTTAGGTCATGTCGTGCACTCGTATTGGGCGTGGTTATGTTTAAACACCTGTTTTTACACAATATAGGGCACGGTTACGTGATTATATAGGTCTGAGAAGGTCGTGGTGGCATACTGAATCTGTTAAGGCTGAAAAGCTGGTAATCGCAGAATAGTCAGACGCATTGTGCTGTATTCAATGCCTTGATAAGATGCACAGTTCACTCATGTTCCCTTGCATTGCTTCATACGTCTTGTTCGATGTGCGATTGCTGCACCAAGCTGGGGAAGGAATCTTTGAGACCTCAAGCACAAGTTGCTTGTTATAGACTTTATGTATCTATTGCGCTCACGCAAAATAATTAAGCGTACACTCTTACTAAAAGAAGAGCAGTGTTACGACGATTACCGTGGTCATGTATTACCTGTATGGCACCATTTGCCTTTGTACGAAACTGCAGAAACTACATGACTAATATTTTTGTTTAAATATTTTATTTATAAATCAATTGGTACCATAAAATGTGAAAAATTATATAATGCAATATTTTGCAGTTTTGTTTAAAATATAAATTGTACACTGTTTTTATTTGTTACGGTGGAACCCCGGCGACTTTTAAGGGATGGCGCGAGAGCGTTGTATGACTGAGGTGCGGGTAAATGCCGGCCTAGCAGGCAGTCTGGCGCAATAGGTGGGCTAAGAACTTATTTAAACTGCTATATTTGAGCATTCTCGCGTGATTTGCGAACGTTTAGCTAAAATCCCAAATTAAAAAGAAAAACGCGTATTTTGTGCTCCCCTCCACCTCCACGGCGTACGAGCTAGCCCGCCAGCAAGCACTGCGCGCTACGCGACCCCTGCCCTTGTGCCGTCCGGTGCAGTTCTACTGTTCTGGTTATTTCCTAGAATGCATCACGCAATGCTGAACCTACGCTTGAGGTTCCATTTAGCTAGAAATCACTATAGTTGAAACCCTTGTGCCTTTGCAAGCTTTGGGTGCTCAATTCTAAGCGTTTGAAAGCTTAGTAAGGTATTCCAACACAAAAACAAGAACATACTATTTTTCCAAGAGAAAGCGAAAAGTACCATGCTCGGTGCCTCCTCAAAACGTAATCACTGCTGGCATTCATACAAAACGCAAGAAAGAAGGCTAATTACCATGTGCCAAATTGAGCTGATTGTAAAGAGCAAACTTTGCTCCAAACCTGTGTCAAAGACCTTGCTGCAGAGCGCTTTCATGAGCATTTTATTGCCGTTTGGAAGTTCTGCATTTTCTGCTCCCAATTTTTCGTTTCTACCGAGCTTGGCATTTTTTTCTTCGGGGCACCTGGCCCCCGTGGTCTCAACCAGGACGAGCAAGTCTTTCTGTTTTTGTTAACCTGCAGGTCCACTGGCTCGCTGTCCACTGGAATTTCCCTACTTTACTGGACATAAACGCAGCAAATCATGCTGTGAGACGTGTCAGCCGGCATTTCTCTAGCGATAAATGTAGCAAAGAACTGTGTATGGGCACTGTTTTTCAGACAGACAAATCCTGCAAAATTTAAATTACTGCTGTTACTGCCTGTAAGTTCGCCGTTAGAGGAACAAAGTACCAAAAAAATGCCGAGCGCTTGTGAGCGCGTGCCTCACAGCGACCACAGAGCTCCCAGGCTCACGCAGCAACTCTAACAAAAAAAAAAAAAGAAAAGAAAGAAAAACCTCCAGAGCTGTCAAGAGTTATCATGCATGTAATGCTTTCATGAGGAACATGATGATATCAGTGAATTTGATGATGACTACTACTAGCGCAGTGAAAAGTGACGATGGAACATAAACAATTTCAAACTTTGCAAATGCATGGCGACAGTTGCTGGGCGATGACCTCTTTGATATATATGACGATGCTTACTAGTTAGCACCGCAACTGCGCAAATAAACAATGATACCGAAACTTCACAATGTGTCTGGTAATGCTCACCTACAGCGGCTTCGCCATTCAAGTCTTGCACGTAAGTGCAAGCTTCCCTGAATTTTTTTTCCTGCGGCCTCAATCACTTTGACATTAGAATTACATATGTCCTCAGCTTTGTGCTTAGATAGCTTGCCAAATTGTGTTTTAGCTGTGGAGCTGTTTTTACGCTAATTTGCTCTCGGCTAATTAGTTGGTAGAACAGGGAGTACATAGTGACCAAAACGTAGTTGCCTTTTATTTGTTTGCATAAGGCCTTGCAGTTGTAACTAGCTGGAATTTCGGCTGCAGTGAGTGAATAACTGTTGACTGCTGTCCGAGTTGGAGCAGTCATCGCAAAACCACTCCTTTTGCTTGGGTGCCCGCTTAATTCCAATGCAGCTGCAGTGGAACCAGCCGTACTTGCAGTTTTTGCCGTCACTTGCGAGCATTTTTTCTTGTTTTGGCCCCCGGCAATAGCAGAATGTGCCTGCACTAGCTGAAGATATTGCGCTCCTCTTAGTGAAATATCCCGCTAACAGCTCAGGCAAGATTGCTAGAACAAAAAAATTGGATGCTGCTGCATTAATGGTGTAAAAAAAAAAGCCTTGTTCAACAGTATCCTCTCAATGTGCATCGACAATGGGGTCCACACCACAAAATCGCAGTATGGAAGTTCGCACACTGCCAACTGTGTTTGAATCTGGTAATAGTAAGCATGGCCATGCTTCAGCTTTCCATTCACTGCTTCAAGACAGAAATCTGCATTCTTTACAGCTGCTTGCTCTGCTGTGGTGTGAGCTGCTGTATGGGGACACTTCACTTTGACAGTCCCCTCCACAGCATGTGCATGTTACTGTGCCATCAGGACTGGCCGGTAGGTGCGGGTATTTTGTGCTCAAGAAAACACCTATCTTGTCGCGACCAAAGTTGGTGTGGCAAGTTTTCATTGCAGCTGCGTATTCCGCAATCGCATCTTCTTCATGATCGATGCCTCACATTGTTGCTGCTGTTGAGAACTGGTGCTGTTCCAGATAACATATGCTCTTCAGAAGGTTGACTGAGGGCCGAGTTGTTGTCGTGCTACATACGCTCTTCATGACCGAAGCTGTGACTCATCCAGCACGATATTTGAACCACGCTGGTCACTTGGCCTGCTGCCTTGTCAGCCCTTCAGCATGATGCACCATATCTTCGGTGATGGCTAGTTGAGGAAGCGTGTCTTCAGCACGAGAGACGAGTTTAGGCAGGTTCTCCGACTGAGCTTCGTGGCACAGCAGCTGTCGGAGGTTGGGAGGCTTACTGCTTCTGGGTGGCACAAATCTGTCACTCTTTCTGGTAGCACCATAAATATTGCTGGTGGGAGCCCTCCATCGTCAATATTAGAATAGAACGTGCTAAGCTCTTCTGCCGTAGGGGGCCGCAAAGCTGATGCTTCTGTGCGGACTTCTTGTTGCTCGTCAAAAGACCTTTCGGGAAAGGCACCCATGTGGCTTTTCTTTTTCTTCAAAGATGCAAAGTCGATGTCCCTCAGTCTTTCGTACTCAGTGTCAGAGAGATGTGCAGGAAGCCAAACATTTGTCCTCTGTGTACATGTCTGTGACTCTCTAATATGGATTGAAATAATTTTAAAATATAACCTTACCTCGCTCAACATGATGACGCGCTTGGGGGGAAGCCTCATTGCCGTCATGGTGCTCACCCGGCCACTCGTGAAGTAATTGTGAGCTTCCAGTGAGTAGGCCTTCATTTTGGGAAGCGACACGTAGCTTGTAGACAGCACCAAATAATTAACAATGTCGGCATGCGTTGTAACCGGCAGCAGCCTGACGTCCGCCGTTGTGTCAGTCCCGGCGCACGTGTACGGATCAACACCATCGCACATGCTGACTTTTTCTTTGTAGTGAGCATGCGTCTGACCCAATAGTCCACAAGATAAGGCAGACAGGACTGCTTTCGCCTCGCCGTTGCCATGATTTAACACGGTAGTTCGTAAATAGCGAAATCTCAACACCAGCAGACAGTAGAGACGGTGCTACAAAGTTCATGCCGCCATGTAGTACTCCAACATGGCAATGGCCACTAGCAGATGATGGTGTAAGGTCACATGAAAACTATGTATATGAGGACTTACCGAACAACTTCACTATTTGGGCTAGGTGATAGCCACAGTGCTTGCTGTTGTCCCATAAAACATCCTCCCACTTTGAGTCGTCGTAGTCATTCAACCCTGTTGGGTTGAAGTTTTTTATATCGCTGACGGGCAAGGAAACGTTTTTATCATATCTGAACCAGACAGAGGCGAACATTTTCCACAGAGAAATCAAATAAGTAAACACGTGCAACTTCCCCGTGCAAAAAACAGCCGCGTGCAGTTAGGCTGGCTAGGCAAAGAATTGAAGGGCTAGGACAACGGGACAAGCGAGTCAACACACACAAGGTGCTCTTTCTCATGTTCTACCAACAAGCCCAAACCAGCATCTAGGCTAGTTAGATCTCTCCACTTATGGCTACTGGACTGGCTTGGCCAAATGACTTGACACTACTGTCTGAGACGCTCCCAAGTGTTCTGTCCACTTTACTAAGTAGGCTTTTGACAAAACATCGTCATTGCTCTTGAAGCCTTTGATGTCACTCACTGGAACAATGGCCTTTCTTTGATTATCTTGGTAGCACACGTAAGCATGGGTAGCCATAACCTACAATAAATTTGCAGCTGAACCGCGCTGGTGACCACGCTTCACTCCATGCTTCACTCTGTGCGCTGCGCCATGTTTATAGCAGCACAATGTTGTTCATGGTCGGAATGAGCTCGACGAATGTCTCTGCAATCATGGTGCTCTTGTAGTCGTGCTCCACGCAGGGATGCCTTTCTTGACTATTGTGCAGATGCCCCTGCCGTCCTTCGTCAAGTACGATTTGCACCCAGGGAGGGTCATCAGGGTTTCTTCCATGGTTTCCTGTAGCAAAATAACGTCCATGCACCTCTGGCTTGATACCTTTTATCTCCACCTTGATGCCTTGTACTTCCGTCTTGACTTCTTGGTTTGCGGCTCAAAGCTTTTTGATAGCTTTGGGAGTAACAATTTAAATAGGGAGTAACAATTTAACAGTACCGACTCACCCGCTACCTGAAAAATTCGTGACCGGTAGTAGTACGACGCGCCGGAATCGTCCGTCCATTTGGTGCTGTAGAAGATGCCTTCGAAGTCGTCTTCTGTGTTAAATCCCTTAATGGACCCCACCTTACAATCGCGCATCACTTATCGTTGTAGGTGTATCGCTTATCGTTGTAGATGTGACGATAAGTGAAGCGTACAGGTGCGAAATCATGGTGCCGTAATGCAAACGCAGCCTCCAACAGCCCGCCAAGTAGGAAGCGAAATGCTCAGCGTGCTTGATGAGTTTCTATACATGGAGAGAAAGACTCCTTGAAAGTCTTGCACCTCCAGCTGCAGGGATGAGACATGTTGTGTTTTTCTGTGAACGTTGCTCTATGCAGGAGTCCATAGCCGGAAAGGGGCACTTCACCTCCAGCACACCACCACCACAGCAAGCACAATCGATGACCCCCATCCGAGGTGGTAGCCAGAAATGGGAACTCTGGGCTTATGTGCAAACCTGATGCACTGCAGCAAAAGTCCACATTCTGTGTTGCCACGGCTCCCCTAGTCTGTAGCTTGCGAGTTCGTGCAGTCCTTGGGGTGCAGAGCTTCTTAAGGAGAGACTGTGAAAGTTTGACAATTGATTTTGCACACACCGCTCCTGTGTCAGATGCTGTGATGCGCCAGGCCGAAAGTGGTGCCATTTGGTAGAGGCTGCTTGTGCCCTTGTTTGTTTTTCAACGAGTGCACGCACCTGTAAGTAGATGTCGTTCTTTATGAAGTGTACGCAGTAATAGCACAAAAAAAGCTTTTTTTTTTTTTAAAGTTTATGCTGGCCTGACAGTAGAAACCAATTGAAACGCTACTGCAGCCAATCATACTGTGCTTCAACTGTTCAGTCAAGTGAACCAAATTCAAAGTGAAAAGGTGTCACTGGGAAACTAGGGCAGGTGCTGATTATGAAATATACTGCACGATTTTGAATGTAATCGCAATTTGGTGTCTAGTGTCTTTCATTCCTGACATGAAGCTAGACAGAGTTGAAAAGAGAATGGCAGGCTTACTTCAACATCAGCCCCAAGCTGCTCAGACACCTTCACGCACCCTCCAAAACCTCCTTCAGTGACTCTGGGCAGTTGTCCTGGTACAGGCTCTGCTGTAGAACTTGTGGGAACTTAGTGGCCGAAGGAACACATGGCTCAGAAAAATCTGGGTGCAATGCCAAAATTGCAGGGTGACTGTGAGACTCGCTCAGAGCAGAGTAAAAAACTGTCATCTCGTCCCGTTTGGGGACAGTAGGTGGGCATTTGGCACATTTGCTTGGCTTGCTTGCTTAGTCATCGTTGTCTATGCAGCACTTCTTAATTGCCAAAGACGAAAAGTCAATTTTAGCCACTGGATTAGTCTAAATTTACAAGGTGGGCTGGCAGCCAGGCATTTTCCTCGTCTGTGCAAGATAGGCCATCGCTACGCCGGGCGAGTACCTCAATGTAAAAAAAGCACAGCTGCAATGTGAGAGCAGGTCTCTCCAAGGCCGGCCATGCAGGTACAATGTGCAAGAAGCACTTCCCCGTCTTGTTTCACAAGCAACCACGAGATCAGCGACTTCTTTCGGAATGCCTGCAAGTGGCGAACCTGAAAGCAAGGATATAGGGAAGGTACCAGGTTTTTAGGTTCATGTCGACGGCCAAGATACACCTGTGATACGAAAGCAAACTTCTCATCTTTCCGACGACAAAGATGGTGTGATCGTGCACAAATTTGAGGAGAACTTACTGAACGAAACCACTGGTGAGGTAATTGTGGGCCCAGGATTTCTTGGCCTTCAACTGTTCCCTAGGTACAAAGCTGGTTCCGTGAACCAGGTAGTCTCTGATGTCTGCTTCGTCTACGCTTGGAAACAGTTGAAGGTCATCGGTCAAGTCTTTGTCGCCCCAAGTCAGTGGGTCGTCGCCGCCGCACGTTTTAATTTTGTACACGTACCTTTCGCGATCGTCTTCCCCCAGCCCCTTTGCATAGTCACTCAGCTTCATTGCAAGAGGCAAAGGGTGAGAGCACAGTCATGTGTTCAACTTGGTGTGGGGCACCCTCTTGCACAATCCACAAGCACGTCGCAAACATGGGTGACACTGTGGTCCCACACCACTGCATCACACTCGAGACGCATGGGTGGAACTTCAGCCACAATAGTTCGAAGCAACACAACAAATAAACAAATACAGTGAGTCAGCACGAAGTAAACCACGTCAGTCGCCCTGCTGTCCGTGCGCCGTCACCCAACACAACCGCACAAATGGAGTTGGTGCCGCCATGTGGGTAGTGCTGTCGCGTGGCTGAGTGCCCAGTGAATACACCCTATATGTACAGCCTCCAAAATATTTAATATCATGGGAGCGGCGACCATGTATCATGTGTGATACATGGTCGTGATACATGTGTGATGACCAAGTGATACATGTGTGAACATGTATCACTTGCACCACACGTGCATTAGGAATGCTTATGCTGCTTAGCTACCTTTGGTGGCTGGTGAAGCCGCCTCTGCACTAAAGAACAGCAGGGGTGTTGTCTTCAGTACAACAGCGTAGCAGATGACACTCCTACAGCAGATAATTCTATGCACGTACTCTCGCCTATTTTGACGGTGGGCACCGTGATAAGCCGCTGACATGCCAATCAGGCGTCGCTCCTGTGATATTAAAAATTTGGGAGGCTGTACACATCGAGCACAATTATGGCCAATTGAACCCCATTGCCATTGTGATGCAACTTCAAAACGGCATTCACCTTTCTGCAAGACTCGATTATAAAGGAGTATTTGTCGTGAGGAATTCCCTATAGAATGAACTAAGGCATTCGAAGCAGCATGGTAACGGGTGCAAGATGGGTCGGGTTGCGGTCGGATCATATTTGTCAATGTTAGGCGGGTGCTAGACATATTGCCCACAGTTCTCAATGACATGTGTTCATTACACAGCATAGCAGAAGGAACAAAGACGTCCAAAGCCGCAAGTTGACGGATCTAAGATGGGTCGCGTGGTGGCCTGGTTCGTACTTGCCAAAGTTTTGCGGACGTTAGACATACCTCCAAAACTTCTCGATGATGCGATGCACACACGATGGATGTGAAATAACGCTACAAGCCACTTCCTTCTAGCCATCTTCTTCCCAAACGCACACACATGCCGTCCGCACTTTGTTGTTGCTGTATTGGCTACCCATCTTACAGCTGATCTCATATCACCCATAGTTTTACTTGTGGTCCTATGCACCAGTCACTGCATTTAACTTTCAAACACTTACTCTTCATCCTGGCCCTTTACATCAGCCATCCTCATCGTCTTTAATTCATTTTACTTTTGTTCTCCCTAACCAGTTTTAGTAGCGGTTCAAGTGCAGGCATCACCTCGAGGGGTGCGCTGGGCCTTGAGGCTCGCGGCCTACAACTGCCAGGTGATCTACCGCCCGGGAAATTACCTGGCACCGGCTGATGCCCAGAGCCGACTGCCCCTGCCGAAGGTGCCTGCTGCTGTCCCTGAACCTGCCGAAGTGTTCATACTGGTTACCCGGAGGTGCTGTCCAGATCGGGAGTGTTGCAGGCGACCAGCCGGGACCCAGTCCTGTCGCAGGTCGTCAAGGCAGTGTCTCGAGGGGAGGAGGAGTTGGCGGAGCGTACATACAGCCACAAGGTCGCCGAGCTGAGCCTGCTGTGGGGTTCCAGGGTGGTGATTCCACAGAGCCTGCGGTCCAGGGTCCTGCAGTTGCTGCACGCGGGTCATCCAGGCATGGAGAAGACCAAGATGGTGGCCCGGTCCCACGTTTGGTGGCCTGGCCTGGACCAGGACATTGCTCGCATGGTGCAGAGCTGCAAAGTCTGCCAGGAGAACCAGCGGGCCTCGCGCCATGTTCAGATCACCCCCTGGCCGTTCCCGGAGAGACCCTGGTTTGGCCTGCACGTGGATTTCGGAGGCCCCTTCAAGGGCCACTACTTCCTGGTGGTGGTGGACGCCTTCTTGAAGTAGATGGAGGTACTGCCAGTCACGACTCCTTTGGCAGGAGCAACCACTGCAGCGTTGCGGCAAGTCTTCGCAGCCCAGGGGTTGCCGGATGCCATCGTGTCCGACAACGGTCCTGCTTTCGCCAGCGAGGACTACCTGGCCTGGCTGACGAAGAACAGAATCCGTTGGATGATGGTTCCACTGTGCCACCCTGCGTCGAATGGTGCTGCCGAGCGGGTGGTGCAAACTGTGAAAGACAGCTCGAGAAGAGCAAGGCAGGAAATTTCCGGACGCAGGTTGCCCGAGTCCTGTTCTACTACCGGACCGCACCTCACGTCACGGGCCGTGCCCCCTGCGAGCTCCTGTTGGGCTGGATGGTGAAGACACCGTTGGATGTGTTGCGCCCAGACCTGTGGTCCACAGCGCTCCTGAAGCAGCTCAAGCAGAAGCTGGCGGCTGACCGAGGTTGTCGTCCTGGGCCCTTGCCGGAGTGTGGGGCTCTGGTCTTCACCAGGAACTTGTGACCTGGTCCTCGCTGGTCTGCTCGGCATGTGGTCTCTCCTGCCAGTGCGTCATCACTGCTTGTTCACATTACGGATGGGACCACGTGGCACCGGCACGCGGGCCATGTGAGGCCTCGCCTGGCAACCTCAGCCGCCCCTTGAGGAAGCCAGCAGGCAGGGGAGCCAACTACACCGGCTGCTGCCAGCACAGCACCAGGGGCTGGTGCTGCGCGCGCCTCTGCGGCGCCACCTGCAAGTCTGGTGCCACCTGCAAGGCTGACAGACGGTGTGAGGGTGACACAGGCGGCACCCGATGCTACCTCACCTGCATCGACACCTGTGCTCAGGCGGAGTGCGAGACTACAGAGACCGCCGGACCGTTCCTCGCCGGGGTGACAATTGTTTTGTGGTTGCGTTGGACGAACTTGGGGGTGAGGGGTGTGACAAGTGTGTGGTGCCCCCAATCCTGATATTCGTTGGCTGCTAAGTTCAGTGGCCCCACCAGGCTCGGTGGGGAACATTGTGTGTGGCCGGAAAATAAACACCGCCGAGTACAGCAGCTCGCGGTCAGTCACCGTCATCACCAGCACGCTGCGAGTCGTCACTCGGCTGGAGGGTACCCCGTCCCTGCCACGTTCACTAATGCGGGGCTAAATCGTGACTCTTGTCTCCACCGGGGAATGCATAAATTATTCGAGCCATGTTCTTGTGAGACTCCATCTAACAGGCCACCGGATTAATGAGGTATCGAAGCAATTTCCATGTCTTGATGTGGGGAATGAATGTGAGTTTGTGGTCAAACAAAACATCTAAGAACTTGTGCTCCTTGTTCACAGGAATCGGCATGTTCTCAAGAGTGATGTTTGGGTCCGGGTGGACCCCACACTTCGTGGAGAACACAACGCAGAAGCTCTTTCCGGGATTAATTTTAAAACCATTCTTGTCAGCCCAGCTGGAACGTTTCTTGACACCAACCTGGACTTGACGCTCGCAGATGGACATATTACATGATTTATAAGATATCTGGACGTCTTCTACATACATGGAATAAGAGATTGTAGGTGGCAATGCCTTTCCAAGAGAGTTCATCCTAACTATGAAGAGGGTGCAGCTCAACACGCCACCTTGCGGCACGCCATTTTCTTGCACGTAAACCTTTGAGAGTGCACAACCAACTCTTACTCGAAATGTTCTCTCGGACAAGCAACTAACAAGGGTGTTAAACATGTTGCCCGACACACCGAATGACTTGAGGTTACTAAGGATCCCGTAACGCCAAGCGGTGTAGTAGGCCTTCTCGAGGTCGAAAAACATGGTTACGCAATACTGTTTATGCACGAAGGCATCCTTTATATATGAGTCAAGAAATACGAGTTGATCGTTTGTGGATCACCCCGCCCTGAAGCCTGCCTTGCAGCTCTTGAGAAGACCGTTGTGTTCAAGGAAGTACACGAGCCTGCGATTTATCTTCTCGAGAAGCTTGCGCAGGCAGCTCGTCATCGCTATAGGACGGTAACTTGAGGGGGACGACAGGTCCTTTCCCTCCTTTAAGAAAACCGCTACTGTGGCCTCCCTCCAAGAGTGTGGAATGTGCCCCGAAAGCCATATTTTATTACATAGAAGTGTTTCAAGTGTGTCTGCATGTTGGTGTTATTGTATATGTGATGTTGTCTGGGCCTGTAGCTGAGGGTTTACATGTGCCCGGGGCAGCCCTCAACTCGTGGAGCCTCCCCGGATGGGGCACCTTGAGTAATCTTGGTCACGGTGAGTGGCGACACCGCGTACCCCGAGCCCCCCATACTTAAGCTGTTACCTACCATGGCTAGAAGTTGAAAGGTGAAGGGTTAGAAGCCGTGAACGGTGGCCGTCGGAGCCTTGGTCAAGCTCCGGCCGATGGGCTCCCTGCCTGTCTACCAGGCAGGGACCTCCGGGACCTCTTTGACTACCAGGGTAAGGTCAAAGGAGAAAGTACCCCGTCTCCCTGCTTTCAATCAAACGCGTTTTCGAGTTTCTTACCGACGTAAAATTTTTACATCTCATTTCTTATCATGCATATTGACAACCTGGCCCTTTACACCAATCATCTTCATTACGTTGTGTTTTACTTTGTTTATTTTTACTGAAATGTTCTACTTTTACTTCCATGCCACTTTCATGTAATCACTATTGTTTGGCGCTCTTTGCCCTTAGTCGGCCTTGCGCCATTAAACTCCAAACATCATCATCATCACCTTACGTAAATAGACACGCCAGTAGCTCTAACACATCATAATGGGAAGAGAAAACATAGTTCAATGGAACTGCAGAGGCCCTCTGAATAATCTTGACGACGTGCATGAGATTCTGCATGCCAATCAGCCAAGTTTAATGTGTGTCCAGGAAACACATTTGAATTCGAAGCACACACATTTCTTGAATAGTTACCTGTATACAGAAAGGACAGGGTTGGCTGCACACACTCTTCTGGCGGTGTGGCCATAATCGCCCGCAAATCCTTAGCATGCCACCCTGTCACCTTGAACACCGTCCTTGAGGCTGTAGCCGTCCGCACAATAATTTTTAATAGGTTGATAACGGTATGCTCCATCTACATCGCTCCTGATCTTGCACTTCTGAGCTCTGACTTTGAGGCGCTGGTCGACCAGCTTCCTGAACCGTACATCTTGACAGGCGACTTCAATGCACACAATTCTCTTTGGGGCTCTTCTCGCACGGATGCCCGAGGTCGCCTGATAGAGAAGTTTTTAACGTCCTCTGGAGCATGCCTTTTCAACAAGAAAGAGCCTACATACCATAACATAGGGCACAATACATACTCGCGGATCCAATCTTGACTTGGCTATTGGTTCGGCAATTCTCTTTCCATGTCTTGGGTGGGGAGTGGGCACTGACCCACATCGCAGTGACCACTTCCCCACTTCACTAACATATATAGGTAAAGGCCCAAGCAGTTCATCTTCCCATAATAGGTTCAATGAAGCACGAGCTAACTGGAACACATTTACAGAGACATCGAAACTGCACCACACATCCATAGCACACCTACACGTTGAAGAAGCTACCCAACATCCTTACGGCGCACATCCTCGACGCCGCCGAAAAGTGCATTCCCCATGCCTCTGGTGCCCCGTGCAGCCAGAGGAGGCCGTGGTGGAATGAGGACTGTAGGCGGGCGCGAGAGGCACAGAAAAAGGCGTGGGGTATCCTTCGTCGGTACCCCACGTCGGGTAACCTTATTTTGTTCAAACGGGCCAAGGCGGTCGGAAAGCGTGTGCGCCGTGAGGCAAAACGAGAGAGTTGGCACACCTTCTTGACAATTCATACACGGGCACACACGAAGTCTGGACATGTATACGTAAGCTCAAAGGACAACAGACACACAGCCTGCCCCTGGTTAGCACAACAGGAGACACACTTGCACAACACTTCGAACACGTGTCCAGTTCAGCACACTACAAGCACTTTCATGAAACAAAACATCTGCAGAAAAAGCCCTTACAAGACAAAGGAAAATCAAAAACTTCTTACAACTCTGAATTCACTCTCTATGAGTTGAGGGTTGCCCTGAGCACGTGCAAACCTTCAGCCCCAGGCGCAGATAAGATTACATTCACCATGATACAACACCTACACCCAGACACTCTTGAAACAAATACAACTATACAATAAAATATGACTTTCGGGGCCCGTTCCGCGCTCTTGGAAGGAGGCCATAGTAGTTGCTTTCCTAAGGGAAGGGAAGGACCCTTCCTCTCCTGCCAGTTATCGTCCCATTGCCCTGACAAGCTGCCTGTGTAAGCTCTTTGAGAAGATGATAAACAGGAGACTTGTGTACTTCTTAGAGTACAATGGTCTTCTCGAGAGCTGCCAGGCGGGCTTCAGGGCGGGGCAATCTACCAACGATCAACTCGTTGCGTTAGAGTCTTATATCAAAGATGCTTTCCTCCACTAGTACTGTATGACAGTCTTCTTTGATCTTGAAAAGGCGTACGATACTGCTTAGCGGTACGGCATCCTTAGCGACTTGAAGTCCTTTGGCATATCAGGTAAATGATGAACACGCTTGCCAGTTACCTGTCTGAAAGAACGTTTCGCGTGCGAGTTGGAACTGCACTTTCTATGGTTTATGTGCAGGAAAACGGCGTGAGTTGCACTTTGTTTATTGTAAAAATGAATTCCCTTAGGAAAGCATTGCCACCGTCGATTTCCTGCTCAATTTATGTAGACGACGTACAATTATCCTTTAAGTCTTGTAACCTGTCTGTCTGCGAGCGCCAAGTCCAGCTTGGTGTTAACAAGCTAGCTGGTTGGGCAGATAGCAACGGTTTTAAATTTAATCCAGGGAAGTGCACTTGTGTCTTGTTTTCCAAGAGGCGTGGCATCCGGCCGGATCCAGACATTCATCTCAATGGTGTCTCGATTCCTGTCAAAAAGGAACACATGTTTTTAGGTATTCGCCGCGAGCTCGACATGTAGGTGGCGACAGCGTCGCGCTGCTAGTGTGGATGCTCCGCTGAGCGGCCCGTAAGAATGCACACTGTGGGCGCTCTTCGTGCCTTTTTCCCGCCGTATGTGAGCACGAAAGGTGCAAACAAAAGTGGTATGCTGTAGTTCGGTTCCTCAACGTTCAATGTATAGCATGGAAGCGGCAGTCAGTTTTCATTACTACGCCAAAAAAAGCTACGACTCCTCGGGAATCTCAGAATGGCCGTAATTGTGACAATGAACTTGTACGCTGTGGCTCGTAGCAAGCTCGATCTTTCCAGACTACGGCTTTGAGCCTTCAATAAAAGCATAAATAGAAACAAATCAGGAAGCATCGATCTCTGAAATTCAGTTTACAACGGCAATCTCAATCGCTTTCACTGGTAGCATGACGCATTCTTGCATTTGTGGGATGCCCTGAAATGGTAACACTACTTAACTGCCCCGAAATTCTTTCTAAGAGCTTACGATATTTTTGTGTGTTCAAAAGGCAACATAAAATTAATGAATTTTGATCAGCGCAGAAATATAAATGTAACCGCTCTAACGGGTCTTTTAAATTAAACTTTAACGACTCTGAAGGAAGGTTTGATGAATAACGGTTTCGGATCACTTATTTACGGCTTTCGTCGCAAGTGTACGCACGCAGTACAATCAACATCTCATGTTTAGCTAGGTTTTCGCAAAGTGACAAGCAGGCTTACAGCGTGCAAACCAAGCTTCTGGGCCCTCACAGTGAGCACAAAGTTTCTCCCTAGCAAAAATTCTGATAGAAACTTGTATTAGTCTTATACATTTTTGTATTAGGTGTATAAGACATGTATTAGTCTTATACAAACTTGTATCAGTTTTATAAGTTTCATATACAAGTTGTATTAGTCGAATACAAATACACCTATTAGTTTGTATCAGTTTACAAATACTAATAGATCTGATAGACCTGTGTCTAATACGAACTAATAGAGACGTATTGGTTTTAATAAAAACTAATACAAATGGACCCGCAAAGTGCGATTTCCTGAATTTTTATTTTTTCTGGAAAATCACAAGCCAAAAAAGGTTGAAATGATCGCCCTTGAGCAATAATGTTTATTTGGTATATTATTATGAAGCGTTTTGTTCACTAACAAATCTCCGTAAATCTCCAAGTAAATTCTTATGCAAAATAGGTCAACTTTTTTTTTTCATTTTCGCTCCTAAAAAATGCGCTACTTAATGATGGGAGCTGGGAGTGCTGCGCCAGCGATAAGCCACCTTACCTGACCTAGCGTAACTAAATAAGCTACGCCTTTATTTAGTGACGCTAACCTGACCTAAAGGCCCTTGATCGGCGTTTAAAGCAGATGATGGGACTTTAACCTGACCGTACCTGCGAGGCTGCAAGAAGCAACGTTTATCGTTGGCAAGAAGAGCAGCAAGAAATCTAACTAAGCCGAAAAAACTGCAACGAAGTCAAGCCAAGCCATGCCAATGGTCTTCGTTGGGTAGCCAAGATGGCGACGGTATTAAAGTGCGGCTGGCGTGTGTGTACGTTCGGGAAGAAGACGGTTAGAAGGAAGCGGCTTCTAGCGTTATTTCACATCAGACACGTGTGCATCGCGTCATCTAGAAGTGTTGGAGATGTGTCTAATCCCCGTTTAACTTTGGCAAGTATGAACCAGGCTGCAGCGCGATCCATCATGGACCCGTCACCTCGCGGCTCCGGACATCTTTGCTCTGTCTGCTATGCTGACATCGAACGCCTGACATCGAAGAAAGCGTGTGCATCACGTCATCCAGAAGTGTTGGCGATGTGTCTAGCGCCCGCCGAACATTGACAAATGTGATCCGGGCCGCCGCCCGACCCATCTTTGACCCGTCACCTCGCCGCTTCGGACTCCTTTGTTCATTCTCAACGCAATGCCTCACGAAGAAGAGACTCCATTCGAATCGCGTTTTGCGGAAGGTGAATGCCGTTTTGAAGTTGCATCGAAATGGGAATGGTGTTCAATCGGCCATTAATGCACTCGATATGTACCTACGGCTGGACCGTACAGGTTTGACGAGCTTTTCTGATTGCATGCTGCAGCTATTTTGTGGATTCGCATTGCAATTTATTCATCCGTTCTTAATCAGGTTACGACTGATGTAACATTAAATTATTCAGCCAGATTTCTGTCAGCCAGAGGAATTTGCCTGTGTACCCTGATAATAAAATGTGTTGCCATGTTTCATTGCTTTGTTCGAACTTGCACTGGTTCTGATAGAACTAGTACACTCTGGTAGACCTATCAGACTAATACAGTCTGATAGACCTACTAGACTAATACACACTGATAGACCTAAAAGACTAATACAGACTAATAGACCTAATAGACTAATACAGACTGATAGGACTAATAGGCTGATACAAACTGATAGACCTAATAGACTAATACAGACTGATAGGCCTATTAGTGGCAATAAGCATATACGTGTATTAGAATTTGTATCAGAATTTTTGCTAGGGCTGTTACGGTGGCTCTGTTGACCATTTGCGTTCCTTTTAAAATCTAACAGGTGCCTGCAACAGCGAGATGTGTTTGTATTCTTGCGTATAAGGTCGCTTACGAATCCTAAATATGGCAATAAATGAAGTTGTGCTGTTGCAGATGTAGTAAAACATTTCCTTTTTATTTCTAGTTGCGAATCAGCGCAACGGGTTCCCGGTAACTACTTTGTTTTGTAAACTGAATATCGCCTTTGTCTTGGCATTTAATTCTTGAGGATTGGTTAAAAAATGAAATTCTGTGCTTTTAGTTTGTTTTTTTTTCGGGAAGAGGGGCGGGGGGGCGCCTGCCAACGTTGCAAGAGCAGCGAGAAGGGAACGCATGTAACGCGAAAAGCCAAACTATTGTTATCAATATTACTTACAATCGAAACTACACTATAGTGTTCTGCAGCGGTGAAAAAGCAGTACGTATTTTCAAAACTGATTAACCCCCCTTTGGTCCGGGATTGTCCAGGAATTGTGGCTCGCCTTTTTTCAAAATTGTATTGAAAGCAGGCCTTGTGGGAAAAAAAAAAAACAAACAGCGAGTCATGGCACACACCCCTCACACATGTGGGCAACAACGTGCATTATATTGCGCGTTTTCTCCTCTTTTTAAACTTAGGTCCACCTTAAGAGGTTAAGACGTGACCATATTAGGAATTTGGTTACGCTGAGTGAGACACGTTTCTGGACAAGGTGATTCATGTCAGATTTCCCCGCACGGGGCACCTTGAGTAATCTTGGTGACGGTACTGGCGATACCGCGGACCCCGAGCCCCCCAACATAAGCTGTGTCCTACCGTGGTGATGTGTTTTTAAGGTGAAGGGTAGAAACCTCTAACGGTGGCCGTCGGAGCCGTGGTCAAGCTCCGGCCGATGGGCTCCCTGCCTGTCTACCAGGCAGGGAGCTCCGGGACCTCTTTGACTACCAGGGTAAGGTCAAAGGAGAAAGTACCCCCGTCTCCCTGCTTTTCAATGTATCATATGGCATTTTCTAAACCCCCCCCCCAGACGTGATCGGCCCCCGAAAAGGGGCCGCACCGAAGTTTCTTTTCCTCCTTTGCAATCGATCTCTCCCCCAAAGCCTGATAATTTCTCGCGGTTTCTGATCATGGAATCTGTTGACAAGACAAAGCCCATCACTTCCCAATCTGTGTTTCTAATCTCCAAGTTTCTTGAAAGCCTTATCGGAAAGTCGTATAAGGCTAAGAAACTCACAACGGGAGAAGTTTTGATAGAAGTAGAAAGCAAGCAACAATCCTCTAACCTCCTCAAGCAAACGCGCATGGTAGATGTTGACATCAAGATCACGCCCCATCGCAGCCTCAATAGCTGCCAGGGCGTGATCTCTGATCGGGATCTAATGAATGAGACTGAAGCAGACCTGCTCGAGGGCCTCCGAGAGCAGGGCGTGACAGCAGTGAGGCGAATCACCATACGCCGAAATGATGAAATAATTCCAACCAAGCACATAATCTTGACACTTGACCGCTCTAACCTTCCTGAGTCGGTCAACGCAGGCTTCTTGAGATGTCCAATCCGACCCTACGTGCCGAACCCGCGCCGCTGTTTCAAGTGTCAGCGGTTTGGGCACGGCACAACGTCTTGTCGTGGTAAATTGACGTGCGCAAAATGTGCAGCACATGATCGTCAAACTGACAATTGTAAATCTGAGAACTTCACCTGTGCCAACTGCCAGGGACCACACGCTGCCTATTCTACATCTCCTTCCCAGAGGCACGGAAGAGGTTCGCCTCCTTCCCTCTGGGCAGGTACGCCGACGCAGCTCGCCGGGGGGCGGAGCGGCGTCTTGTTTCGGCGGGGACCCAGTACCGAGAGTCGGACTTGGTCCCGCCCCCGCCCCCCCCTGGGTTGCCTCTGGTAGCCCAACCCGCCACCACGCCGCTTGCTCAGGCAGCAGCGGTTGTGGTGGCAACCTCTTCTGTCGGGGCCGGTGCCGCTCCCGTCCGTGCCTCCCCATCGTCCAGTGCGTTGGAGTGTGCCATGGACACCACGAGCCCCGCACCGGCTCCCACCGCCACCGCACCGCCCGTGCCACTTCTGGTGCCTCCGACACCACCGGCGGTGGCGGGTCAAACGAAGGGCCCCCGAAGGGGGGCCAAGTCCGGGGGGCCCGGTTCCACGGGCACACCCAGGACATCGGACGACGAGATGGACGTCGTGCCGTTCTTGCCTGCAACGCAGCGCAAGGAGCGGCCTCCGACGTCCAAGCCTACAGATAGGCCGCCCAAAAAGCCCAATCCAAGAGTCACAGCCCCGAAAGACGACACATAAACATACACACTCCAGTAGCTCTCACACTAAATAATGGGAAGAGAAAATATTGTTCAATGGAACTGCAGAGGCCTTCTGAATAATCTTGACGACGTGTATGAGATTCTGCATACCAATCAGCCAAGTGTAATGTGTGTTCAGGAAACACATTTGAATTCTAAACAATCAAATTTCTTGAATAGTTACCTGGTATACAGGAAAGACAGGGATGGCTGCACACACTCTTCTGGCGCTGTGGCCATAATCGTACGGAAATCCTTAGCATGCCACCCTGTCACCTTGAACACTATCCTTGAGGCTGTAGCAATACGCTTAATAATATTTAATAGGTTGATAACGGTATGCTCCATATACATTCTTCCTGATGTTACACTTTTGAGTTCTGACTTCGAGGCGCTGGTTGACCAGCTGCCCGAACCATACATTCTAACAGGCGACCTTAATGCTCACAATTCTCTTTGGGGCTCTTCTCGTACGGATGCCCGAGGTCGCCTGATAGAGAGGTTTCTTACATCCTCTGGAGCATGCCTTTTCAACAATAAACAGCCTACATACCATAACATAGGTCACAACACGTACTCATGTCTTGACTTGGCTATTGGCTCCGCAGTTCTCTTTCCTCTTCTCGAGTGGGGTGTGGGCACGGACCCATATGGCAGTGACCATTTCCCCACTTCATTAACGTATATAGGTAAAGGCCCGAGCAGTCCATCTTCCCATAATAGGTTCAATGAAGCACGAGCTAACTGGAACACATTTACAGAGACATCCAAACTACACCACACATCCATAGGACACCTACACGTTGAAGAAGCTACCCAACTCCTCACGGCGCACATCCTCGACGCCGCCGAAAAGTCCATTCCCCACGCCTCTGTTGCCCCGCGCAACCAGCGGAGGCCGTGGTGGAATGAGGACTGTAGGCGGGCGCGAGAGGCCCAGAACAAGGCGTGGGGTATCCTTCGCCGGTACCCCACGTCGAGTAACCTCCTCTTGTTCAAACGGGCCAAGGCGTTAGGAAAACGTGTGCGCCGTGAGGCAAAACGATGGAGTTGGCGTAAATTCATAACATCAATTAACTCCTACACAGACACACGGAAAGTATGGACACGAATACGCAAACTCAAGGGACATCAAACACACAGCCTGCCTCTGGTCAGTACAACAGGGGACACACTCGAAGACCAGGCTGACACACTCGCACAACACTTTCAACACGTTTCTAGTTCAGCACACTACACAAACACCTTCATGAAACACAAACTCGTGGCCGAAAAGAAACCTTTACATGACAATGACAGGTCAGCCACCTCTTATAACTCCGAGTTCACGCTTCATGAGCTGAGGGGTGCTCAGAGCACGTGTAAACCCTCAGCTCCAGGCCCCGACAACATTACATATACAATGATACAGAACTTACACACAGACACTCTTGTAACACTTCTTCACCTTTTCAACAAGATATGGCTTTCGGGGCACATTCCAAAGTCTTGGAGGGATGCCATAGTTGTAGCATTCTTGAAAGAAGGGAAGGACCCTTCTTCTCCCGCTAGCTATCGACCCATTGCCCTGACCAGCTGCCTGTGTAAGCTTCTCGAGAAGATGATAAACCGGAGGCTCGTGTACTTTTTGGAGTATAACGGCCTTCTCGAGAGCTGCCAGGCAGGCTTCAGGGCGGGGCGATCCACGAATGATCAACTTGTGGCACTAGAGTCATATATTAAGGATGCCTTCATTCATAAACAGTTCTGTTTAACTGTGTTTTTTGACCTAGAAAAGGCCTATGACACCGCTTGGCGTTATGGGATCCTTACTGACCTGAAGTCATTCGGTGTTTCTGGTAATATGTTTAACACCCTTGCTAGCTATTTGTCTGAGAGAACCTTTCGCGTCAGAGTTGGTTCTGCACTGTCAAAGGTACACGTGCAAGAAAATGGCGTGCCGCAAGGCGGAGTTCTAAGCTGCACTCTCTTCATAGTAAAAATGAACTCCATTGGGAAGGCACTGCCGCCTACAATTTCTTACTCCATGTATGTAGATGACGTACAGATATCTTATAAATCATGTAATATGTCCATCTGCGAACGTCAAGTCCAGCTCGGCGTCAAGAAGCTTGCCGGCTGGGCAGACAAGAATGGTTTTAAATTGAATCCTGCAAAAAGCTCCTGCGTTGTGTTCTCCAGGAAGCGCGGGGTCCATCCGGACCCAGACATTACTCTTAATGGCATGTCGCTTCCTGTGAACAAGGAGCACAAGTTCTTAGGTGTGGTGTTTGATCACAAACTCACATTCATTCCCCACATCAAGGAACTTAAAAATAAATGTCTCAAAACAATGAATATACTTAAGGTTCTCTCCCACCAATCCTATGGTTCCGACAAAGAACTCTTGCTTCGCTTGTATACTGCTTTGGTTGGGTCTCGTTTGGACTATGGCAGTGTGGTGTATGGGTCGGCGACTAAGACAGCCTTGCGAATTCTTGACCCAGTTCTACACCTGGGCCTTCGTCTTTCGTCGGGTGCTTTTCGCACTAGCCCTGCTGAGAGTCTTTATGTTGAGTGTAATAAGTGGAGCCTTGAGAACCAACGAACATACATGGACTTGCTTTATGCTTTTAAAATTTCATCGCTGAATAATCATCCTTTTTATCCTGTCTTTAACGACACATCCACATCTCTGCTCTTTGTAAATCGCCCATCCGTTCCTCTGCCCTTTTCACTTAGAGTGAAAGAGCGAGCCTCGGATCTCAGTGCTTTGTTTTTGGATGTGTACAGGTCATCCCTTTCAAACAGTTTACCGCCTTGGCAAGTTCGTCCTGTGTCGTGCGACCTTTCTTTTATGAAACTTGACAAAATCGGGTACCGCAGGCTGCAATACTGCAGCACTTTCTGTCTCTGCAGTTTAAATACCCACTTGCAGAATTTTACAGTGACGCGTCTAAAACCTCCACTATGGTCTCCTGCGCTGCTCATGGTCCGAATTTCTGTGCAGCCAGAACCATGAGCGTCCACACGACAATTTTTTCAGCAGAGGCGTATGGGATTTTGCTGATTGTACGGCACATACTTGAAAATCAAATTCCAAAGTCTATCATCTACACAGATTCCTTGAGTGTTGTTCGCGCACTGTCATCGCATACACCCCCCAAAAACCACATAGTTAATCTTGTATTTAACACTATCATGTCTGTGTATGCAAAGAAGCATCAGCTGCTCCTCTGCTGGGTTCCAGGACACGCTGGGATCGCTGGGAATGAGTTGGCAGACGAGAGGGCTGCTGCTGCTGCACTCAGGAACACTGTAGACATAACAGCCGTACCCTACACAGACCTCAAGCCACACATAAGACAACACCTGCGGAGAACATGGCAAACACACTGGGACGAACAAACAGACAACAAACTACACGTAATAAAGCCACACTTGGGACGGTACACAGCTGACTCACGCAACAGACACACGGAAGTCGCCTTGGGTAGGCTGCGGATAGGGCACACGCATGCAACTCACTCGTATCTGCTGACGGGATCTCCTAGACCCCAGTGCGGCAGGTGCGGAGACGCCCTATCCGTAGTGCACATACTAATAACATGCAAGGCACTTCACACCACACGACGCAAACACTTTCCAGAAATCTACAGACAACAAATCCCACTCCACCCATCGCACTTCTTAGGCGATTAACCAATGTTTGCTATCAAACGTGTTTTTAATTATCTGTCAGAAGTTAAATTTCTGAATCTCATATCGTATCATGCATAATCACAACCTGGCCCTCTACACCAGCCATCCTCATTGTCTTTATTTGTTTTTACTTCTGGTGCTATTCACTTCTAGTATTGACTTTAATATGTGGTAGCTAACCATCTTTTTTTTGGCGCTCTTTGCCCCAGTTGGCCTTGCGCCATTAAAATGCAACCATCATCATCATCATTCATGTCAGATTTGAAAATGATATATATGAACATGACACACGAAATGCCACATGACAGACGCAAACTCACAACTGCTTAATTTTACCGAAGAATCCCCCTAAATACTCTTGCGCATCCATAGAAACGTATTTTAAATAATACGTAAAATTAGCAACTCGATACAGTTGAATTTATTCCTCCTCCTCAGTATAAACAACGACCGTCCAAAAATGGTATTTATTTTAGAAAAGGTACGTGAAGGACACGATCACACAGGCGCTTGCGGGTGTAAAATACGTGTCCGGTAATATATGGGCGCTAGCGCACGGGTCGTGTGCAGTGTAAATATTTTGTTTTTGTTTGTTTCTTCTTTCTATAAGGACAGCGCAATTTTACAAGGGTGTGGAATTTGCCCGCGTATGCACAGGTCTTGTCGCTTCTTACCCGTTTCGCGTACTAAACTTTTATCCTTAAAATAATCACCATGCCACCTTCAAAAAGCACCCTTCGACGTTCCCGAAACGGCAGGCGACTGCACTCAACAATAAGAAAACTGCAATGTGTGGAAGCAATGTCTATCACACGTTTCACACTCAAGCGGTTCCCAGGGCGAAGATGTTTCGTGGAATTCAACCAGCGCATTAACCCGCAACTGCCGCGGATTATTGCTTTTCTAGAGGAAATGCGCAAGCAGAGGTAACTATGTCATTGATTACTGCCAAACGAGCACACATATTGGTTGTTTTGTCGTGTGCAGCACGCGTCTTGCGCCGCACGCAACGTGAAAAAGCAGACGACGCGAGAGCGCCATCCACACTAGGAGCGGTTCGTCCCGCCGCCGCCAGGGGCCGACTGCGTTCGCGCTCGGGGCGAATAGTCTTTGACGAAAAGCTCACATTTATGCCACACATAAAACAACTAAAACATAAATGCTTAAAAAACACTGAATATCCTGAAGGTTCTGTCGCACATTTCTTTTGGTGCTGACAAACAACCTCTTTTACGTGTTTTTACCAGCTTGATAGGTTCACGATTGGACTATGGTAGCGTTGTCTATAGGTCAGCCATTAAAACATCCCTCAGAATGCTGGACCCTGTGCTTCATCTAGGGCTCCGCTTGTCGTGTGGTGCCTTTCGGACTAGTACAGTCGAAAGTATGTATTTAGAGTGCAACAAATGGAGCCTAGAACGTCAGGGAGCTTACACAGACCTGCTTTATGCTTTTAAAATCTCATCAATGCCTCACCATCCTTTTACGTCAGTTTTTTGATACATCCATATCTCAACTTCTTACTAATAGTCCATCAGTTTCTGCTCCCTTCGCTTTCAGAGTAAGATAAGAAGCGTCACACTTGATGTCATGTTTTCAGACACCATCAAAACCTCCGCTACTGAACTTCTAGTACCGTGGCAGCTTCGATCGATATCATGTGATGTATCTTTTACAAGTGTCGAGAAAAACAGAGTGCCTAGAAGCGCGATCGTGCAACATTTCTTGTCCCTCCTGCACAAATACAAGTGTGCTGAATTTTACACGGATGCTTCAAAAACTGCCACAACTCTTTCCTGTGCTGCGCATGGTGGCACCTTTAATGTCTGTAGAACTATGAATAGAAATACAAGTATCTTTACGGCAGAGGCCTATTGCATACTTCTTGTAGTTCAACATATTGTTCTAAGTCGAATTCCGAAATCTATAATTTATACTGATTCTTTAAGTGTTGTGCGTACATTATCCTCACAGAAGTCTAAAAACCATGTGGTCAGTGGTCTCAATAATACTATTATGTCTGTGTATGCGTTAAACCTTGAAGTGACCGTGTGCTGGGTGCCAGGGCACTCTGGAATTCCAGGTAATGAGACCGCGGACCGAATGGCGGCCGCTGCTTCCCTTACAACTACAGTTTACATAACAACAATACCCTACACCGACCTCAAATCACACATCAGACAACACCTTCGCACAACATGGCAGGCACACTGGAATCAACAGACTGACAACAAACTACACGTTATAAAGACACTCTTGGGAACATACACCACTGACACACACAACAGGCACAATGAAGTTACCCTGGCTCGATTACGGATAGGCCACACGCATGCAACACATTCGCACCTGCTCACGGGATCTCCAAGACCCCTGTGTAGCAGGTGTGGAGAGGGCCTATCCGTAATCCACATACTCATACAATGCAAGGCACTTCACACAACACGACACAAACACTTCAGAGAACTCTACAGACAACATTTCCCACTACATCCATCGCTGTTTCTAGGTGACGATGCCATGCATGTTTCCGTGAAACGTGTTTGAGTATTTGTCTGACGTTAAGTTTTTAAACCTCATTTCCTATCACGCATAATCATATCTGGCCCTATACACCAGCCATCACCATTATCTTTAACTGATTTTACTATGTTCGGTTGACACGTTTTTTTTACCAACGTTTTTGTGGTAACCACTTCACTTCATTAAATAACCTTTTCTCTGGCGCTCATTGCCCTTAGTCGGACTTGCGCCATAAGAACCCAACCATCATCATCATCATTATCTGGCGTTTCAATCGGAGCGCCCGTTTGCTCTGTTTGTCGTACGTCCCGTCGGGCAGTATTGTTTGAATGGAAAGGGTGTCACCTTGTCGCTAACTTGATCTTTTATTAGGGGCGAAGCTCCTAAAGCCGTGGGTCTGTCCATCCCTTGTGTCTCGTGGTACGTGACCGCCTAGTTAGATGACTCACTCGCAGGTGGCGCTACGTGACCGCCTAGTTCGATGACTCACTCGCAGCTGGCGCTGGTGTGAGTGACGTCATGATGACGTCACCCGCACGTGACTGACACTATAAAAAGCAATCGCTGTTGACGCGCTTCCTCTTTCGCAACCAGTCACCGGATGGAGGAGGTGGTTCTTGACAAGGCAGCGGAGCGGAGGGCGCGCAGGGCGGCGGCAGCGCGCGCTCGCCGACAGGGTCCCGCCGTGCGCGAAAGAGAGGCCGAAGCATCTCGTCTAGAAAGTCGCGCTTAAACCGCGCGTCGGCAGCTTCGGGCTGGGCTCGCTTGATGCGTTTTGCAGCCGCCTCGCGAGCTCTCACTGCATCGGGGTTTGCCTGCCGATACGAGCGCTTGCTTGCAGCCTCACGAACCCTACAAAAACAACAACAAACGAACAAGAACAAAATAAAAGTTGATTTGTACAATGTACGCACACAGTCTTACGTCTTTCTTAATGATGTAATGGGCGAACTTTCACGGGAGAGTTACGGTTACCGATGATCTCCCCCCCCTCGAGCTTCCCCCACTTATCATCATTCATTCCGTGGATATGGCGTGATTTTTTTTCGTCGACAATGTTCTCGATCCTATTTCCATGGATCTGAAAATAACGTTCCGAGAGTAACGCATGCATAGCAAACGCTGCGCAACTGACTTTATGGAAGTTCATCTGTGCACGTCACACTGCGGTCTGCTTCTTCGACGTTTGTGTTTCATTGTAGTCTTTTGTAGAGCAGAAGCTCGCTTAAATAAATTTCGTTCAGAAAAGCTTTGCGTCGTTCTTGGCTACGTCGTAATATTGTTTCCTTCGTGTGCTGCACATCGCAGCGCGAAAAAATAAATTTTTCTACGCTGGACCACGCTCTTTTGTCTCCCTTCGTAATATTGAAATTTTTTTGTTGCGTGTGATAAAATCAGGTTTATTGTTCTTTTTTGACTTTTTGCAACGTTTGCGAAGCGTGGAAGCGGAAAGACACGCGGTGCAACATATATCTCTTCGTGTTTTGATCCTTCGCGTTTCTGCAGCGTTTTTAGATGTTCTCAGGTATGTACCCACTCATCAAAACGACAATACTATTGGGCTATCTCTTATAGCGTTCTGTGCATTCTAGAGCAATCAACGGATTCATTAAGCGTAGTCTTAACGATGCGTACTTTGTTTCTTTCATTTTTTCATTGTATTATCGATAGCAGTCCCTGTGTACGGAGCTACCGTATGTGTGGTATTTACAACTTTTGCTTTGAGAAAAGAACCAATACAGATCTAAAAATCCGTAAACACGACGGCGCAGCGCTTGTGCAAGAGGACACAGAAGGCGTTGCCGTTCGCGGCCAAAGTCTACGGTAATTTACTTTGAAAAATAAAACCCCATTGAAGGCAAGTGATATACAAAATGACTGGACTATTCATCGCTAACTACTACGAAAAAAAAACACACTTAATCAGCGCGCAGACACCCAAATCTGCGAGTGTTTGCACGCCAAGAGCTGGCCAATAAGCCGCACGCGCGGACGCTGGATGCCCTTCGTGTGGCGGTGGCGCCTGTAGTGGCGCCCGCGGTCCCTATATGAAACGAGCGTCGAAGTTTCGTGACCAGTAAAGCATTGAAGGACTCTGGAACAAGCAAAGAATGCACGCGTACAACGCGCAGGACGTGGGGAACAGATTTGTGAAGAAAACGTGCTTACAAAGTGACATTTCGAGCTTAAAAAGCAATGAAATATGCGGAAAAACTAACTTGTTGACAACACTAAACCGAATAGCGCTTGGAAAGTAGAAAGATGTGATACAGTAACATTTCGTGCATAAGAAGCATTAAAGCATATGGAAAAGTAACCTGTTGACAACACTAAACCATTCAGGGATTCCCCGCACGGGGCACCTTGAGCAATCTTGGTGACGGTACTGGCGATACCGCGGACCCCGAGCCCCCAAACATACGCTGGATCCAACCGTGGCAATGTGTTTATAGGTGAAGGGTTAGAAACCATGAACGGTGGCCGTCGGAGCCCAGGTCAAGCTCCGGCGGATGGGCTCCCTGTCTGTTCACCAGGCAGGGAGCTCCGGGACCTCTTTGGCTACCAGGGTAAGGTCAAAGAAGAAAGTACCCCGTCTCCCTGCTTCCCAATGTGTCATATGGCATTTTCCAAACCCCCCCCCAAACGTGATCGGCCCCCGAAAAGGGGCCGCACCGAAGCTTCGTTCCCACCACTTCCCAAATTGAGTATTTCGAAACCGAACAACTACCCTCGCTTCTTAGTAATAGAATCAGTTGACCAGTTGAACCCTCTTGCTTCAAAGTCAGTATTTCTCGTCTCCAAATTTCTTGAAGGTGTCATCGGCGAATCATATAAAGCCAAAAAACAAAGAACCGGTGAAATCCTTGTTGAAGTCAGTAGCCAGGATCAGGCTGATAAACTACTTGGACAAACCCGCATCGCCGATCTGCCCATCCGAGTCACGCCCCACCGCAGCCTAAACAGCTCCCAGGGCGTGATTTCCGAATATGACCTAATCAATGAATCTGAAGCTGACCTGCTGGAGGGCCTTCGTAGTCAGGGCGTAACAGCGGTCAGGCGCATAACCATCCGCAGAGACGACAAACAAATACCGACAAAGCACCTCATCCTAACCTTCGACAAGGCGACCCTTCCTGAATTCATCAACGCAGGTTACATTCGTTGTTCAGTCCGGCCTTACATCCCGAACCCACGGCGCTGCTTCAAGTGCCAACGGTTCGGGCACGGCACAAACACCTGTCGCGGCCGACTTACCTGCGCAAAATGCGCCCAGCACGATCACCCGGCCGAAAACTGCAACGTGCAACAACTTCTTTGTGTAAACTGCCAGGGTCCACATGCGGCCTACTCCAGAAAATGCGAAAAGTTTCAATTAGAAAAGAAAATCATTAACATCAAGGTCACTGAAAACATCACTTTCCCAGAGGCGCGGAAGAGGTTCGCCTCTTTCCCTCTGGGGAGGTACGCCGACGCAGCTCGCCGGGGGGCGGAGCGGCGTCTGGTTTCGGCGGGGACCCAGTACCGCGAGTCGGACTTGGTCCCGCCCCCGCCCCCCCCCTGGGTTGCCTCTGGCAGCCCAACCCGCCTCCGCACCGCTCGCTGAGCCAGCAGCGGCTGTGGTGGCATCCACGTCCGGTGGGGATGCTGCTGCACCCACCGTTTCCCCCTCTCTACCGGCCCGAAGCACACGCGAGGGCCCGGACGAGATGGAGACGGAGGCGGTCGCAGCGACCCCCTCCCCCTCTTCACTGCCTGTGCCATCTGGGGTGCTCCCCACGCCTTCGGCACTGGCAGCGCAGGCAAAGAACACCCGAAAGGGTACCATGTCAAGGGGGCCCAGTCCGCTGGGCACCCCCTTGCCTTCAGATGACGACATGGACGTCGAGCCCTTCCGGCTTTCATCGCAGCGGAAGGAACGGGCTGCGACGTCCAGGTCAGTAGAGAAGGTCAGAAAACCCCTTCCAAGAGTGCAAGCCCCGAAAGACCCTACATAAATAGTCACACTCCAGTAGTATCTGAACACATAATAATGGGAAGAGAAAATATTGTTCAATGGAACTGCAGAGGCCTTCTGAATAATCTTGACGACGTTTATGAGATTCTGCATGCCAATCAGCCAAGTATAATGTGTGTCCAAGAAACACATCTGAATTCCAAACACTCAAATTTCTTGAATAGTTACATGGTATACAGGAAAGACAGGGATGGCTGCACACACTCTTCTGGCGGTGTTGCTATAATCACCCGCAAATCCTTAGCATGCCACCCTGTCACCTTGAACACCGTCCTTGAGGCTGTAGCCGTCCGCACAATAATATTTAATAGATTAATAACGGTATGCTCCATATACATTCCTCCTGATGTTGCACTTACGAGCTCCGACTTCGAGGCGCTGGTAGACCAGCTGCCCGAACCATACATTCTAACAGGCGACCTTAATGCTCACAACTCTCTTTGGGGCTCTTCTAGAACGGATGCCCGAGGTCGCCTGATAGAGAAATTCCTGACATCTTCTGGAGCATGCCTTTTCAACAATAAACAGCCTACATATCATAACATAGGACACAACACATACTCATGTCTTGACTTAGCTATTGGCTCCGCAGTTCTCTCTCCTCTTCTCGAGTGGGGTGTGGGAACTGACCCATATGGTAGTGACCACTTCCCCACCTCACTTAGATATATAGGTAAAGGTCCAAGCAGTTCATCTTCCCATAATAGGTTCAATGAAGCACGAGCTAACTGGAACACATTTACAGAGACATCGAAACTACACCACACATCCATAGCACACCTACACGTAGATGAAGCCGCACAACTCCTCACGGCGCACATCCTCGACGCCGCCGAAAAGTCCATTCCCCACGCCTCTGGTGCCCCGCGCAACCAGCGGAGGCCGTGGTGGAATGAGGACTGTAGGCGGGCGCGAGAGGCCCAGAACAAGGCGTGGGGTGTCCTTCGTCGGTACCCCACGTCGGGTAACCTCATTTTGTTCAAACGGGCCAAGGCGTTAGGAAAACGTGTGCGCCGTGAGGCAAAACGAGAGAGTTGGCGCTCATTCATAACATCTATAAACTCATACACAGACACACGCAAGGTATGGACACGTATACGCAAACTCAAAGGACAACATACACACAGCCTGCCCCTGGTCAGTACAACAGGGGACACACTGGAAGACCAGGCTGACACACTCGCACAACACTTCCAACACGTGTCCAGTTCAGCACACTACACGAACACTTTCCTGAAGTATAAAGCCTCTTGTGAAAAGAAGTCCCTACACGACAACAACAAATCACAGACTTCTTACAACTCCCCGTTTTCACTACATGAGCTGAGGGCTGCTCTGAGCACGTGTAAACCCTCAGCTCCAGGCCCAGACAACATTACATACACAATGATACAACATCTACACGCAGACACACTTGAAGCACTTCTACATCTATATAATAAAATGTGGCTTTCGGGGCACATTCCACACTCTTGGAGGGAGGCCATTGTAGTGGCTTTCTTGAAGGAGGGAAAGGACCCGTCGTCCCCCTCAAGTTACCGTCCAATAGCCCTGACGAGCTGCCTGTGCAAGCTCTTCGAGAAGATGATCAATCGCAGGCTTGTGTACTTCCTCGAGTACAATGGTCTTCTCGAGAGCTGCCAGGCAGGCTTTAGGGTGGGGCGATCGACGAACGATCAACTGGTTGCACTTGACTCATACATCAAGGAGGCCTTCGTGCATAAGCAGTACTGCTTAAAGGGGCCCTGAAAGGCGTTTTGAGCACACTAAATTGACTAGCTCAATCGTTAGATTGGGTCGTCAACATTATATGTGCCAAGTATTACTCTTTTACGCGCAGCGGAAAGCTCACACTTTTGTTGCAAAGTTTGTCGCTTTTTTCTCACCCTTTCCTTCGTGTTTTTGGACGCCGCCATCTTCACATGTCTACATCATAAATTCCCAGATGTTCGTCATGAGCTAGACATCCTGCTATTGGGCGGCTTTTTCACGCACTTCCGGCAAAGAGATGAGTCGTCTGCTCAGCGTCGGCTCGCCGGCTGATCTGCCAGCGGAGTGCCGGAGTGCTTGGAAATTTTACGACAAACGAAACAAGTGTAAACAAACTCTTAACCGTTTGTATTGAATGCAACACGGCCATAACACGACATGAATATTCTCTTACCTGAGTACGTTCCATAAAGAAAGCGTTGAAGCCCCGTGGCACTTCTTTCGTACAATCGCAAAGAACGCCCTGAGCCGAATGCCCGGGTTTGACGCATACAGTTTATTCAACTTCCAAACAATCCAGAGATACGTTTCGAACGAACACAACGTCACAACATGCGTTGCAAGTCCGAACCGCGATTGACAGACGATGGGTTGCCTCCTCCTGCCCCTCGTAAATTCGGCACTCACCTCGCGCGCGGTTTGCGGCGACGAACAGCAAGTCACTTAACTCTGGCGCACAAGCCGAGATGGCTTTTAGCCACGCACACTGCACATACGCCATGCGAGGTTGAGAAGTACGCCTCTTGAGAAAGATAATCCAGACCATGGGAAGCACTATCCACCCGCAGAAGCACAACGTCGCATTTCATCGCGAAACAAAGGCGTCCACAACACACACACCATCGCCTCCTGTAATGCCAAACGCATCTCGCACTTCCAAATGGGAGTGAGTAGTATGCCTGCAGTGCCCTTATGCCGCGAGGTGGGGCCCCAAGCTGAACCGGGATCACGCAACCGTAACTGACTTCTAGAGCGGTTTGTGCCTTGTTGCCAAGGCAACCGATGTTTGAGATTGTCAAATAAATGGCGCTCGCTCCAGCGCTAGAAAGCTCAGAGCCGCGCCGGCGCATGTTTTGCCAACGTTGCCGCTCTCCACCACGCGTCGCCCCAAGCTGAACTGGCGTTTTGTGCACGGGTTCTGTACGGTTTAAAATGTCTTTTTCACATGCCGCCGTCAGGAATTACCGCCGCCACAAAATAAGACCCGGCACCAGCGGGGCCACATCTGATACGGCGCTTTTTGGATAAACAGTGCGCGGTGCATGAAAGGGACCGAGCGCAAGATCCTCCCCAGCGGCTGCGAGTTCGCCGCCGATTAAAAGTCACGTGCTGCCCTTCAGCAACGCACACCGCGAAAGGGCAAGGCCAGGCCGCTGCACAAATGCGGCCACATTTTTCGTTCGCTTTTCCAGCCTTGATCGGAGTGAGGGATTCAAGGTGTCAACAAAGCTTGCCCGTAACAGACGGCGGTATGAGCAGCGCGATAGCGGAAGTACGTCACCGCCGAGGAGCGCAGCATCATGGGAGGGAAAGCTCTCTCGCCGTCAACAGCGGAGAGTAAGTTGAAAGGAGGAGGAAACGCGGCGCGACGATAATGCGCGGTTTCTGATTTACGATTTATCAGCTAATACTCATCGCTTCAACAAAATTCTTGCGGGAGGAGATTGCTAATACATTGCTTTATTTGGTTACATGTACATCCACGCATCGGCGGAAGGTATTTCAGGACCCCTTTAACTGTCTTTTTCGACCTCGAGAAGGCCTACGACACCGCTTGGCGTTATGAGATCCTTAGTGACCTCAGGTCATTCGGTGTTTCGGGTAATATGTTGAACACCCTTGTTAGTTATTTGTCGGAGAGAGCGTTCAGAGTAAGAGTTGGTTGTGCACTTTCAAAGGTTCACGTCCAAGAAAAGGGCGTGCCGCAAGGTGGCGTGTTGAGTTGCACTCTCTTTATCGTAATGATGAACTCTCTTGGAAAGGCACTGCCACCAACAATCTCTTATTCTATGTATGTAGACGACGTGCAAATATCTTTTAAATCATGTAATATGTCAATATGCGAACGTCAAGTCCAGCTTGGTGTCAAGAAGCTTGCCGGCTGGGCAGACAAGAATGGGTTTAAATTGAATCCTGCAAAAAGCTCCTGCGTTGTGTTCTCCAGGAAGCGCGGGGTCCATCCGGACCCAGACATTACTCTGAATGGCGTGTCGCTTCCTGTGAACAAGGAGCACAAGTTCTTAGGTGTTGTGTTTGACCAGAAACTCACATTCATTCCACACATCAAGAAACTTAAACATAAATGTCTGAAAACAATGAATATACTTAAGGTTCTCTCCCATCAATCGTATGGTTCCGACAAAGAACTCCTACTACGGCTCTATACTGCTTTGGTTGGGTCTCGTTTAGACTATGGTAGTGTGGTATATGGGTCGGCGTCTAAAACAGCGTTGCGAATGCTTGACCCAGTGCTACACTTGGGGCTACGGCTTGCGTCGGGTGCTTTTCGCACTAGCCCTGTCGAGAGTCTGTATGCCAAGTGTAATAAGTGGAGCCTTGAGAACCAACGGACGTACATGGACTTACTTTATGCGTTTAAAATTTCATCGCTGAATAACCATCCTTTCTATCCTGTTTTTAACGACACATCCACATCTGTTCTTTTTGTAAATCGCCCATCCGTTCCTCTGCCCTTTTCACTTAGAGTGAGAGAGCGAGCCTCGGATCTGAGCGCTTCGTTTTTAGATGTGTACGGATCAACGTTTTCAGACATTTTACCTCCTTGGAAAGTTCGTCCTGTGTCCTCCGACCTTTCTTTTATGAAACTTGACAAAAATCGGGTACCGCGAGCTGCAATACTGCAGCACTTTCTGTCTCTGCAGTTTAAATACCCACTTGCAGAATTTTACAGTGACGCGTCTAAAACCTCCACTATGGTCTCCTGCGCTGCTCATGGTCCGAATTTCAGTGCAGCCAGAACCATGAGCGTCCACACGACAATTTTTTCAGCAGAAGCTCATGGGATTTTGCTGATTGTACGACACATACATGAAAATCAAATTCCGAAGTCTATCATCTACACAGATTCCTTGAGTGTTGTTCGCGCACTGTCATCGCATACACCCCCCAAAAACCACATAGTTAATCTTGTATTTAACATTATCATGTCTGTGTATGCAAAGAAGCATCAGCTGCTCCTCTGCTGGGTTCCAGGACACGCTGGGATCGCTGGGAATGAGTTGGCAGACGAGAGGGCAGCTGCTGCTGCACTCAGGAACACCGTAGACGTAACAACTGTACCGTACACAGACCTCAAGCCACACATAAGACAACACCTGCGCAGAACATGGCAAACACACTGGGACGAACAGACAGACAACAAACTACATGTAATAAAGCCACACTTGGGACGGTACACAGCTGACTCACGCAACAGACACACGGAAGTCGCCTTGGGTAGGCTACGGATAGGGCACACGCATGCAACTCACTCGTATCTGCTGACGGGATCTCCTAGACCCCAGTGCAGCAGGTGCGGAGAGGCCCTATCCGTAGTGCACATACTAATAACATGCAAGGCACTTCACACAACACGACACAAACACTTCAGAGAACTCTACAGACAACATATTCCCCTACATCCATCGTTTTTCCTAGGTGATGATGCCATTGTTTCCGTGAAACGTGTGTTTGAGTATTTGTCCGACGTCAAGTTTTTAAACCTCATTTCCTATCACGCATCATGAAATCTGGCCCTATACACCAGCCATGCTCATTGTCGTGTTGTGATTTTACTTTTGTTTTTGCTGATTTTAGTTAGTGTTTAAGGTTTCACCCCTATCATCGACTATTGTTTTGGCGCTCTTTGCCCCAGTTGGCCTTGCGCCATAAACATCCAACGATCATCATCATCATCATCATTCAGGGATTGAGAGTGTAGGATGTGATACGTGCCGCTACAATGTCTAGGCTTATAAGCACGACAGCCCTCCCGGAGACTCATGATACCCCTTGATACCCGCTCTCTCAAGGGGTATCAATGAGCCTGCGGGTAACTTTTAAATAGAACTACTGGCATATAACTGTAGTGTCATGGACAATTCAAATACGAACCGCGGAGCGCACGGCTTAAGGTACCGGTGCCGTCACCCGGCAGCAGCAGTGGAAAAGGCACGGACATGCGCAGTTGAGATGCCGGGTGCGAGGGTGCGTTCCTCACTGCAATATGTCGCCCTCTCCTGTCTTGCATGCTTGCCTTGTCGCCATACCACAAGAGTGCTGCAAGCACTGAAAGTACTACCACCGCTGCATCTGAATGTGTCAGTCGCGTTGAGAGGAATGCGGCGCGTAATTGCCTGCAGCTGCGCCCAGTGCTTGCGTGGGAAACGCGTGCACGTTCTCGTAAGGCATACTGTTGAGCTCACCATGCTTTCTTGAAGAAAACCAGCGCACAGAAATGGAAACAAAAAAAAATTCCGCAATCTCCACGAAGTGAATGATGATGAGAGGGCCGAAGCAAAAATGCTTATCGGTAAAACCGTGGAACATTCGCCCGCACATCATATAAAGATTCGACACCTCAAGGTTTCCACCGCTCCGTTGACAAGCCCGTCGACGACGTCGGTGTTTGTGGTGGTTATGTAGGGGTTGTTTTGGACGATGAGAATCTCCATGGGTAAGTTGGCGAATTCGGTGTGTGACATTTTAGCCACCTTGGCCGTCGCCTTCTACAGAGCGTCTTGTGTAGTGTACCCCCGGTACGTGTCTTGAGCTCGCAGGCGACGAACGACAACCTTTTCTTCTTCCTCCTCTCCTTGTTGGGTAGCAACGAACGCGTTGAACGTTTTGTCCTCTTCGGCCAATCTTTGGTTGGCCAATCCCTAGGGGTATCCTGCCACAATCATCATTAATGTGCCGTGCCGTATACAGCAGCAACGAGGGACGGGACAGGGCCCGAGCAAGAGGAGCTTCGCCCCTAAAATAAATGCATGCCGTCTAACATTGGATGGTACTGCAATGTTTTGCGTTCTTGGGGCAGTGGCTCGCGAACTGAACAATGAGCTCCCCGCACGGGGCACCTTGAGCAATCTTGGTGACGGTACTGGCGATACCGCGGACCCCGAGCCCCCAAACATACGCTGGATCCAACCGTGGCAATGTGTTTATAGGTGGAGGGTTAGAAACCACGAACGGTGGCCGTCGGAGCCCAGGTCAAGCTCCGGCGGATGGGCTCCCTGTCTGTTCACCAGGCAGGGAGCTCCGGGACCTCTTTGGCTACCAGGGTAAGGTCAAAGAAGAAAGTACCCCCGTCTCCCTGCTTTCCAATGTATCATATGGCATTTTCCAAACCCCCCCCCAAACGTGATCGGCCCCCGAAAAGGGGCCGCACCGAAGTTTCGTACCCACTTCTTTCAACAACTGTCTTGTCAACAACCGCGAATAACTATGCTCGTTTTCTTGTGATTGAGTCAGCTGACTCAGCACGACCTATCGCTTCCATGTCCGTATTCTTGATCTCTAAATTTCTGCAAAGCACCATAGGTGGCAAATATCAAGCTAAAAAGCTCAGGACCGGAGAAATCCTTGTAGAAGTCAATGCTGAACAACAAGCCCGCACTCTTCTTGCATAAACCCGCATCCATGATCTGGACATCAGGGTCACGCCCCACAGGAGCCTAAACAGCTCCCAGGGTGTGATTTCTGAGACAGATCTCCTGACGGAAACTGATGCCGACCTTCTCGAAGGTCTAAAGGATCAGGGCGTCACAGCTGTGCGGCGCATCACGATGCGCAGGGACGACAAGATAATCCCCACCAAACACATCATCCTGACCTTTGACCGCTCGGCACTTCCACAATATATAAATGCAGGCTTCATTCGATGCTCCATTCGACCTTACATTCCGAACCCGCGCCGCTGCTTCAAGTGCCAGCGGTTCGGGCACAGTACAAACTCTTGCCGTGGCCGAACGACTTGTGCAAAATGCGCCGCGTACGATCACCCCAGTGACAACTGCCCATCCGACACCCTCACGTGTGTGAACTGCGGGGGGTCGCATGCAGCGTACTCCCGCAAATGTGAAAAATTTCACACAGAGAAAAAGATAATCAACATCAAGATAACAGATAACATCACTTTCCCAGAGGCGCGAAAGAGGTTCGCCTCTTTCCCCTTGGGGAGGTACGCCGACGCGGCTCGCCGGGGGGCGGAGCGGCGTCTGGTGTCTACAGGGACCCAGTTCAGCGAGTCTGACCTGGTCCCTCCTCCGCCCCCCCCCCCCCCTGGGGTGCCTCAGGCAGCCCAATCTGTCGCCACGCCGCTTGCTGAGGCAGCAACGGTTGTGGTGACAACCTCTTCTGTAGGGACCGGTGCCGCTCCCGCCTCCGCCTCCCCGTCCTCCAGTGCGTTGGAGGGTACCGAGGTGATGGACACCACGGGCCCCGCATCGGCTCCCACCGCCACCGCACCGCCTGTGCCACTTTTGGCGTCCCCGACGCCCGCGGCGATGGCGGCTCAAACGAAGGGCTCCCGAATAGGGGCCAAGTCCGGGGGGCCCGGTCCGTCGGGCACCCCTCGGACATCCGACGACGAGATGGATGTCGGGCCGTTCCTGCCTGCAACGCAGCGCAAGGAGCGGCCTCCGACGCCCAAGCCAGCAGCAGAAAGGCCCAAAAAGCCAAATACTAGGGTAACAGCCCCGAAAGACACATGAACACACATACACACAGACTTCAGTAGCTTCTCAATCTCCATAATGGGAAGGGAAAATATTACTCAATGGAACTGTAGAGGCCTCATTAAAAATCTTGATGATGTCCATGAGATATTGCATTCAAACCAGCCAAGTGTGATGTGTCTTCAGGAGACGCATTTGAATCCCAATCACACAAATTTCTTAAATAGGTACATGGTATTCAGAAAGGATAGGGTTGGCTGCACACACTCTTCGGGCGGTGTAGCCATAATAGCCCGAAAATCCCTAGCATGCCATCCTATCACTCTCAACACCGTCCTTGAGGCTGTAGCAATACGCACAATCTTTTTTAATAGGTTGGTAACGGTATGCTCAATTTACATTCGTCCTGATTATGCACTTTCCAGCTCTGACTTCCAGGCGCTGGTCGACCAGCTGCCTGAACCGTACATCCTAACAGGCGACCTTAATGCACACAACTCTCTTTGGGGCTCCTCCAGAACGGATGCCCGAGGTCGCCTGATAGAGAAATTTCTTACATCTTCAGGAGCATGCCTTTTCAACAAAAAGCAGCCTACATACCATAACTTAGGACATAATACATACTCACATCTCGACTTGGCTATTGGTTCTGCAATTCTCTTTCCATGTCTTGAGTGGGGCGTGGGCACTGACCCATATGGTAGTGACCATTTCCCCACTTCCCTAGCATATATAGATAAAGGCCCATGCAGTCCATCTTCCCATAAAAGGTTTAATGAATCAAAAGCAAACTGGAGCACATTCACACAAACATCTCAACTACACCACACATCCATAAAACACCTACACGTGGAGGAAGCCGCCCAACTCGTCACAGCGCACATCCTCGACGCCGCCGAAAAGTCCATTCCCCACGCCTCTGGTGCCCCGTGCAACCAGAGGAGGCCGTGGTGGAATGAGGACTGCAGGCGGGCGCGAGAGGCCCAGAACAAGGCGTGGGGTGTCCTTCGCCGGTACCCCACATCAGATAATCTCATTTGTTTTAAACGGGCCAAGGCTTTTGGGAGGCGAGTGCGCCGTGAGGCGAAAAGGGAGAGTTGGCGCACCTTCCTCACTTCCATCAACTCGTACACTGACACGCGAAAAGTATGGACACGAATACATAAACCAAAAGGACAGCAGACACAGCCTGCCCCTGGTTAGTACAACAGGGGACACACTGGAAGACCAGGCTAACACACTCGCACAACACTTCCAACATGTGTCCAGTTCAGCGCACTACACCAACACTTTCATAAAACACAAAACATGCTGTGAGAAGAAGTCCTTGAGAGACAGTAATAAGTCGACCTCATCTTATAACACCCCCTTCTCACTGCATGAGCTGAAGATCGCACTTAGTACTTGTAAACCTTCAGCTCCAGGCGCAGACAACATAACATACACTATGATTCAACACTTGCACACACACTTGAAACCCTCCTTCACCTCTACAACAAAATCTTTCTTTCGGGGCACCTCCCAGGGTCATGGAGGGAGGCCATCGTTGTGGCCTTTCTGAAAGAAGTTAAGGACCCTTCCTCTCCCGCAAGTTATCGTCCCATCGCCCTCACAAGCTGCCTGTGTAAGCTGTTCGAGAAGATGATCAATAAGAGACTCATGTACTTCTTAGAGTACAACGGTCTTCTCGACAGCTGCCAGGCTGGCTTCAGGGCTGGGAGATCCACCAATGATCAACTGGTTGCATTGGAAACATATCTAAAAGATGCCTTCATTCATAAGCAGTATTGTATAACAGTCTTCTTCGATATGGAGAAGGCCTATGACACGGCCTGGCGGTACGGCATCTTGTGTGACCTCAAGTCGTTTGGTGTTTCCGGCAACATGCTGAACACGCTCAGTAGCTACATGTCAGAAAGGACCTTTCGAGTGAGGGTTGGCAGTGCCCTTTCGAATGTATACGTGCAGGAAAATGGTGTCCCTCAAGGCGGTGTCTTGAGCTGTACACTGTTTATTGTTAAGATGAACTCACTTCGAAAGGCATTGCCACCAACCATTTCCTGTTCTATATATGTATATGACGTTCAAATATCTTTTAAGTCCTGTAACTTTTCAGTTTGTGAACGCCAAGTCCAGCTTGGGGTGAACCAACTTGCCGGCTGGGCGGACACAAACGGTTTTAAACTGAACCCAGGAAAGAGTACTTGTGTTGTGTTCTCCCGCAAGCGCGGGATTAAGGCAGACCCGGAGATCACCCTTCATCGCGCTTCTATCCCTGTAAAAAAGAAGCACAAGTTTTTAGGTGTCATATTTGATGAAAAACTCACGTTCATACCACACATCAAACAACTTAAACATAAATGCCTGAAAACACTAAACATTCTCAAAGTCCTCTCCCACCAGTCGTATGGTGCAGACAAAAAACTCCTTCTTCGCGTCTTTACCGCCTTAGTCGGGTCTCGGCTAGACTACGGTAGTGTTGTGTATGGGTCGGCATCAAAAACAGCACTAAAAATGCTTGACCCAGTTCTCCATTTGGGCCTGCGCCTTGCGTGTGGTGCGTTCCACACTAGCCCGGCCCAGAGTCTGTACGCTGAAAGTAACAAATGGTGCCTGGAACATCAACGAATGTACATAGATTTATTATATGCTTTTAAGGTCTCATCATTCAATAACCATCCTTTTAAACCTGTCCTCAACGATACATCAACAACCCAGCTATTCTCAAATCGTCCATCTGTTCCTTTGCCCTACTCTCTGAGGGTGAGAGAGGAAGCTTCAGGTATTTCCGTTGGGTTTTTAGATGTCTGTACATCATCATCATTTTCTGATGTTATACCACCATGGCAACTGCAGCCTGTTTGTTGTGATGTTTCTTTCATGAAAATAGATAAAAACAGGGTTCCGAGAGCTGCGATTCTGCAGCATTTCTTGTCGCTTCAGGATAAATATAAATGTGCCGAATTCTATAGCGATGCCTCGAAAACTTCAACAACAGTGTCGTGCGCCGCTCATGGTCCCAACTTTATTGCTTGCAGAACCATGAGTGTACACACCACTATCTTCTCTGCAGAAGCATATGGCATCTTACTCATCGTTCAGCACATTCTTAAAAAACAAATTCCTAAGTCCGTCATCTTCACAGACTCTTTGAGCGTTGTGCGTGCATTGTCTTCACACAGATCCAGGAAAAACCACATTGTCAATCTTGTCTTTAATTTCATAATGTCAATATATGCAAATAATTTTCAACTGATCCTGTGCTGGGTTCCAGGCCATGCTGGAATCGCGGGGAATGAGACCGCAGATGAAATGGCCGCCACTGCTGCACTTGCAAACACAATGGACATAACAACAATACCCTACACTGACCTCAAGCCACACATCCGACAACACCTTCGCAAAACATGGCAAGCCGACTGGAATACACAGACAGACAACAAGTTACACATAATAAAGCCACACTTAGGACAATACACTAGTGACTCACACAACAGAGTCATCGAAGTTGCCCTAGGTAGATTACGGATAGGCCACACACACGCGACACACTCCCATCTGCTCACTGGATCTCCAAGACCCCTGTGTAGCAGGTGTGGGGAGGGCCTATCCGTACTTCACATCCTCATTACATGCAAAGCACTCCAGACAACAAGACGCAAGCACTTCCCTCAACTCTACAGACAACACATTCCACTACACCCAGCACTCTTTCTAGCGGATGATCCCGTGATTCCTGTGCAGCGCACTTTTAAGTTTCTCAGTGACATCAAGTTTTTATATCTCATTTCCTATCACGCGTAGTTTTTTAAAGCTTTATTTCGTACCACGCACCATCACAACCTGGCCCTTTACACCAGCCATCCTCACTGTCTTTTATTGATTTTACTTTTGTTCTTGCTTACTGATTTCAGTGTCTACGTTTTCACCTCTCATATTTAACCACTGTTTTGGCGCTCTTTGCCCCAGTTGGCCTTGCGCCATTAACATCCAACCCTCATCATCATCATGAACAATGAGCTGGCCGCCAAGAATGCGCCTTTGTTTAACAGAATCATGGCTGAGTAATTTGGGGGGTTGGTGCTTGTTGAAAACAATACATATACTACCAGAATTCGTCTCCAATGATATACATTAACTCCAAGTACTGTGTGGACAGGGAAAATTACTGGCAGAATTCTAATAATAAGGAAAATTAACATAGCCAGGTCTAACCATTCTATAGGCCAGTTGCCCTTGTACAGTCAGGATCAATTTGAAGGTTATCGCGGGAGCACCGACCGACCGCGACGACAGCGCCTTAGCGTGACACTTTTTACCATCACCCACAACGAGATTATGCTAGGTTTGCTTCTCCCATGGCTGTTCCAGGCAGTGCGCGCACTGCCGTCAAAAACGATACAGGGCACGCTCGTTTCTTTTTTTCTTTATCCTTTTAAATGCAGAGCATTTCTTTAACTCACGATGTTATGCGTCCGTAACTCGGCGTCCGCACCACGGCAGCTGCGCCCTCTCCCCCACTCCTCCTGGCCCTCAACACGCTTGCAACAACAGGTGCAGCGCGCGCTCCGGCGATGCAAGCAGCAACAGTAGGTGCGGACGCGTCGTGGCGTGACGGTGGCGTGATATCGCGCTCTCTCTCCGCCTCCTCTCCCTCTACTGCGTTCGTTGGGAATATAAACCCGGGTGTCGGCGCGTCAGCCGCACTCCAGTTCTGCTTCGCTGTCTTCTCGTCGCGGTTGTCGCAGTTGTTAAGCGATGGAAGCAGGACCTTCGACTAGTACCGCGACGCAATCCAACTTCAGCGTCGCGGCACCAGTTCAATACATCGTGCCATCGTCATCTTCATCTTCGGGATCAACGGCATCGTCGGCGGAAGACAAGGCGGCGAGGCGGCGGGCTGCCGACGCCGAGCACAAGCGGCGTAAGCGCGCCACCCAGCGGGGACGGGGTCGGGGTCCACCCATCGATCTTACCGCAAATAAATAATAATAATAACACTTGACGTTACCTAATACTCGTCTCGTTCTCTCTCTCCCCAAGCATACCAACAACAACAACAACCCTACCACCACCATTATAACACCCATCGCCACCGCCACGCGCGTAACGCCGCTAATGCTCTGCATTTACTCGTGCCCCTCCCGCGTGGGCATGTCGGGGTTTTTATCGACATACTTCACACTGATACGCAACCTTCTCAGGGTAACTATTGCGGCATGTCGGGGCATTTTGAAAAAAAAATGTAATTTGCTTCCGAAATGCCGCAATGCAGAGATATCGTCGGTGTTATCAGGTTGTCGAGGAACAAAACGCGGATACGTCACCCAAAATGGAATGAAGAAAAAAAAAATCACGCCATTTCCACGGAATGAATGATGATAAGTGGGGCGAAGCTCGAGAGGGGGAGAGATCATCGGTAACCGTAACTCTCCCGTGAAAGTTCGCTCATTACATCATTAAGAAAGACGTAAGACTGTGTGCGTACATTGTACAAATCAACTTTTATTTTGTTATTGTTCGTTTGTTGTTGTTGTTTTAGGGTTCGTGAGGCTGCAAGCAAGCGCTCGTATCGGCAGGCAAACCCCGATGCAGTGAGAGCTCGCGAGGCGGCTGCAAAACGCATCAAGCGAGCTCAGCCCGAAGCTGCCGACGCGCGGTTTAAGCGCGACTTTCTAGACGGGATGCTTCGGCCACGGAGCAATCTTGCTCCGTGGCTTCGGCCTCTCTTTCGCGCACGGCGGGATCCTGTCGGCGAGCGCGCGCTGCCGCCGGGGGGGGGTTGTGGTTCGCGACGGGAAAATGAAAGGAAATTCACTGGGGATATTTTGAGCTCGGCAGGGAGCTCACCTGCATACAACCCAGTGCAGGGGAAGGGAAGTAGAGGGGGAGTGATAGGATAAAGTAGAAAGAGAGAGAGAGAGAGAGAAAGGTATAAAGAGAGCTGTCAGTCCTAGAACGCTGTCAGTCCGGGCACACCAGTCAATCACTGCACTCCGGGCTACAGCCGCTGCGTGAGGCCGGTCGTCTTCAGGAAGTGAAGCAGATAAGTGAACACTTCCCGTTGGGTTGCAGCAGGTCCCTTCGGGAACAGAAGGTCCTCCATGTCGGCGCTAGGAAGGCCTCGACGCTGGAGCGCGCGGTGGAGCTCTGCTCTCGGGCCTGCGTGGTGGGGGCAGAAGCAGAGTAGGTGCTCGAGCGTCTCCAGTTCGGAACAGTCCGCACATGTAGGGGAGTCCTTGCGGCCGTGTCGGTGCAGACGCTCCGCCACATTGCAGCAGTTCAGCCGCATGCGGAGAAGCAGGCAGCGGGCGTCCCTGCTGATGCGTGTGGGCAACGGTCTGGGCGCCAGGCCGCTCACGACCCGAGGGTCGGGGTGCATCGTCTGCACCATGCGGGCCAGGGCAGTGCGGGCCTCGTCGAACGCGGTGACGTCTTCGGAGACTGGGGTGCCCTCCTGGTGGGCCTCCCTGGCGCGGGCGTCGGCGTCTTCGTTGCCCCGGATGCCACTGTGGCCCGGCAGCCAGTGGAGCCGCAGGTCGCAGCCTCGGGAGGCCACAGTGCGCAGCTTGATTGCAAGGGAGCGCTCCGGGTAGCCGCTGCTGTTGGTGGGTTCATCGGCCGCGTGCAGCCGCAGCAGGGTAGTCCTGGAGTCCGTGAGGATGACCGCCCCGGGGTGGTTATGGGGCCCCCTTTCGAGGAGGAGGTCGGCGGCCAGGTGCAGCGCTGCCAGCTCCGCCCGTGTGGAGGAAGTGGGGAAGGGCAGGCGGCAGCTCCGGCTGGCTCCCAGCTCAGGCGCCCTGCGCGCCCTCCGCTCCGCAGCCTTGTAAACAACCACCTCCTCCATCCGGTGACTCGTTGCGAAAGAGGAAACGCGTCAACAGCGATTGCCTTTTATTGGCGGTGAGCGCGACCACAGGCGGCGCTGCGAAGCGCGCCTCCGTGACGTCGGCTTAGGGATTCTCGCATTTGTCGTCTGCTTCACTCGGGCTCGCTCTCCCTGCTGTTTCTTTGCGCTCGGTTGACGTGTGATGCTTGTCCGCAGCCGATTTTGCGTGTGCGTAACTTTTTATCGTAATAATAGGCTTCAAATCGCATACACTAGCTCGAGGAGTGATTTGAAGTAAATTTTCGAATACCGCTGCGGAAGAAACATTGCCGGCGTCGCCCCATTCCTTGCGAAACCGGTCCTGCGCGGAGCGCCGAGAGTCGGAGCTAGGCGTCAGCCTCTGTATTCAACGATCTTTGGAACAAAGGGGACAACAAGCTGCTAATAACCGACAACAGCTAAAATGCAAGACCAGAACAAATTCCAGCCCTTCGGGGCTCTCGGCTTTGACAGAAGGAATTTAATCGTACGTAAAGTAAAATAGTTTTCGCAACCTTGCCGAAAGCTCGAGAGTATTGTATCACATCACTTTATGTTGTCACTGCATGAAAGTATGCCGACATGCATTATGGACCGCAAAAATGGTAGGTTGAGTTCCAAATAATCCACTTTGTGAATAAGCGCGCGTTTTTTTATATCAGGCTTCTAACCAGTGTGGAGGTTTATTGAGCCAAACGAGTCACGTCTACGGTAAAAATACAGTGTCACAATGTTTGTTTCGACCTGGAGGGGTATTTCGGTACATTTCCCACAGCCGTATCTTCCCAATATTCAGATATGCGTTACAGAAAAACTGCACTCGAGAGGGGGAGGAACAGGAGGAGGAGACAACTTTATTCTACAGTAAAATCGAGCTGATTAGTGGGCCGCATCCTCAGTCCATATCAAGAGCGTAATTTTCTTCAAATCATAGAACGACATCCCGAGTATTCCAGGATTTGTTCTTTACGCCTGGAAGTGTTGGAAAACAACAAAGAGCTGCTTGGAAATATTCATCCGTTCTTGTTATACTGGAAACCAGCACGTATACTATTCATTCTATTCGTTAGCGAGTATATCAACCCTCCAACACCGCAATCATCTTATAACTGTTCTAGTTGTGAGTCAGTTCGTCATGATAACGATGGTTACGATAGAAATTAGGATCCCAAACGCCGCCTTCGAGTACTATGGACAACGTTGTCTGAGGCGCGATCGCTATGTAGCACAAACCTTCTCACTGCGTTTGCATGTAAATAAACAACGCACGCTTTAGATGTGCACATTCTTTCACGCAGCCATAACATAAACGAATTTGTGAAGAAGTAATGTATGCCATACAGCCTGAACAAAATATCACATGAACTCTGTGAACCCCCTTAACATCCCCAAACCTCCTAATAACACGTTTGTCACGATGATGAAAATAATATGTTGAGAACAGAAAAACATCCATCTGATACAAGTCAACAACAGCGAAAAAAATAGAGAGCCGTTTTATTTCCTGCTGTGCGACGCGCGTGTTGGGGCTTGCTGCTTGATAGCATTATACTCTTCAGTCTTCATGAGAGAATCTCAAAAAATGCTTCAGCGAAGCCTACGCATTTTGAACACTTATCGAGGAGCCCTGAGCTCTACACCTCGCAAATAAGATAGAACGTACGAGTTACACACGATCTTCTGACCGATGCTCTGAAGAAAGTTGTTCTCTCTGTCCTCGTATGTGGAAAACTTGTGCGGGATACAGTTTGAAATTATTCAGAGCTGGCAGAAGCTAGCAAAAGAACTGAATTACTAGAAATACGCTTTTTAATGCACCAAAAGCAACAAAGCGGGCGATTTCAGCACAGGCATTGCTGCCCCTCACAAGCGGAGTGTAGCAGACGACAGCGGACCGAGTCCCTAAGCTGACGTCAGAGCCAGAGGGCGCCACTCAAACATCTCACCGCCAATAGTGTCAGTCGCGTGCGAGTGACGTCATCATGACGTCACTCACACCAGCGCCACCTGCGAGTGAGTCATCACACTAGGCGGTCACGTAGCGCCACCTGCGAGTGATTCATCGAACTAAGCGGTCACGTAGCGCCACCTGCGAGTGAGTCATCGAACTAGGCGGTCACGTACCACGAGACACAAGGGATGGACAGACCCACGGATTTAGAAGCTTCGTCTATAAAAATCTACGGTAGTCGGCCGTTGCTGAAAGGCGTGAGCGAATTATAAGCAACAGCCAAGGGGTGAGGGAGGGCAGCATAATCTCATCTTCGCGAATGAAAAAAAGTGCCATGGAACGGCGCTCTGGTCTTTCTTGCTCGGTGCTGCCGCGATAACCTTCAAATTGAGCCTGACTGTACAACAGTTTTGGCGGCGCGATTTTTTCGTGTTTTTTTGGCAGGCACCTGAGATCTTCTGGAAATCTGCGGAGCGGGCAGAACTGAGCATGGTTTGGGCATGGCCCCGCCGGCGCAAACGGGGAGCAGGCGCTAGTCCGAGCAGGCACACAGTGGCCGCAGATAATATCTCGCGCCGCTTCGCGAACAATTGTTTTCAGCGCTCTTGCGGCGTGGCGACAATGGAAGCATGCGAGCAAGCTGAGGGCAACATATCGCAGTGGGACACGCAGCCTCGCTCCCTACATCTCCACTGCGCATGTCCGTGCGTTTTGCACAGCCGCTGCCAGGTGACGGCATCGGTATCTTCGGCCGTGTGCATGCTCCGCGGTTCGTATTTGAATTGTCCATGACTGTACAAAGTCTGTCTTGCACATTTTTGTTAGAATGTCGTTATTGGGCCCTGTAAGATGACGGTACTTTCCTGAGTTTAGCAACCCGTCGAATTCTAGTACACTCTTCGTTGTTTTGAACTAATATTTTAACGAAACTACTTGAAATTCAGCTCTTTCTTTAATTTTTAAAATTATATTTAAAATTAATTTCTTTTTGAACATTCCCGACCATGCGCAGAGTAAGCGAGTGCGAATAAGGGAATCTCCTGACTACTCGGCTGAAGATTCCTGGCCGGTACTTCCAACGCGGAATAATAGACGGCTTTCACTATTCTGCTTTAATGCGAGAAGTGTTGCTAACAAAGTAGAAAAGTTAGAAGAGTTGTTGCTGTACCGCCCTGGTGTATTTGTTGTAACAAAAACATGGCTAAATACTCATGCGCATGTTTCAGAAATGATTTCCTTGTCCTATACCCTACTACGTACGGATCGTGAACGTCGAGGGGGGGGGGGGGGGCGTAGCTATTGCGATAAATAAAAAAAGGTCTAGCACTTTTCGCTCTTCAAGGCATTCCTAACCATGAAAGCACCTGGTACACTATTAAATGAGATATGCAGACGAAACATAAGTTGGGTTCACTCGAAAGATTGCCTCGTTAGAATGATAGTCACACCACTTTTAACACGCACTTCGCTCAAATAAGCTATATAATTATCAAAAAAGGGAATGGCCATGCGACCCACTAGCTCATTTCTCGCAACGGAACCTATGATGTCATTTGTCCAGCTGTGCGATTGGCTGAGCCTGGCAAAAGCAAACGCAAATTAGGCAGGGCTTATAAGCTTGCCGAGCTAGCTATTTGCGCTTAAATCTAATTGCTATTCATTTTAGAGCAGTAAGAATGGTGGGGTAAAGAATGAAAGTTAAGACAGTGCACGTAAACATGGAAGTACCGATGCGCAACGCAGTTGGTACAGTCGAAAGCTTTATGACACTAAACATGGGAGCGCGTGTCACTAGGATGCTCTCGCAGAGGCTAGGATGCTCTCGCAGTTAAAGCGCTTTATCGTGCAGCTGCCTGCTGCATTAGTTACGTCATGGGGGATAACACATTTTTAATCACCCAATCTAGCAGCGAAAAGCAAACGTTTTAATGCGTTCGCTCCGTTTTCCCCTTGATAAAAAGCCCCTCATCGGCACATATATTCTCTGCAATCGTTTCCAGATATCTCACGTAGCTACCGCTGCAGACAACAGCGCGATCAACAGTTGTCAGGGAGTGGAACCGCCAAATGTACGAAGTACGACAGTTCGCTGTCCCATCGCTAGACCGGTATGCATGTACTGAGCGACACGCGCTTCCATGTTTACTGTCATAAAGCTTTCGACTGTATTAGGCGCATTGTGCTTGCGTTAGCTGCACAGCAGTCCACCACAGCAGTAGTACGACACTGGCCGACTGTCGTAAGCGGCGTTGTCGTATGTGACCCTGTTGTCGAGCATACCCCGTGTTTCACGAAACCATTACTTTCTACGGTAACAAAAACAAGCCAGGTGCAAATACGGTAAACAAATTACACCATCTTCCCACGTGGGAACCTTGAGGGGATGCAAAGCCGTGAAGTAGTAGTGTGTTAATTGGTTGTAAGAGTAAAGACACGTGTAGTAGCGTATTAAATGCCTTCTTTACTTATCGAGTAGTGGGGAACGTTTTGCGGCTTTTCGTTCTCGAAGCGAGGAATCCGCTGTTCGACGCTGGCGTTTCGAAGCGTTGTGATATTGCCGAACGCCAGCGTCCATTGTCAGCCCATCGCGGAGCGGCTAGAAGGAGGAAAGAAATCCTTGGGTCACGTGATCAAAACGTGACGTCACTGGACTTGTTTTTGAGCGCCTATAATAGGGACAACGTCGAAGTAGGCGCAGCATTTCCCTGGGTCCCCGCCCGAGTAAGCGAATTGCGCTGTCAGTACCCAGCGTGTTGATTGCTACCAAATGAAGCTGCAAATGCGTGACTATACCGTGAATGCTAGTATTGGTGCGATCTCCCTATCCGATTAGGTGTACTACCGGTACTACTGCGACATTTCAAAAGAGACTTGCATCCTGAGATCAGCGTAGATCAGCCATGCCGGTCTCCGGCGTTTGTTTGCTGGCTGTCACAGACATGGAAGAGAAGAAAAGAGTGCATCGATGCGCTCATTTTCCTAGCAAGGTCAGTAACATCGTTATTTTATGTTTGTTGTAGTTCGTGTGTTTATAACACTGTACTGTGTACCTAAATCTGCGTGAATTGTTGTTTGCGTGGCCGCCTGCGCCTCCTAGCTGTCATTCTCATTACGATAGTATTGTGACGTTAACAATTGATGTATAATCTTGAATTCAAATTTAGCGAGCGCTGCATATTTGGACGAGGAACAGAGACAGTGGAAAAAAGGGCCCATCTCCCCGCGAGGGGGACTCGAGTAAATGCGTCGTATAGGGGGTGGGTGTATTGCGTTACCGTTTAGTGTTTGGGGAGTTGGTGGTAGTGAATGCGTTGTATCAGCAGCTTCTTGACGTAGTTTGAATGAGTCAAGGATATAAGGCGCGTTCGTAGCCTTTGATTCTGTGTCGGTTTTGTGGCGCAGTGGGAAGAGCACCATGTACCTCGCGTTCCGCCCGCAGGTAGTGAATGCGCTGTATCAGCGGCTTCTTGACGTAGTTTGAATGAGTCAAGGATATAAGGCGCGTTCGTAGCCTTCCATTCTGTGCCGGCTTTGTGGCGCAGTGGGTAGAGCACCATGTACCTTGCGTTCCGCCCGCAGGGTCGTGGGATCGAAACCAGGCGCCGGTAAGTAATATTTTTTTATATAGTGTAGGGGGAGGGGTGCGCACCTGTTGTTGAGAGTGAGGAGGGTAGCGTGATGCGGGAGAGGAGGAGTGGGGGAGAGGGCGCACCTGGAACGGCTGTTGCGGACGCCGAGGCACGCCGACAACGCCGGGTGACATCGTCAGTTAAAGAAATGCTCTGCATTTAAAAGACAAACCAGACGTCGGCGCGCAAACCAACACCTGCTTCGTGTAGCCAACGTGCCTGTGGTTTGTGTTTCCCAGTCCCTGTTTCTCGTCCAAGTAGGCAGCACACGCAAAATTCAAATTACGATGCTATGTCCCCACACACTCCGGTCGCAGTTTCAAACGTTTCGTTGTTGTTCCTTTTGTGTAGAAGCCCATAACATGGCTCAAGTTTGATCGAACCGGTGACTTGTACTCCCCGAAGCGCAGTCCTGGTTGTGTGAGGTGCAGTGCCTCGAACGTAAGTATGCATGTGTTTCATAGCGTTAATCTCGCGAGTATGTCGTGTGCACGCATCAGAGTTCAAGCTCTTCGGGCAGTTAAGTTGCATTGCGCGAGATGAACGCGAAACATCGCTTCTGTACAGAGAACGTGAGGATATCGCGGCCGAAGAAAAAAAAAGTGTGAATACCGTGAGCCAAAAAAGACGGAAGAGAGAGAGAGAGAGAGAGAGAGAAACGATAGACCAAATGACGGCGGCAGAATCAGAGCGTCCTAGTGGATGGAAGAAGCTGCGTATGGGACAAATAGTACGTGGCAGGGCATAAAGCCATTGAAAATTTGAAGGCGCACAAATAACGTGTACAAGCAGGAGGGACACACCACAGTCTCGTCAAACAAAGGCTAACACCCACACTTTTTATAATGCGCAGGAAGATTTGCGCCGGTTGAATTCGTTATCGTAAACAAACGCTCTCCAAGATGGACGGTTAGACAGCGTCCTGTCTGGCCCACATACACGGACTTACATGGCAACGGAATGCTGTAAACCATGCCCACATACACGGACTTACATGGCAACGGAATACTGTAAACCATGCCAATCGTACACCTAACTAAAGGCTGCGCATGGTTAAGAGTGCACTGGTTCCTCCCTTTCCTTGGATGATCCTTGTTATTAAGAGATTGCCCACTTTTGCTTTTGCAGAATACAACACACAGGACGGTGTGCTGTGTGTTTTTTTAAGTGCGAATGCAATTTATAAGCGACCCTGAACTCCGGCGACCACCGTCCGTCCACATAGCAACAGCTGCGGGTGCGCGCGCTCCTCGTCTTCCTTGGCAACGGGGGGAGATGGGCGCGCGCTGCCTGGCCGCTGACATGGCACATACCCACGTGGGGGATTGGCCAGGAATCGGGCGTGAGAAGGGCTAATGCACCCGCTTAAAGGAGTACTGACACGAAATTTCAAAGCTGAGATCCGCTCTAGCAATCAAGTACAACGACAACACAAATAAGTGTCTGTGCATGGCACATACCCACATGGGGGATTGGCCAGGAATTGGGCGTGAGAAGGGCTAATGCACCCGCTTAAAGGAGTACTGACACGAAATTTCAAAGCTGAGATCCCCCGCACGGGGCACCTTGAGTAATCTTGGTGACGGTGAGCAGCGACACCGCGGACCCCGAGCTCCCAACATAAGCCGTGTCCAACCGTGGCGAGGTGTTTAAAGGTGAAGGGTAGAAGCCGTAAACGGTGGCCGTCGGAGCCTTGGTCAAGCTCCGGCCGATGGGCTCCCTGTCTGTTCACCAGGCAGGGAGCTCCGGGACCTCTTTGACTACCAGGGTAAGGTCAAAGGAGAAAGTACCCCCGTCTCCCTGCTTTCCAATGTATCATATGGCATTTTCCAAACCCCCCCCCAAACGTGATCGGCCCCCGAAAAGGGGCCGCACCGAAGTTTCCTTTCCCCCGTTGCCGTCGTTAACCTTTCCTGAACCGGACAATTTTTCTCGATTTCTTGTGATGGAATCTCTCAATCCAACCCACCCTCTTGCATCTCAGTCAGTCTTCTTGATCGCCAAGTATCTTGAAGCCATAGTAGGAAAATCGTATAAATGCAAAAAACAAAGGTCTGGTGAACTCCTGAAATAAATGACAAGCAGCAGTCTGCAAAGCTTCTAGCTCAGACTAGACTGGCTGATCTTGACATCCGGGTCACACCCCACCGGAGCCTCAACAGCTCGCAGGGTGTGATATCCGAGACAGACCTCCTGAACGAAACCGATGCGGATCTCCTTGCCGGCTTGAAGGATCAGGGCGTCACTGCCGTGAGGCGCATCACCAACCGTAGAGACGACAAGGAGATTCCCACCAAGCACATCATCTTGACCTTTGACCGCGCAGTTCTCCCACAACATATATATGCAGGTTTTATCCGGTGCTCACTACGTCCGTACATCCCGAACCCGCGGCGCTGTTTTAAGTGCCAGCGGTTCGGGCACGGTACAAACTCTTGCCGTGGCCGAACGACGTGTGCGAAATGCGCGGCACACGATCATCCTAGTGACAACTGCCAATCCGATACCCTCACTTGTGTAAACTGCGGGGGACCGCATGCAGCATACTCCCGCAAGTGCGAAAAGTTCCAACTCGAAAAAAAGATAATCAACATCAAGGTAACCGAGAACATCACCTTCCCGGAGGCGAGAAAGAGGTTCGCCTCTTTCCCTCTGGGGAGGTACGCTGACGCGGCTCGCCGGGGGGCGGAGCGGCGTCTGGTGTCCACAGGGACCCAGTTCAGCGAGTCTGACCTGGTCCCGCCCCCGCCCCCCGCTGGGTTGCCTCACGCAGCCCAACCCGGCACCACGCCGCTTGCTGAGGCAGCAGCGGTTGTGGTGCAAACCCCTCCTGTCGGGACCGGTGCCGCTCCCGCCTCTGTCTCCCCGTCCTCCAGTGCGTTGGAGGGTACCGAGGTGATGGACACCACGGGCCCCGCACCGGCTCCCACCGCCACCGCACCGCCTGTGCCACCTCTGGCGCCCCCGACGGTGGCGGCTCAAACGAAGGGCTCCCGAAGGGGGGCCAAGTCCGGGGGGCCCGGTCCGTCGGGCACCCCTCGGACATCCGACAACGAGATGGATGTTGGGCCGTTCCTGCCTGCAACGCAGCGCAAGGAGCGGCCACCGACTTCCAAGCCTACAGAAAGGCCCAAAAAGCCCAATCCAAGAGTAACAGCCCCGAAAGACGACACATGAACACACACGAACACACGCATTCCAGTCATTCTTTAATTTAAATAATGGGAACAGAAAATATCATCCAATGGAACTGCAGAGGCCTCCTTAAAAATCTTGACGATGTGTATGAGATTCTGCATGCCAGTCAGCCAAGTATTATGTGTCTCCAGGAAACCCACCTCAACTCTAAACAAACAAATTTCTTAAATAGGTACATGGTATTCAGAAAGGACAGGGTTGGCTGCACCCACTCTTCAGGAGGTGTGGCCATTATCGCCCGCAAATCATTAGCATGCCACCCTGTCACTTTAAACACTGTCCTCGAGGCTGTAGCGATCCGTACCATAATATTTAATAGGTTGATAACGGTATGCTCCATTTACATCTCTCCTGATTTTGCACTTCTGAGCTCTGATTTCGAGGCACTGGTTGACCAGCTGCCCGAACCATACATACTAACAGGCGACCTTAATGCGCACAACTCTCTTTGGGGCTCCTCTAGAACGGATGCCCGAGGTCGCCTGATAGAGAAGTTTCTTACATCCTCCGGAGCATGCCTTTCAACAAAAAACAGCCTACATACCATAACTTAGGACACAATACATACTCGCATCTTGACTTGGCTATTGGTTCCGCAGTTCTCTTTCCATGTCTTGAGTGGGGTGTGGGCACGGACCCATATGGTAGTGACCATTTCCCCACTTCATTAACGTATATAGGTATAGGCCCGAGCAGTCAATCTTCCCATAAAAGGTTTAATGAATCAAAAGCAAACAGGAGCACATTCACACAAACATATCAACTACACCACACATCCATAACACACCTACACGTGGAGGAAGCCGCCCAACTCGTCACGGCGCACATTCTCGACGCTGCCGAAAAGTCCATTCCCCAGGCCTCCAGTGGGTCCCACACCCCAAGGAGGCCCTGGTGGAACGAGGACTGCAGGCGGGCGCGAGAGGCCCAGAACAAGGCGTGGGGTGTCCTTCGCCGGTACCCCACGTCACATAACCTCATTTCTTTTAAACGGGCAAAGGCTTTTGGGAAGCGAGTGCGTCGTGAGGCGAAAAGGGAGAGTTGGCGCACCTTCCTCACTTCCATCAATTCATACACTGATACACACAAAGTCTGGACACGAATACGAAAACTAAAAGGACAACAGACACACAGCCTGCCCCTGGTTAGTACAACAGGGGACACACTGGAAGACCAGGCTAACACACTTGCACAACACTTCGAACACGTGTCCAGTTCAGCACACTACACCAACACTTTCATTAAACACAAAGCATCATGTGAGAAGAAGTCCTTGCGAGACACTAATAAGTCGAACTCATCCTATAATACCCCCTTTTCACTTCATGAGCTGAAGGTCGCACTCGGTACTTGTAAATCTTCAGCTCCAGGTGCAGACAGGATTTCATACACAATGATACAACACTTATATGCAGACACACTTGAAACACTTCTTCACCTCTACAATAAAATATTTCTTTCGGGGCACTTCCCACGCTCTTGGAGGGAGGCCATAGTAGTGGCTTTCCTAAAGGAAGGGAAGGACCCTTCCTCTCCCGCCAGTTATCGCCCCATTGCCCTGACAAGCTGCCTGTGTAAGCTCTTCGAGAAGATGATCAACAGGAGACTCGTGTACTTCTTAGAGTGCAACGGTCTTCTCGAGAGCTGTCAGGCAGGCTTTAGGGCGGGGCGATCTACGAACGATCAACTCGTTGCGTTAGAGTCATATATTAAAGATGCTTACCTCCATAAGCAGTACTGTATGACAGTATTCTTTGATCTTGAAAAGGCGTACGACACTGCTTGGCGGTGCGGCATCCTCAGCGATTTGAAGTCCTTTGGTATGTCGGGTAACATGTGGAACACGCTTGCCAGTTACCTCTCTGAAGGAACGTTTCGCGTGCGAGTTGGAACTGCACTCTCTAGAGTTCATGTGCAGGAAAACGGTGTTCCGCAAGGTGGAGTTTTGAGTTGCACGTTGTTTATTGTAAAAATGAACTCTCTTCGGAAGGCTCTGCCACCAACCATTTTCTGCTCTATCTATGTAGACGACGTGCAATTATCCTTTAAGTCTTGTAACATGTCTATCTGCGAGCGCCAAGTCCAGCTTGGTGTTAACAAGCTAGCTGGCTGGGCAGATAGCAACGGTTTTAGATTTAATGCAGTGAAGTGTACTTGTGTTTTGTTTTCGAAAAGGCGCGGCATTCGGCCGGATCCAGACATTAAACTCCATGGTGTCTCAATTCCAGTCAGAAATGAACACAAGTTTTTAGGTGTAGTCCTTGACGAAAAGCTCTCGTTCATTCCACACATAAAACAACTTAAACATAAATGCTTAAAGGCCATGAATATACTCAAGGTTCTCTCCCACTCTTCATATGGGGTTGACAAACAACTTCTTTTACGTGTTTTTACCAGCCTGATAGGTTCACGATTAGACTATGGAAGCGTTGTTTATGGGTCAGCAAGTAAGACATCCCTCAAAATGCTGGACCCAGTGCTTCATCTGGGGCTCCGGTTGGCATGTGGCGCCTTCCGGACTAGCCCGGTCGAAAGCCTCTATGTGGAGTGTAATAAGTGGAACCTACAACGTCAGCGAGCATACACAGATCTTCTTTTTGCTTTTAAAATTTCATCTATGCCACACCATCCTTTTAAATCGGCTTTTTATGATACGTCTCAGACTGCACTACTCCTAAACCGACCATCGTTCTCTGCGCCCTTCTCTTACAGAGTTAGAGAGGGAGCGTCAGAGCTTTCTGTCTCCTTTTTAGACACCATACAAAGTTCTCAAACAGATTTTATAGCACCATGGCATCTCCGCCCTGTATCATGCGACACATCCTTCACACATGTAGATAAAAACCGAGCTCCCACATGTGCAATTCTGCAGCACTTCTTGTATTTGCAGCAGAAGTATCAATTTTCTGAATTTTATACGGACGCCTCTAAAACTGCCACCTCTGTGTCTTGTGCGGCGCATGGGCCCGGCCTTAATGTCACTAGAACTCTTAACAGTAATACCAGTATCTTTACGGCAGAGGCTTATGGTATACTTCTTGTTGTTAATCATATCCTTCAAAGTCACATCCCACAATCCATTATATATACAGACTCCCTCAGTGTCGTGCGGGCGTTGACGTCAACAAAGGCTTCAAAAAATCACGTTGTAAATCTAATAGTCACGGGTATTATGTCGGTGTATGTACGCAAATTTGAACTGGTTCTTTGCTGGGTCCCTGGCCACAGTGGTATAGCCGGGAACGAAGCAGCGGACCGAATGGCTGCTGCTGCTACACTCTCGAATACAGTAGACATAACCACATTACCCTACACCGACGTGAAACCACACATCAGACAACAACTTCGCAAAACATGGCAAACACACTGGAGTGAACAAACAGACAACAAGTTACACGTAATAAAACCACACTTGGGACCATATACCACCGACACACGTAATAGATACACTGAAGTCGCCTTGGCTAGATTACGGATAGGGCACACTCATGCAACGCACTCGCACCTTCTCACGGGGTCTCCAAGACCTCTGTGCAGCAGGTGCGGAGAGGCCCTATCCGTGATCCACATCCTCATACAATGTAAGGCACTCGACATTACACGACGAAAACACTTCCCACAACTACACACACGACATATTCCACCACACCCGTCATACTTCTTAGGAGATGAAGCCATGTTCTCTGTTCAGCGAACCTTAAGGTTCCTATCTGAAGTTCATTTCTTACAACTCATCTCTTATCACCCATAGTTTTACCCCTGGTCCTATACACCAGCCACCGTATTTATCTTTTAACCACTCACGTTCTTCACCCTGGCCCTTTACACCAGACGTGCTCATAGTATTTAACTGACTTTATCCGATTTCCCTCCTTATCAAATAACTTTGTATTTGGCGCTCTTTGCCCATGTCGGCCTTGCGCCATTAAACTTAAACCATCATCATCATCAAAGCTGAGATCCGCTCTAGCAAACAAGTACAACGACAACACAAATAGGTGTCTGTGAATAAATGCATCTTTCTTTCTTTGTAGTTGTGTGTGTGTGTGTGATCTCTCTTTCGCGAACATTACCGAACCGCGCAAATTAAACTCGTGCATTCGCACTTTCACATTCTTCCCCTCGGGGAAATGCGGGGAAATTTTTTCTTGCAGTGGGTTGTCCTGTGTGGTCTTATTCCACGTCACCATCTTTTACGCATTTTGTTTTTAAAAGATGTATTATTAGCCTTCCAAACTTTAAGTTGTGCTGACACTGCATTTAATCCTGTTCCTGCAGCGTCTGCATCGGAGGGCTACCAGTGGAAAAAAAAGTGCTCGGACCTGGCCCCTACAATGTTTGTGCACGGCCTGGAGGGCAAGCCTTGATCTACATCCTTTCTGGGTACCCATGGAAAGCAGGTGAATGCCTGCAGAAGTGGGTCGTTTTGTGGTACACTCGAAATTAGCAGCATACACACTGCGTCTGCTCGCAGACCACCCTGGTAGTATGACAACCAAATATGTAGCTGTGGCCTAGTTACTGACGGGAAGACTTAATAAAAAAATCAACTGCCAATCCGTTGAAACGACAAAAAGGGGGGATGTGAAGCTTTCCAAAACCAAGCCCAACACCAAATTAACCAGCCCAGTACTGACCACCTGTTTCTTATCGGGACGGTGTACTGCAGTTGTGCTTTCTAGAGCTTTACTGATGCAGGCAATCTATTACCTTCCGTAGCGTACAACCATTCGTTACTATGGAGGTGTGCATTTTCTGTGTAATTTTCCACGTCCATGCACATCCAAATTGCTTAGACCGTGCTGAAATGGCGGAATGGGATAGACGTCAGCTTCATAACATAAAAGACACAGGTTCAGTTCAGATCATGGAGAGCGTTTTAATGTTTTTCACTTTACCCATGATCGTCATCACCAAAAAAAAAGGTGGCTTTCCAGCAGTGCATTTTGGTTTAACTACAGATACATCAGGGAGAGGCTGGAAGCTTCACTTTAGTAAATGAAACTCTGCCAAGTACAGTATGTGTGTGAAGCTTAAGCATTGTACATGAACCAAGGCAGTGATGAGTGGTATAGGTTAAATCCTTGTCAAAAAAGATCACAAAAGGTTCAATGTGAATCCCCAAGCTTGCAAACTTGTGAAATCCAAACGTGACACTTTATTGTACTAGTCTTTCATGCTCAGAAGAGGAATGGTAGACAGATGGGGGCAACAACTGGCAGGAAGAGCCATTAGCAGTTCATGTGTCTATGTAAATATTTTAGAAAGTACTGGTACGAATTTTCGTGTTACATTTTTCCCATTGCTATGGCTGCCTACCAGCCCACGAATCACAGAATGAAACATTAGATGGTCGACCGCAAGGTAAATAAATAAATATTTTGAGCCTTATTTATTCGTGTCAGTTTCGACAAAACAAACACCAAGGCGGCCGCCATGAGAGAATGGCGCTGTTGATGTCACTGTTTTCGTTGCATCATGGCCAGTCTGGACGCGTGCGCTAGAGTGAGCGAACACGGCCAGGCTGGCCGTGGTTGCACGCGCCTGGGCCACATGATATCAGTCCAAAAACTGTGACATGATATACAAGGCAGTGCAGCGTGCGCTATCAGCAGCCGTGAAGCCATGAAGCCCTGATGTCAGCAGGTTGGGGCAAACTGCATGGCGAGGCATTTCGCTTGTCTGGCTTATGCTAGTGTCAAAAGGGTATTCATTCGGGGCTTTCTCGTGCATGCAAAGATTACAATTGATTTAAAATATGTTATACTGAACGGTTGCTATTAAAATCTTCATATACAAGGAAACTTTTTGCATAGTTATCTCAGCTTTGATATTTCGTCTCAGTACTCCTTTAAGTAGAGCCGGATCATGTTATGAACGTGTAGTAGTGGTGCTACTCCTTAAGGTATTTTTTAGTTGTTTTAAGCTGACGTTTTGAGTTTGGAGTTAAGAGAGATATCGACCATAACATTCTGGCCGCTCATTTCCAGCCATCAGTATTTCTAAGTCGTTCTTCAAAACATTTTTTGCTCTGCACTTCTCTGAAATGTTCAGGACACCTAACTGAACTTCGTCGGGATTAAGGCATTATCGTGCAAAGGTCACGCAATCTATATTCTTGCACTCACCTGGCAGAGGATCATCCTTACATTAGAAAGGGTTTTGTTTTGCTGAGCCTTTGCCGCTTAGGAGCACCACAGAACTTGCTGCCCACAGAGAAGTTCTTTCCAGCCGAATCAGCCTTAGGTGTCACAGGAGTGAGAAGAAGAACATTAAAATACTGTTAGAAAAAAGCACTATACAATACGTATCTTTTTTGGAACATGTTAACATGTCGACCAACCTCATGGCGACTGTAGCACGTGACTTGTTTGTAGAGGGGAAAAATCACAAAAATAGAGGCGAGCAAGTACGTCATCGTTGCACGACAGCTTCTGCGACACCTAAGTTAAGGTGCCTGCAATCAGTGGCGGTCGGTTCCAAGGGCCGGCGAAGAAGGCGATTCCCCCCCCCCCCCCCCTAAAGAGGTCCTCAGCTTCTTATTTTTTCTTTTTTTAAGAATCCCACTTGTGCGAGGTTGCAAACGTGTTGCGACCTTCAGAAATGCGAGCTCGAGCCAGCCGTTGTACTGCCTAAGGGGGGCCAAAAACCACTGTACCGCTAAGTGATTGTGGCAAGCGGGTTCCTCCGCATACGCGCGCACGCCGGCATGGTTATCACCTCCTCCGAGGAACTGGTGCAAGGAGGGGAGCGGCTCTTTATTCGCCCCCCCACCCACCTCCGCACCCCCCAAAAAAAAGTCGCCTCCTCCAAAACCAATTTCTGGGGCCACTACTGCCTGCAATTTACGTGCGAACAAAATTGCATGCAAGATGTTTAATTTTATTGCCTGGTTCAAACAGAGTGGTATACGAAATTCTGAGGAAGGATGTAGTTGGCCATATTTTTATTTGTAATAGGGTTTTTTGTGGAAATGTGCCATTTTATTATTTATTTTATAACTTTTTTAACTGCTATAGGAACGTTAATTTGTAGAAGTAGTTCCGTGTATTTGGTATTCTACGTTTATTTATTCAAGATGCCCTTATGTCCCCAGGGACATTAATGAGGGGTGTGGTACCTGACCAGATTTAACGAAGAATGATAACATCAGAAAATTCTGCCAAGCGTGCACAAGAAAAAAAAAAAGAAAAGAAAAAAAAATACAGCAGAAACGTCAGTGTCCATACGCATACTAAAAACGTACACGCAACGAACACAATAAGAGTACACTGTGTTTAAGCTATCTGGTTATTTGAATTTTGAATGGGAGGATCCTAAGGAAATATATGTAGTGCTTGACCAGTTTTCAAAATGGTATTTCTTTTTTACTTTTCAGTGACAGAGGTCTCAACGAGCATCTGGATGCACCTACAACGTTTGTGCTGGGCACCCATGATATCTGTCGTCTTCCATGGCTGTGGAGCTGGGAATAAATGAAACTAAAAACTGTCTCCTTCATTTGGTATATTCCTTTTACGTAGTGCAGGAACGTGGAAATAGTGGAAAATAGTGCAGGAACATAGAAATAATGTGGAGAACAATACACGAGCACTTGCACGTCATCAGCCACTGCTCTCTTATCTGGTATTTATGGTGCAGTTTAAACAACGAACTGCCAAATAACCAACATTCACAACCATTTCAAGTTGTACCTCTCAAGCTGAAAAGTTATAATTCATTTGTCCGACCTGGTTCACTTACAACAACAGGTTCTAAAAATTTTGCATATTTTAATACTGGCCTTCACATCTGCTCTTGAAGCCTGTAAGTTGGAAGCAATCTAATGCTTGCTCTATATCAGAAAGAGCTAGTGTCATAGCAATTGAGCATTTTGCTGTAAGGCTAATCTGTTTACATTTAGAGCCTCTAAATGGGCTACGCTACCATCTATCGCCAATAAATGTGCATTTTGAATGATCAGATCTGGAAACTGACTTGAAGGAGCAATATCTCATCCTACGTTTTTTTTTAGTTTAGAAGTGCCACACTGCACAAGTAAAAGTGCTATTGCGATTACTGTTCTCCCCGGCCGGTACACGCGTGCGCTTCTAGGAAATCTCGCAGCTCTGCCGGAAATTTTCCTTTGATTTTCTCATCGTTCTTGAAAGAAGCAAGAAACTTAAACGCAGAGGTAATTCAGTGTAGGAGAAATAATAAAGAAGACGTCCAAGAAGTCATGATTGGTTGGTGCGGCGCAGCAGTAATATATTAGGGCCACGCAGAGAAGAAAAATGTTGAAGTTTTTAAGAATAAAAGAACCAGCGCAGGACAAACTCGGGGCGATACCATGGAAACGGTCAGGCAGGCACGCTCCGCATTCATAAAAAAAATATATCGTCAGGCAAGACACCCATCAAAACTGAAAGGAATCGTCAGTTCCAGCCGTTTCTTGCGTCGTCTGCTGCTAGACGCCGGCACTCAGTTTCTTAGAAGAAATTCCCTAGGAGGCGACTCGCGAGGCCACAATAAGCCTGCTCGCTGCAACAACAAATTCCTTAAATGTCCCTAACTTTTGTCCCCAACTGACCGTGGTTTCAGGAGCCAATCAAAAAGTTGAACATTTTCCTCCTTTTAGCCGCATGCAGCTCATCGGACGGCGCAGCGTTGTCTCGACAGAAAGCAGCGACTGAAGGGAGCAGCGGCGCGGACTTGGTTGTCTGAAGTGGAGAGGAGGAGTTGAGAGGAGGAGCAGCGCGCACAGGTGGTATGGAGAGGGGGAGAGGAGAAGCAGCGCGCGCGCTATCGCACAGGTGGTGTAGAGAGGAGAAGGGGAGTGAGAGCGGCGTTATCACAGCTGTTGTGGAGTGGAGAGGTGTGGACGCCGGACCCCGGACGACGGAGGGTCGACTAAGAGATGCTTTCATCTAAAAACAAAGAACGGCGGGCAAATGGTCCGCAGCTGATTATGGTAGCGCCATCTGGAAGGACTGACGGTAAGCAAGGCTGCGGAGCGTAATGACGCACTGGAAGTTTGTTTGAGTACGCGCCCATGTGTCTTCATAGCAGACATCACGAAAACACACGATTTGGCGGGGGAATTAAAATATTAACCTAAACTCAAGAATTTCTTAGTGGATATCACATCGTTTGCTGCTGGACAAGCGCTGGGGGCACTATAAAACACGAAATATTTCGAATAAAACAAACTTGTATTTTATCTGCATGGCCGCTTATAATACCTCAATTATTTTAGGTGGAATTGTACAGTACCAGTTGTTCTGAAGAGAACGTGGTGCAAATGTAGAATTTCTTTTACCAGAATGTAACTAACGAATTAAATTTTGTCATAACTGGTGATTTCAACCTAGGCTGAAATATCCATCTAGGCTGGAGATTTGAGCCTAGGCATTCACTGGGATCAGCTTACACGTGGTAGTCACAAAGCAAACAGCTGTGAGTGGTTTTTAAAGCAGGTATAGCTTCACGTTATATCACTTGGTAAGAACAGCTCACACGCATAAAAGGATGCAACCAATCAGTACTTGACCCCGCACTTGTATCCTGTCAGGTAACTCCTGAACAAAGTGTACAAGAAGGCATTTCTGATTACCAAATGCCTTTACTTACATTACTTTACTTTACTTTACTTAACCCAGAAAAAAGCACCTGTGTTGTCTTCTCCAGGAGGCGTGGGATCCATCCGGACCCAGACATTATCCTTAATGGCGTATCGATTCCTGTGAGGAAGGAACACAAGTTTTTAGGTGTGGTGTTGGATGAAAGGCTTACGTTCATCCCTCACATTAAACAATTGAAACATAAATGTCTAAAGGCTCTCAACATTCTTAAAATCTTGTCCCACCAGTCGTATGGAACGGATAAGCAACTCCTGTTACGTATTTTCAGAAGCCTAGTGGGGTCTAGATTGGACTATGGGAGTGTTGTGTATGGGTCAGCCACTAAAACAGCACTTAAAATGCTCGACCCAGTGCTTCACTTGGGGCTTCGCCTCTCTTGTGGCGCATTCCGTACGAGCCCTGTACAGAGTCTTTACGCAGAGTGTGACAAATGGTGCTTATCACACCAGCGAACCTATGTTGACTTGTTATATGCCTCTAAAATTTCATCAATGGACAACCATCCTTTTAAACCGGTTTTTAATGATACATCCACATCAAAGCTCTTTTTAAATCGCCCATCCATTCCTGTTCCCTTCTCGCTCAGAGTAAGGGACGAGGTCACTATTCATGAGGTCTCCTTTGTAGACACATTCAAGTCATCTATCACCGATCTTGTAGCACCATGGCATCTTCGTCCTGTTGCATGTGACTTGTCTTTCTTAAAATACAATAAGAACAGGACACCAAAAAGTGGGATTTTGCAGCATTTCATGTATATACAGGATAAATACAAGGCTGCAGAGTTTTTCAGCGATGCATCTAAAACGTCCACTGCGGTGTCTTGTGCTGCGCATGGGCCCAATTTTGAAGCATGTAGAACAATGAATGTTAATACAAGTATTTTTACGGCAGAAGGATATGGCATATTTCTGGTTGTAAGTCACATAGTTGAACATCGTATTCCTACATCCGTCATTTATACAGATTCGTTGAGCGTCGTCCGTGCATTATCATCCGGAAAGTCATCAAAAAACCATGTCATTAATCTTGTCTTCAAATCAATTATGGTAGCTTATTCCTCAAACCTTGGGGTGACTGTGTGTTGGGTGCCAGGCCATTCTGGCATTGGCGGTAATGAACTGGCGGATGAAATGGCCGCCAATGCTGCACTCCGAAACACAGTAGGCATGGCAACACTACCGTACACAGACCTCAAGCCACACATTAGACAACAACTCCGTAAAAGTTGGCAAGCAGACTGGAGCGAACAGACAGACAACAAACTACACGTAATAAAACCACACTTGGGACAATACACAACTGACTCACACAACAGGCACATTGAGGTTACCTTAGCTAGATTACGGATAGGCCATACGCATGTAACGCACTCGCACCTGCTCACGGGATCTCCAAGACCCCTGTGTAGCAGGTGTGGGGAGGGCCTATCCGTAGTCCACATACTCATACAATGCAAGGCACTTGACACAACACGACACAAACACTTCAGAGAACTCTACAGACAACATATTCCCCTACACCCATCGCTGTTTCTAGGTGACGATGCCATTGTTTCTGTGAAACGCGTTTTTAAATATTTGTCAGATGTTAAGTTTTTAAACCTCATTTCCTATCATGCGTAATCACATCTGGCCCTATACACCAGCCATCACCATTATCTTTATTGATCTTACTATGTACAGTTCACACATTATATACCTACCTTTTGTGGTAATCACTTGTTTTCATTAAATAACTTCTCTGGCGCTCTTTGCCCTCGTCGGCCTTGCGCCATTAAACACCAAGCATCATCATCATTACTTACATTTGGTAACCAAAATCCGAATACCAGGCACTCCAATAATTATTCTAGAGTTCTAGTCAAGCAGTATAAGAGGGGAAACGACGGAAGCTTTATCTACCATCTAGAAATAGTGTTTGAGGGTTTTATGGGATTCTGGTGCAGGCATTATTCATAATTCTGGGTAACGTTTTTCATAAATTTGGCCACCTTCGCAATTGACACGCGAAGACGCAGGAAACAGCCGACATTGTGGTCTTCACATCTTTAACTTGCGTATTTTTATGTCTGTGCATCTTATGGGTAGATCGAGCACAAATCTGCCAAGCGCACGCCGTCTCTGTGCAAAGGATAACACCTGCGTTTCGGAGCTCATGTCATTACTAGACGCCGCCAATCCCTACGTGCGCCTCAACAACCGAACATCTGCGCCACGGCGGGCAGTTCCCGCACATGCTTGTCGGCCCCGTGCCTCCGCACTTCTTCGCCTCGAATATTCCTCCTATCCACTAAAGCCCGTACGACATGGAGCGATTTCGCCTGCGAATTCGCTGATGCGGCGCCGCTCGTGCGGCAAAACCACCTTTTTTCGTTGCTGCGGCAAAGTGCCAAACATTTGAAGCGGTCGAGCAAACGCCGCTCGTGCGGCGTGTGCGGCGTAGAGGGGCCGGACCTGCGGCCAATAGGAGCACAGCTCGGCACCACTTGCACGCTTGGAAACCAGATGGCGTTGCTTGTATGAGCGCGACAAAAGCGCGGGCACACCAAAACGTTTGTCTTCTCGGCTGTGTGTGCGTATAGTGATAAAGAATTGGAGATTCTTATATAAAACCGCAAATAAACTTATATTTACCGCAAACCAGGCAGAAACAACTTGCAAAGAAAGTAAAATAAAACCACCCTTGATAAAATCACGCAACCTTTGCTGGTGGCAAACTTAAATCACTCTGCAAACAAGGCGCATCTGAAATGCGAAAATCGCGGCGTTCGCAGGCCCCATGTAGACGACAATTCCAGGCATTACGAACTTCGGAAGTGCGAATGTTCGTTCCAGCGGATTCGCAGGCGAAATTCGCTCCATGTAGAACGGGCTTAACGCGCCTAGTTCTGAGCGACGTCATGCATGGATGGACCTCAAGCTTAAACACCTCCGCTGTCAAAGGCAATACAATTTTTCAAAGCCAACTTAATTCCTCATAAATGGAAACGCGCAGAGTGGAAAGAACCTTGAATGTATGTTAATGAAAACTTGCAATCAATGGAAAAAAAAGAGAAATAATTCGGCAGACACTCTCAATCTTGCACGAACATTAAAGGTCGAATAAAACTACAGATAACTTCTTTGCAAGCACGCTGACAAGTTTTATGATAATTCAGCCACAGACAGAAGTTTTGGCTGTATCTAAGAGAATGGTCCCCAATGTCAACGTTGGAAGTAGCACGGACCTTTGAAAGCGACAAAAAAAATTAAGTTCGAACTGCTTTAATAAGTATTTTCAATCTGGTCTTACAGGTGTTTCGGCGACAACACCCCTCTCAGTAATTCCGGGGATAGAGATAACAGGGTCAGGCATTCTTAACTTTCATTGGCAAATTGACGCCCGGAAAACTGCCGGACCGGACAAAATATCAAACATGTTCTTTATAAAGTATGCTGAACGGGTAGTTCTTATCGTGTATGGACTCTTCACGATGTCCCTGAGGATGGCCACGCTGCCTAACGATTGGCTTTGTGCAAAAATGAGGCTGATCTATTAGTGTGACAACAAGCTGGAGGAAGAAATGTACATGCCAGTCTCACTTTCAAGATGCTGCTGCAAGTTGATTGAACACCTTCTCAAAACAGCAATAATAACTTACTGACATGAAAATAACCTGTTTTAGCCAGAACAACTCGGCTTTCGCAAGAGTTTTTTCACGGTGACCCAGCTTCTATAGAAATAGCTCGTGATTTTGCGCCAGCAATGAACTCCAAACTCCAAGTTGATGCAATATTTATTGATTTCCTAAAAGTCTTTGACCGTGTCCCACATAGCAATTTAACTAGAAAACTGAAGTCAAGTGGCATAACTTCTAAATTATTGTCGTGGATAACAGCTTATTTGTCAAATCGCAGTCAGTACGTTTTCTTAACAAATCGGAAAAACCGTGTTGATTTTTTTATGTATCCCGCAGGGTTTCGTTTTGGGCCTCTCCCTTGTTCTCGTATATGTAATTACGTTGCTGATCGCGCTGGAGACAGAATCCCTGTCCGGGTGGCTGCTGCTAACGACTGCATTGTTCATTCAATCGTGGGTGATACTGAGGATCAATTGGGATAAATTCTTGGCCCTGTAGTATAGCTCTTTGGTGTGTCACCTGCGATTTAAAAATAAACATTAGTAAAACAAAATTACGACCGTAACTCAAATAATAGCATGTCAACTTCGCCTGCTTTACCCCTTAACGGCGTGGTGGTTTACGGAAATTTTGTGCTGGGTGCACCCCGACCGAGATATGGAGAGCGACCACTCGATCTAGAGTGGGCGGTTGGGAGAGTTGGTACATGGTTCTGAATAACAGCGCGAACAAAGCAACACAAGAAGAAAATACAGAAACATGGCGTCGTGTTTGTGGCCACCGTTCTTCTTGTGTCGCGTAGTTGTCCCGGTTGTAGGGGCCACTGGACGTTTAGGACTACATCGCTGGGTGCCAGAACATGTCAGCACACATATGTCCCGGGTCCTGGTCACTACCTTAATCAGACACCGATCTCTCAGCCCACGCTTCCCAGCAAGTTAAAGTGTTTCAGCAGCCATGGCTTTGGTAGCACCGGCGAGTGGGGATGCTGAGGCTATCGTTCTGAGGTGAGTCAACGGACGTCACTACTTCACACTTTCCACTGCGACGACCACGACAATGAGGAGGCAGCGGTCAGTCCAGTTCCCGAATCTGTCCCACTAGAGCGGCATAACGTGATGATCTGTGCCTATGGACGGCTCACACAAGTGCGTTGGCTGACGATGGAGCGGGCTATTCTGTTATAAAGAACTGTTTTGCAACTACTTTTAAAACTTCATACCGTGTTGGCTGGCCTACACCTTTGTACTGCTGAAAAAGAATTGAAAATAGGTGAAGCGATATCTTTATATAAAGAAATGGTCATCATCATCATCATCATCACCACCAGCCTATCTACGCCCACTGCAGGGCAAAGGCCTCTCCCATTATTCTCCAATTACCTCGGTCCTGTACCAACTGTGACCAATTTATCCCCTCAAACTTCTTAATCTCATTTGCCCATCTAACTTTCTGCCGCCGCCTGCAACGCTTGCCTTCTCTAGGGATCCACTCTGTTACCCTTAATGACCAGCGGTTATCTTGCCTTCGCATTACATGCGCAGCCCACGTCCATTTCTTCTTTTAAATTTCTACTAATATGTCTTTAACACCAGTTTGCTTCCTGACCCACTCCGCTCTCTTCTAAATGGTAAGGAATGTTAATGACCAAAGTAGTGTAAATTTTGCTAAAAGCAATAAATTGACAAGGCAGATCAATCACTTGCTACATGCGAGTCCTGATAGAGAAAAATGGGTGTATTGAAAGGCGCCAAAGTTTTATTGTTAATGCGCCATTGCAAAAACTAGGTTAGACGCGCACTACATCGACCTGTCTGGCAGCGCAGAAATCTAGTGCGTAGCAACCTAGCAGGTCTGCGAATGCTCCGCATTTCCTGCGCAATCCTAAAACATTTCGAGGTAAGCTACTTGGTTTGAAAAGGCAGACTCACAGGTAGAATTTTGCAACAGCTATTGTTTTTCGTGACACTTAGACAGAACGAGAAGTTTGAGACAGATGCGCACCCAGAATTTCACCCCCCCCCCGTGCTTCACGCTATCTTGCTCAAAGAATGTAAAGCATAAACAATTGTCTTTTTTGCCATATAAGGGAAAACAGCGTTGAGGAACTATATGGTGGTAACATGTTGGTGTGGACGAGAACCATGATTGTGCATGCGAGCTCTCGTCTGCTTATGTTCTATTTATTCATTTTGCCAAGTGACATAACGCAAGCAATGCACAAAGAAGGAGACCCTGACGGCTGGAATGTAAGTACAGCATCGTTTTTGGAGGTTGTAAATAGTCGGAATACCGTCTGCCAAACGCACATTGAGGTATTACTTGCTTCTAAAGCGACTCTGCGACACTTCTGATAAACGCTTTTACTCTTTCGTTTGCGCCTGGAAGCACTGCTAAAGCTATAGTCATCGACCGCCAGCATAATGCGGCACTGCGTAATTCGGTCATCGCAGCAGATACGCCTACCCCTGCTTTTGCTTTTGCTTTTCTGACTTGTTTCGAAACTGGCTATCGAATGCATTCATTGCTGACAGTGAAGGAAAGCCGACCAAAAGCCGCTACAACGCTGTAATCACGGAATTCAATCGGTCGAAGAACACCCACACTTGAAAATAGAGAAAGATCATTTGATTAAGTAGCTAAGGTATCTAATGGGCATGGAGAAGTAATTTTTTTGCTGAGGTAATTTGCGAACTCCTGATTTAAGTAGGCGATGTGTTGGTGGCTACACTGTGCAAGGATTTTAGATTTTGGAAAAGTTCAAAAAAGTTTTGCAAGGTTCTTTAATTCCAGGTGCGATTGTGAGCACTATCGATATTGGGAGTCTTTTTATCGGCCGCGCTAAAGGTTTTCGTAAAATGACAAAAAAATGGCCGTTGATCTCCTTACTTCGCTTCAGACTTACCAACAGGCAATGATTTTAGGACACCCCTGCCACGTTACCACCTCCGTTTATCCGGACCCCCCCCCCCCCCTCACTACTCAAATACTGAATGCAATATACGTTCGTTTAAGGAATTTCTTCACTCGTTTCACCTGCTAGCGCATTTAGATTGGCTGTACCTTTCGTGCCTGTTCTGATTTAAATTGCTAGTGTCCACATATGTTATTTTAGCGGTTACGTTTTCTTGTAGGAGTTACTTCGGAGGGGTTACTTCGGAGTAACCCCTACTTTGTAGGGGTTACCCCCTCACAATTTCACCACAGTTTCCTCCTTCGTTTTCCTGCTCGTTGCATTTCATCTGTCGTTGGTGACCCCTTCGTTCGATCGGTTACAACAATAGGGACGACGTCACCGTGGACCCACGAGCGAGCGTTAAATTGTTGCGCACCAAAAGTTCCTCGTTCTTCTCTACTTCAACCAGCTAGCTCGTCGAAAACTTCCAGTTCTTCGTCTTAGTCATTTCAGGAGTTCTGTCCATCTTGCTCACCGTGCACGGACTGCGCAGCATCTCACCCTGGACTGACGTAGCCCTCCGGGCAAGTCAGGGTACGTCGCAAAAAAGGCCCTAGGTGAGCGACATGTGTCACTTGCGTCTTTCTACGGCGTCGGCCGTCCGCGAGAAGCCGGGAGGGGACGTAGTTGACTTTACGCACGCGGTTCGGGACTGCAAATGTCTCGATGTAATGCGCCAGCAGCCTCTCGCACCGTCTCCGCTAACGCGAAGGTGTCGGAAGCAACCCCCAATAAACTTTTCCTTACTTGAAGTACCGATGACAGAGCTCTGTCGTAGCGCATCTGCACCGAGTGAGGCGGCGGGCTTCTTCGGCCCTGCAAAGTGTCTCGACGATGGTGCGGTCGTTGTGAACACACAAATGAAAGATAGTGTCGAGAGACTTGGCGGCGAACGTGTATAAACAAGGTAGAAAGGGCTGTATCCCGTGTTCTCGTGGCGGGCCGTATTGTATGCATAAGTAAGTATATGCGAGACGGCTTCCCAGTTTTTGTGGACGGAATCCGTATACACGGCGCCTACGTTGATGGGGGCCCGATTGGTGCGCTCACTCAGACCATTCGTTTGGGGGTGGTACGATGTCGAATGGGGAAGTTGTGAAGCAGCAAGGCGAAGTAGCTCAACAATATTAGAGGTGAATTTGCGACCACTGTTGCTAATGATGACGGGGCGTTATAGATGGCGAAGCAGAATACAGTTCAGTGGAAAGTTGGAAACCTCAGTGGCATTGGCGGATAAGATGGCCGCGTTATCAGTGTAGCGGGAAAGGTGGTCGACGGAGACTATACTCCATCGATACCATTCGTTGATTGTAAAAAACGGCCAAAGAAGGTCGATACCGAGTTTCTCGAATGGAGAGCGCGAAGTAATGATCGGTAGGAGGTGGCCAGGTGGAGTCGATGTAAGTCGCTCGTACCGCTGACGTTCGAGGCAACTCGCCACTTAGCGCTTCGTCAGCTGGAGCATCTTCGGCCAGTAGAAGCGCTGGCGCGTGTAGTGAAGCGCGCGAGCAAGTCCTATAAGTCCGGCAGTGGCGTCATTGTGCATGGCGTGGAGAACCGAAAAAAGCAAACTTTTCGGAACCACAGGTAGTAGTCGAGAACCTGTGGACGAGAAGTTCTTGTAGAGAAAGCCATCGCGAATGCAGAAATGGCTTTCTGCTGGGCCTTCAGGGGCAGTATCGAGCAGGGGTTGACGGTTGTCATCTCGTCGTTGTTCACTCTCAGACCTATGGGCGCAAGGGAACTCTGTTTTTACGGTGGCAAGACAGTCGTCAAAGTTTTCAGACACGTCATCCGTTGTTCGCATTGGTAGTCATGAAAGACAATCTGCGTAGGAATTCTCGCGGCCGCTCGTATAGGGGACCGTAAAATCACACTCTTGAGGCCGCAAGGCCCACCTTGCCACCCGGCTGCAAAGATCGCGAAGGTTCCCAAGCCAGAGCAGCGAGTGACGGATTGTGACGATGGTAAAACTGCGGCCATAGAGGTAAGGTCAGCATTGTTGCGTGGTGAAAATTGCCGCTAGAAACTCTTGTTCCGTCACGGTATAGTAATGACAGCTTCGCTCAGTGAACGACTGCCTGTGGAAATGACGTGTTAGACAAAGACGTCACCATGATGCTGAACAAACACGGCCCTGATTCCCACTCCGCTGGCCCTCGTGTGAGCATCGGTCGGAGCCAAGGGATTGAAATTACGAAAGAGTGGCCCCGATGTAAGCTAGAACTTGAGTTGGCAAAACTCTTCGTCACATTCAGCAGTCCAGGAGAAGGGGGGTATTTTCATAGGAGGCGGGTAAGGGACACGCGACGTAGCAAATCGTGGCAAAATGCGCAGAAAACACGATCACAAAACATGAACACATCTCAATTCCTTGTAAACTCGGGATTTGGTATAAGAGGCTACAGCTCTTGTCTTCTTCGGGTCTGGTCAGACTATATCCTTTTAAATCAAGAGGCCTAGTACAAGAGCTTGCCGCTTACGGAAAAGGCATTTTTTAAAAATTCAATACGACTTCCGCGTCCTGGATGCATCCAAGCGCAACAGCTACGTGCGCGTTGTGCTCGGAGAAGGTCAGGTCGAAAAGGGCGTCTTCATCCAAATAGCACGCACACGGCCCATCTCAGTCCATGTAAAACCCTGTTCATAAACCGTTGGAAGGTGACACACGCGTAACATAAGCCTAAGGGCATAACATTAAATTTCTATAGTCCATCTGGGGTGACAAAAACGGTATTTTCTTGGTCTCGCGGATGCATAGGGATCTGCCAGTAGCCATACCTGAATTCCACGGAAGAAAAGTAGGAAGCTGAGGGGAGGCAATCAGCAGCGTCATCAATCGATGACCGAGGATACACATACTTTTTGTTGACGGCTTTCAGACGGCGATTGTCGACGCAAAATGGCCACGAGCCATCCTTTTTTTCGAGAATGACGGGGGCTGCTGAAGAGCTAGAAGACTCCTGAATCACGCCTCATTTCAACATTTTGCCGACTTGGCCACAGGTTGTTTTGAGCTCTGATGGGGATACTCGGTAAAGTTTCTGTATATTTGATGTTGCCGACCCACATGCTTAATCTCGTTTTCAACACCGTTATGTCTCTCTATGCACAAAAGCATGAACTGGTCCTGTTCTGGGTCCCAGGACACGCTGGGATCGCTGGCAACGAGTTGGAAGACGAGAGGGCAGCTGCTGCTGCGTTAAGGGACACTGTAGACATAACAACAATACCCTATGCAGACCTCAAGCCACACATAAGACAACACTTGCGTAGAACATAACAAACACACTGGAGTGGACAGACAGACAACAAGCTACACATAATAAAGCCACACCTCGGACGATACAGAACCGATTCACATAACAGACACACAGAAGTTGCCTTAGCAAGGTTACGGATAGGCCACACAGAGGTAACGCACTCCCACCTGCTCACTGGATCACCAAGACCCATGTGTAGCGAGTGTGGAGAGGGCCTATCCGTGATTCGCATACATACTCAATGCAAGGCACTTGACGCAACACGACTCAAACAGTTCCCACAACTATACATACGACATATTCCACAACACCCGAAGTGTTTTTTAGGAGACGAGCCAATCTTTTCTGTGAAACGTGTTTTTGAGTTCCTTTCAAATTTTTACACCTTTTACACCTCATTTCTTATCATGCATGTTGACAACCTGGTTCGTTGCACCAGTCATCTTCATTGCCTTGTGTTTTGCTTTATGTTTGTTTTTACTGAAATGCTTTTCTTTTTAATTTCACTCATGAAATCACTTCCTTTTGGCGCTCTGTCCTCAGTCGGCCTTGCGCCGTAAGTGTGCACCCATCATCATCAACAACGTGTATGACGTGGTGCGTCCGAGATGCTGGAACTGACTGCGTGGTCCGGGTCCTAGAGAAGTGAGAAGACGGCGAAGTGCCGGGAAAGAACGTTGGTCTGAGTCCACCGTTTGTCATAGCAAATATTTATCTATGGTCTCAAGGAACCTTGCTTAGGAGGCAGGAGACGCAGATGGAGGAACGCGGGCATCGGTCAGGGAAAAAGTTGTGGTAGAGGCATATTCGTGGAGCGTCGCGATTGGCGAGCACTTTGGAAGCACAGCGGCTTCGTTAGAATTGTTTACCGCCCGTAGCTTGGCGCGGTCACCGGTATCTTGGAGCATACAGCGTGTACTCAAGACGTTCTTTGTACGGCTCTCCTGGACTGGTTCTATCTGGCTTCTAACGCTTATGAGGAAATCATAGGTGAAGCAAACACAGTAAATCTTGTTGAGAGCGCAGGTACAACGCTGTCTTTTAATCTACAATGCTAGAAGATATTCGCTGATGTGTATTCCTTGAGAGGCGCCAGAAGGTTGTCCGGTATATACATTTATTGATTTCTGCTACAAACCCTACTCCCGCACGCTATTGCTATTAAAATATATAAAAAGCAATGCCCAATACGACGCCAGGCTTAGAGCGAGGAATTATGGTGGAACTTGGCCTTGAAGACTTTCCCACCGATGTAGGCACCTGTTGAGCAGGTCCCTAATGGTCGCATCACTTCACCTGCAACTCCACAAAACGTCACCAATTGGTCCTAATCAAATACCACTTTTTGCCCAAACCCGGCCAAACTCCTAAATTCGTGACAGAAACAGAAGATCCAGTGTCCGCTAAGGCACTCATACGTACTCAATCAATCAAAACGTACACCTTCTTTTTAACATTATTACCGTGTACGGGCAGAGCTATGTTCGCAGAAGGCTGTCTGGCGACCTCACTCCATTGGCCACGGCCACTAGTTTCCCAGCGGAGGGGAGCGGCGTTGGGGAGATCCAGAATGACAGTTGGGTTGAGTAGGCGGCTGAGATTTCTATGTGAGGCCGGAGAGTTGTTGCGCGCAAAAGTTTGCTGGAATGCGTTCCGCCCAGGCACATCTGCCGGCGTCAAAAAACTGTTTCCGCCGAGATCACGGCTGTATGTTGCGCGCGAAAATGCCGGTCGTCCTTCAGATCGTGTTGGTTGGCGGCGAGGTCGACAACGCCGCGGGATGGGCCCAGGCAAGTCGCAGCGGTAGCAGAAGTGAGGCATTCGCCAGAATTCGGGGTGAACGGCACTGCCTTTGACGGTAGAACGTCTTGCATAACCTGAATTCCCAGTTGAGTACGAAGACTTACCGCACCCGGTGCGGTTCTAGTCCCTGCAAGCGCGGGGGTGTGGCTTTCCGTGGTCCCTGAAGATCGTTGGATTGAAGCGCGTATTTTTAGGTTGAAAAAGCACTCCCAGACTTCTGCTGCAGAGACGTCGCCCATATTCTCAGGACCCCAAGTGAGCTCTTTCTGCCGCAACAGTTCCTTATTCACGATGCGTCGTACCGTGTCAGCAAGGTCGGCCGATGAAGCCAGGTCAGCTGTAGCGACAATATTCACATTGGCAAGGCCCCCATTCTTCGTCGTAATGCGCCGCATATTCAATGCTTGAAATGTCCGAAAATATTGAATGATATCCGCAGTGATGCTGAACTGGTATTTGCAAATCAGAAATTTATGGACATCTTCAGCGTTCCCCTTAAGAAGGTGACCTACTCTGTCCTCCTCGGACATCTCTGAATTCACGATCCCGCAGAGCTACAACTCTCCCTCAATGTAGGCTTTGTATGTTTGGCCCGGCACCTGATCTTTTTTTAGGAGGGTCTGTTCAGCGTTCTGTTTAGCAGCGGAGTCGCCAAAGCATTGTCTTATTTAGGTTACAAAGCGTTCCGAACTCGTAAAGGTGTTCTCGTCGTTTTCAAGCCACACCAACGCCGTGTTGCTTAAGGAAGTTACCACGTTGGTGAGCTGAATGGTTGCGGCCAATTTATTGTTCGTGTTCACTTGTTTGTATGTTCGGAGCCAGTCACCCACGGGTTCACCGGACCCATCAGAGAAGATGCGTGCCTCGGTGATGTTGCAAGAGGGTCACTAGGGCCGCTCGTTGACCCTCTCGATCGTCGGGCGTTGCGGCAGCGCTGGTGGCAGACCAGAGACTCGTCGGCTCTGGCGAAAAACTTGGGTGGGCTCGAGATCCGCTGGGTAAAGGTGATGTACCTAGCACCTCTACCATTACTAGTACGCGTACTAAGTGAATCTTTATTTGTGGGCCCCCGCACGGGGCACCTTGAGTATTCATGGTGACGGTGAGCAGCGACACCGCGGACCCCGAGCTCCCAACATAAGCCGTGTCCAACCGTGGCGAGGTGTTTAAAGGTGAAGCGTAGAAGCCGTAAACGGTGGCCGTCGGAGCCTTGGTCAAGCTCCGGCCGATGGTCTCCCTGCCTGTCTACCGGGCAGGGAGCTCCGGGACCTCTTTGACTACCAGGGTAAGGTCAAAGGAGAAAGTACCCCCGTCTCCCTGCTTTTATGCTATGCCGTATGGTTTCCAAATTTTCTAAATCCAAAGATCGGCCCCTAAAAGGGGCCGCACCGAAGTATCCTTTCGTCCGTTGCCAACGACGAGTTTCCCAAAGCCGGGCAACTATGCTAGGTTTTAAGTGCGAATGCACTTCTTAAGCGAGCCTGAATCGTCCGCCGCCGTAGTCCGCATAGCAACAGCTGCGGGTACGCGCGCTCCTCGTATTCCCTAGCAACGGGGGAAGATGGGCGCGCGCTGCCTGGCCGCTGACATGGCACATACCCACGTGGGGGATTGGCCAGGAATCGGGCGTGAGAAGGGCTAATGCACCCGCTTAAAGGAGTGCTGACACGAAATTTCAAAGCTGAAATCCGCTCTAGCAATCAAGTACAACGACAACACAAATAGGTGTCTGTGAATAAATGCATCTTTCTTTCTTTGTAGTTGTGTGTGTGTGTGATCTCTCTTTCGCGAACATTACCGAACCGCGCAAATTCAACTCGTGCATTCGCACTTTCACATTCTTCCCCTCGGGGAAATGCGGGGAATTTTTTGGTAATTGAATCTGTTGATGCATCGAACCCCCTTGCCACAAAGTCTGTCTTCCTGATCTCCAAATTTCTTGAGGGCATTGTTGGTCAATCCTACAAAGCCAAAAAACTTAGAACAGGAGAAGTTCTTGTAGAAGTGAATGACAAGCAGCAAGCTACAAATCTCTTGACTGAAACTCGCATCGCAGATCTCGACATCAGGGTCACACCCCACCGCAGCCTTAATAGCTCCCAGGTTTTGATCTCTGAGTCAGATCTGATGAATGAAACTGAAACCGATCTGTTGGAAGGCCTAAAGGACCAAGGTGTGACAGCAGTGAGGGGTATCATGATTCGTCGAGATAACAAGGAAATCCTAAAAAAACATGTAAAATTCACTTTCGACCATTCCACAGTTCCTGAATCAGTAAATGCAGGTTTCATTCATTGCCTCGTCAGTCCGTACATCCCCAACCCGCGCCGGTGTTTTAAATGCCAGCGGTTTGGGTATGGCACTACCGCCTGCCGTGGTCGACTCACGCGTCAAGTGCGCACAACACGATCATCCATCTGACAACTGCCCATCGAAAACCCTCATCTGTGCTAACTGCCAGGGACCCCACGGGGCCTACTCTAGAACATGCGAGAAATTCAAACAGGAGAAGGAGAACATCAAGGTGAAAGTCACTGAGAACCTTACCTTCCTAGAGGCGCGAAAGAGGTTCGCCTCTTTCCCCCTGGGGAGGTACGCCGACGCAGCTCGCCGGGGGGCGGAGCGGCGTCTGGTGTCCACAGGGACGCAGTTCAGCGAGGCTGACCTGGTCCCTCCGGCGTCCCTCCCCCCCTGGGTTCCCTCAGGCAGCCCAACCCGCCACCACGCCGCTTGCTGAGGCAGCAGCGGTTGTGGTGCCAACCTCTTCCGTTGGGACCGGTGCCGCTCCCGCCGCTGCCTCCCCGTCCTCCAGTGCGTTGGAGGGTGTCAAGGGGATGGACATCGGGGGCCCCGCATCGGCTCCCACCGTCACCGCACCGCCCGTGCCACTTCTGGCGTCCCTGACGCCCGCGGCGGTGGCGGCTCAAGCGAAGGGTTCCCGAAGGGGGACCAAGTCCGGGGGGCCCGGTTCGACGGGTACCCCCAGGACATCTGATGACGAAATGGACGTCGCGCCGTTCCTGCCTGCAACGCAGCGCAATGAGCGGCCTCCGACGGTTAAGCCAGTAGAAAGGCCTAAAAAGCCTAATCCAAGAGAAACAGCCCCGAAAGACGACACATGAACACACACAAACACACACACTCTAGTCATTCTTAAATTTAAATAATTGGAACAGATAACATCATCCAATGGAACTGCAGAGGCCTCCTTAAAAATCTTGACGATGTGTATGAGATTCTGCATGCCAGTCAGCCAAGTATCATGTGTCTCCAGGAAACCTGCCTCAATTCTAAACAAACAAATTTCTTAAATAGGTACATGGTATTCAGAAAGGACAGGGTTGGCTGCACCCATTCTTCAGGAGGTGTGGCCATTATCGCCCGGAAATCATTAGCATGCCACACTCTCTCTTTAAACACTGTCCTCGAGGCTGTAGCGATCCGTACAATAATATTTAATAGGTTGATAACGGTATGCTCCATTTACATCTCTCCTGATTTTGCACTTCTGAGCTCTGATTTCGAGGCACTGTTTGACCAGCTGCCCGAACCATACATTCTAACAGGCGACCTTAATGCTCACAATTCTCTTTGGGGCTCCTCCAGAACGGATGCCCGAGGTCGCCTGATAGAGAAATTCCTTACATCTTCAGGAGCATGCCTTTTCAACAATAAACAGCCTACAAACCATAACATAGGACACAACACATACTCATATCTTGACTTGGCTGTTGGCTCTGCAGTTCTCTTTCCTCTTTTCGAGTGGGGTGTGGGCACTGACCCATATGGCAGTGACCACTTCCCCACCTCACTAACATACATAGGTAAAGGCCCATGCAGTCCATCTTCCCATAATAGGTTCAATGAAGCACGAGCTAACTGGAATACATTTACAGAGACATCCACACAACACAACACATCCATAGGACACCTACACGTTGAAGAAGCTACCCAACTGCTCACGGCGCACATCCTCGACGCCGCCGAAAAGTCTATTCCCCACGCCTCTTGGGCCCCGCGGAACCAGCGGAGGCCGTGGTGGAATGAGGACAGTAGGCGGGCGCGAGAGGCCCAGAACAAGGCGTGGGGTATCCTCCGTCGGTACCCCACGTCGGGAAACCTCTTGTTCAAACGCGCCAAAGCATTCGGAAAACGTGTGCGCCGTGAGGCAAAAAGAGATAGTTGGCGCTCATTCATAACATCTATAAACTCATACACAGACACACGCAAGGTAAGGACACGTATACGCAAACTCAAAGGGCAACAGACACACAGCCTGCCCCTGGTCAGCACAACAGGGGACACACTGGAAGACCAGGCTGACGCACTCGCACAATACTTCCAACACGTGTCCAGTTCAGCGCACTACACGAACACTTTCCTGAAGTATAAAGGCTCTAGTGAAAAGAAGTCCCTAGACGACAACAACAAATCACAGACTTCTTACCACTCCCTGTTTTCACTACATGAGCTGAGGGCTGCTCCGAGCACGTGCAAACCCTTAGCTCCAGGCCCAGACAACATTACATACACAATGATACAACACCTACACGCAGACACACTTGAAGCACTTCTACATCTATATAATAAAATGTGGCTTTCGGGGCACATTCCACACTCTTGGAGGGAGGCAATTGTAGTGGCTTTCTTGAAGGAGGGAAAGGACCGTCGTCCCCCTCAAGTTACCGTCCAATAGCCCTGACGAGCTGCCTGTGCAAGCTCTTCGAGAAGATGATCAATCGCAGGCTCGTGTACTTCCTCGAGTACAATGGTCTTCTCGAGAGCTGCCAGGCAGGCTTCAGGGTGGGGCGATCGACGAACGATCAACTGGTAGCTCTTGACTCATACATCAAGGATGCCTTCGTGCATAAGCAATACTGTTTAATTGTCTTTTTCGACCTCGAGAAGGCCTACGACACCGCTTGGCGTTATGGGATCCTTAGTGACCTCAGGTCATTCGGTGTTTCGGGTAATATGTTGAACACCCTTGTTATTTGTCAGAGAGAACGTTCAGAGTAAGAGTTGGTTGTGCACTTTCAAAGGTTCACGTCCAAGAAAATGGCGTGCCGCAAGGTGGCGTGTTGAGTTGCACTCTCTTCATAGTAAAGATGAACTCTCTTGGAAAGGCACTGCCACCAACAATCTCTTATTCCCTGTATGTAGACGACGTGCAAATATCTTTTAAATCATGTAATATGTCAATATGCGAACGTCAAGTCCAGCTTGGTGTCAAGAAGCTTGCCGGCTGGGCAGACAAGAATGGGTTGTAATTGAATCCTGCAAAAAGCTCCTGCGTTGTGTTCTCCACGAAGCGCGGGATCCTTCCGGACCCAGACATTACTCTTAATGGCGTGTCGCTTCCTGTGAACAAGCAGCACAAGTATTTAGGTGTTGTGTTTGACCAGAAACTCACATTCATTCCACACATCAAGGAACTTAAACATAAATGTCTGAAAATAATGAATATTCTGAAGGTTCTCTCCCACCAATCGTATGGTTCCGACAAAGAACTCCTACGACGGCTCTATAGTGCTTTGTTTGTTTCTAGTTTGGACTATGGCAGTGTGGTATATGGGTCGGCGAGTAAAACAGCGTTACGAATTCGTGACCAAGTGCTACACTTGGGGCTTCGTCTCGCCTCGGGTTCTTTTCGCACTAGCCCTGTCGATAGTCTGTATGTCGAGTGTAATAAGTGGAGACTTCAGAATCAATGAACACACATGGATTTGCTTTATGCTTTTAAGATTTCATAACTGAATAACCACCCTTTTTATGCTGTTTTTAACGATACATCAACGTCTCTGCTCTTTGTAAATCGCCCATTAGTTCCTCTGCCCTTTTCACTTAGAGTGAGAGAGCGAGCCTCGGATCTGAGTGCTTCGTTTTTAGGTGTGTACAGGTCATCCTTTTCAAACATTTTACCACCTGCAAATTCGCCCTGTGTCGTGCGACCTTTCTTTTATAAAACTTGACGAAAATCGGGTACCACGAGCTGCAATACTGCAGCACTTTCTCTCTTTGCAGTTTAAATACACATGTGCAGAATTTTATAGTGACGCTTCTAAAACCTCCACTATGGTGTCGTGCGCTGCTCATGGTCCAAATTTCAATGCAGCGAGATCTATGGGTGTGCACACAATTTTTTTAGCACAAGCGTATGGAATTTTACTGATTGTACGACACATTCTTGAAAATGAAATTCCGAATTCTATCATCTATACAGATTCTTTGAGTGTTGTTCGCGCACTGTCATCGCACAAGCACTCCAAAAACCACATAGTTAATCTTGTATTCAACACTATTATGTCCGTGTATGCACAAAAGCATGAGCTGCTCCTCTGCTGGGTCCCAGGACGCGCTGGGATCACTGGGAACGAGTTGGCAGACGAGAGGGCCGCTGCTGCTGCACTCAGGAACACTGTAGACATAACAACCGTACCATATACAGACCTCAAGCCACACATAAGACAGCACTTGCGCAGAACATGGCAAACACACTGGAACGAACAGACAGACAACAAACTACATGTAATAAAGCCACATTTGGGACGGTAGATAGCTGACTCACACAACAGACACACGGAAGTCGCCTTGGGTAGGCTGCGGATAGGGCACCCCCATGCAACGCACACGTATCTGCTGACGGGATCTTCTAGACCCCAGTGCAGCAGGTGCGGAGAGGCCCTATCCGTACTGCACATACTAATCACATGCAAGACACTTTACACAACACGACACAAACACTTCAGAGAACTCTACAGACAACATATCCCCCTACATCCGTCGCTGTTTCTTGGCCATGGTTTCCGTGAAACGTGTGTTTGAGTATTTGTCAGACGTTCAGTTTTTAAACCTCATTTCCTATAACGCATAATCAAATCTGGCCCCATACACCAGCCATTACCATTATCTTTAACTGATTATGTTCGGTTGACACGTTTTTTTATCCACCTTTTTGTGGTAACCACTTCACTTCATTAAATAACCTTTTCTCTGGCGCTCTTTGCCCTTAGTCGGCCTTGCGCCATAAAAACCCAACCATCATCAAAATAGCTCTTGTTCAAAAAATGCTACACGAGTGATGAGATAGCGATGTGTAAAGGTTGACGTGTTCACTTAGCAGGACGGTAAGAAGCGCAACTTCCTCCCAAACAGTCTTCGTCTGGGACTGGCATATCGCTTTACCACGACCCTTGGCTTTCAAGACAGAAAGAGACAACTCTGTAGTTATTATACTACTTTTCTCCCCTCGCTTAGGTCTTAACTAACTTTCCTTGCAGTTTCTCCGAGTCGGGCAGACCGTGCAAAATATTTGGCAAGATTACGATCTCACAAACGGCACAACGACTTGTTGGAGGTTTACTACGCTGGAAAAGTGCAAATTTACACGTCAAGTTTTGGTGATGCTTGAATACTTCAATTACACAAACAGTGAATGGTAAGACTGGATTTTTTTTGTTGTATCTTACTCAGAAAAAAACCAACTTTGCGAGGTCCAACTTGGTAGTTTTAATGCCATGGCTGGTTTGCTTTTTTTACTGGTGAGCTGTACGGATTCCTAACAAATTGCATTAGGGAGTGTTTGAACTGAAATAATAAGCGAGGCTTCGCTTCTTCAAATATTGTAGGATAAAATACGCAAAGATTTTTAATGCTGTAGAAGAGGTCAGGTTGGACACCTCGTGCTTGCTGATGAATGTGCTTTGGATTTATTACACTGTACCTTTTAGTGCACCAAGCATCTGTATGCTCAGCATTCATTACAGACAGTTTCAACTGTTTTTATAGAAAGCAATGTATATTTAAAGAACGAAATTAGCAAAAAGGATTGGCATAGCATTTGATCAAAAGACGACCGAACAGCAGCGTGTCACGCTGGAAGTTATCAATGCGAAGAAAAGGAGTCAGGTCATGGCATTATAAACTTTAAGAAAGCTGGAGCTCCCAAGCGGCAGTGCTTCATTATGTGACCTTTCTGTCCACACTGAACTTCTATCTTGTGTCTCCATTAGTGGTGCACTCATTCCTCCGAAAACCCAATTACATTGCATTGGCACTCTTTCAGTGATTTTGTATTGCAATTTATACTGGAGCCTTCCAGTTCGAAGCAAAGAAATAGATTCTGGTTACAACTCAAAGCAAATGCCTAGCGGCTATACCTCATTTTGATATCGTATACGCTAGAGCAATATTACGTGCCAACTTATATATTCAATGTACTAATTGTTGCTGATAGTTCAGTGACTCTCAAGCTGACCTCACCTACCCTTATTTATAATTCGCAATAGAGCACAGAGTTTCCAATACCAACCTATGTAGCAGGAAAAAGAGGCGCTGGTTATTACGGCAAGAACGTTTAACACGCCTTCGGTACATGTCACCTATGACTCCGCATCTAACGGACAGCAGAAATTGAATATTATAATTGGAACGGTTCAGCGGCAATTTGCGATAAGGAAAAGTGGCCACACCATGAACCGGCATAAAAGGTTTGCAGCCCTCACATGTGGAGCTACTTCTACCAAAAACTGTTCTGAAGAAACGGGTATACCTCACTGTAATCGTTCATTAAAAAAAAAAGTCGACCGAAGCTCCCTAGTAAAACTACAAGTGGCCAGCTGTCAAGTTCCCTTCGTTTTAAAAATGGTAGAAATTACGTTTTTTTACGTTCTTGGTTTGCTGTAAAATATGATTCTTTTCTCAAGTTTTCATTGCTCAGTAAATAGGTCAAAATAATAGCGATGTCACGAAAAACATTTCCTTCACACAAGGGTTTTTTTTTTCCGAAAACATAAATTATTTCTCAGAGCATGCACGTACTCTGAGAAATGCTATTCAGGCAAAGAACAATCGTTTAAATACGCAAACTACACGAAACATGCGAAGTACTAATAAGCATGCTGAGGGGTAATAAATAAGGGGAACAGATTACCGGAATAGACAGATAAGTCTACTGAAGAAGGTGCTTTGTGCGGTGGGCAGAAATATGTCCGCTTCTCTTTTAATATATGCGTGCCGGTGGAATGTGAAAATATCGGAGCCCCATGGAGGACACTGGGCATTGTAGTCGCATGCTATTACGCGTGGTTGTGGGAGCTGGTTCACGAGATTTTTAAACCCTGATTTCTATACTCATTTGTCAAGGGGAATATAAATACAGCATATTGTGACAAGTCTATGTAGCCATTACTGCTACCACCTGTATTCAATGTGAAGTCTAATTGCGCTTGCCAGTTACCTGTCTGAAAGAACGTTTTGTGTGCGAGTTGGAACTGCTCTCTCTAGGGTGCATGTGCAGGAAAACGGTGTGCCGCAAGGTGGAGTTTTAAGTTGCACCCTTTTTATTGTGAAAATGAATTTCCTTAGGAAGGCATTGCCACCGTCGATTTCCTGCTCAATCCATGTAGACGACGTACAATTATCCTTTAGGTCTTGTAACCTGTCTGTCTGCGAGCGCCAAGTCCAGCTTGGTGTTAACAAGCTAGCTGGCTGGGCAGATAGCAACGGGTTTAAATTTGATCCAGGGAAGTGCAGTTGTGTTTTGTTTTCCAAGAGGCGTGGCATCCGGCCGGATCCTGACATTCAACTCAATGGTGTCTCGATTCCTGTCAAAAAGGAACACAAATTTTTAGGTATAATCTCTGACGAAAAGCTCACGTTCATCCCACACATAAAACAACTAAAATATAAATGCTTAAAAACAATGAATATCCTGAAGGTTCTCTCGCACATCTGTTTTGGTGCTGACAAACAACTTTTACGTGTTTTTACCAGCTTGATAGGTTCATGATTGGTCTATGGTAGCGTTGTCTATGGGTCAGCCACTGAAACATCCCTCAGAATGCTGGACCCTGTGCTTCATCTAGGGCTCCTGTTGGCGTGTGGTGCCTTCCGGACTAGTCCAGTTAAAAGCCTGTAGGTACAGTGCAACAAATGGAACCTACAACGTCAGCGAGCATACACAGATCTCCTTTATGCTTTTAAAATTTTATCCTAACTCGCCATCCTTTTAAATCAGTTTTGTATGATACATCGATGACTGAACTCCTTTTATATCGACCATCATTCTCTGCGCCCTTCTCTTACAGAGTTAGAGAAGAAGCGTCAGAGCTTGCTGTCTCCTTTTTAGATACAACCCAAAGTTCTCTAACGGATTTTATAGCACCATGGCATCTCCGCCCTGTATCATGCGACACATCTTTCACACATGTAGATAAAAACCGAGCTCCCACATGTGCAATTCTGCAGCACTTGTATTTGCAGCAGAAGTACCAATGTTCTGAATTTTATACGGACGTCTCTAAAACTTCCACCTCGGTGTCCTGCGCGGCGCATGGGCCCGGCCTTAGTGTCACTAGAACTCTTAACAGTAATACAAGTATTTTTACGGCAGAGGCTTATGGTGTACTTATGGTTGTTAATCATATCCTTCGAAGCCACATCCCACAATCCATTATATATGCAGATTCCCTCAGTGTTGTGCGGGCGTTGTCGTCAACAAAGTCTTCAAAAAATCACGTTATAAATCTAATAGTCAAGGGTATTATGTCTGTGTATGTCCACAAATTTGAACTAGTCCTTTGCTGGGTCACTGGCCACTGTGGTATAGCCGGGAACGAAGCAGTGGATCGAATGGCTGCTGCTGCTATACTCTTAAATACAGTAGACATAACCACATTACCCTACACCGACGTGAAACCACACATTAGACAACAACTTCGCAAAACATGGCAAACACACTGGAGTGAACAAACAGACAAGTTACACTTAATAAAACCACACTTGGGGACCATACACCACCGACACATCCAATAGATACACTGAAGTCGCCGAGGCTAGATTACGGATAGGGCACACTCATGCAACACACTCGCACCTTCTCACTGGATCTCCAAGACATCTGTGCAGCAGGTGTGGAGAGGTCCTATCCGTGATCCACATCATCATACAATGTAAGGCACTCGACATTACACGACGCAAACACTTCCCACGACTATACACACGGCATATTCCCCCACACCCGTCATACTTCTTAGGAGACGATGCCATGTTTTCTGTTCAGCGCACCTTTAAGTTTCTATCAGAAGTTCACGTCTTACAACTCATTTCATTCCACCCATAGTTATATCCCTGGTCCTATACATCAACCACCTTATTTATCTTTTAACCACTCTTGTTCTTCAATCTGGCCCTTTATACCAGCCGTGTTCATAGTTTTTAACTGAATTTATTTCGTGTTCGCTCCTCATCAAATAACTTTTTGTTTGGCGCTCTTTGTCCATGTCGGCCTTGCGCCAATAAACTCAAACCATCAACATCAATTGCGGTAGCTCTGGCTGGCCTTGGCAGGATAAGAGGCACACCAGCTGATGGTCGGCTTTTTATTTGACTGTCTTCTCCGAGAGTTATGAATTGAGCTAAAAAATACAGTTCTTGATGCTTAGGTTGGTTTCTTTGAGGCGCATCAGGAATGGCACATGCTGCCGTAACAGCTGTTTAATATCACCTAAGTTTTTAACGTCATCTCCAGCTCCACCGCAATGCATCCTCGAAAGCCTCTTCTACGAATAGGAACCTTGTTACCAAGACAAGGTTGAGGTTATTAGCGGCAAAATCTTTTTTCAGTCGGATTGGCCTTGTAATCTGTTTTTTTTTATAAATTCTTGTGAGTCCCCACGCTGGATAGGTTTGCGGTGTTCCTTCGGCTTGCTTGAGCCCGAGATGGCCCACACGCATGCACGTATCCTCGAAAGGCTTTGTTGTTCACGAACTGAAGCGCTGGAATAGGCAGACCTCATGTTCTGCAGTGAGGGAATAGCCCTCTCAGTCAGGCTGTAGCTGATATGTTGTTGACCGTTCCCTGACCATTGTTTAGTTGACATGCAGCAGCTCACGCTGCTTGTATATGTGCGGCTTAGGCTAAGGTATATCTCTCATATAGCCACGTCTTTCTGCCTCGGCGACGGAAACACAAAACGTAAAACAAAAAAGTGTATTGTAGAGACATTGTTGTGCAGCTGGCTCACAACATTGACAAGCCCATATATCAAAATGCTGATTTCCTTGAGTTTGGTTTTCAGAACAATTGTGGTGATAAATTCAGGATTCCCCTTTTTAGGACTCGCACAAATAAAAAAACCTGGGTTGTGACTTTTTAGTACTAACGCTATAAAAGGCGTCTAAGCATAACCAAAAAATTCCAGACGCAAGGGAAGCACGTTACCGTGCAGCAGGATCAACTCGCCGATCACCATAAAGTGTCGTTTAGAAGAAAAAAAAAACTCCATCAAAACAAGGAATTGCATAGACTTCGCCGATACGCAGAAATTAAACTGCTTAAAAAAGCATACCAAAAACTTCTGGGGGAAAACGAGAAGTGTAAAGAGCTGGCAGTAATTCTGTATCACAAAGGAATCTCTCATCTCTTAAAAAGGTAGCTAATACGTACGACGTCGACATCTTCTCACGAAAAGAACAAGTTCGGTGATCTTTGGCACAACACTAATTAAAAAATTTCCCCGCATTTCCCCGAGGGGAAGAATGTGAAAGTGCGAATGCAGGAGTTGAATTTGCGCGGTTAGGTAATGTTCGCGAAAGAGAGATCACACACACACACACAACTACAAAGAAAGAAAGATGCATTCATTCACAGACACCTATTTGTGTTGTCGTTCTACTTGATTGCTAGAGCGGATCTCAGCTTTGAAATTTCGTGTCAGTACTCCTTTAAGCGGGTGCATTATCCCTTCTCACGCCCGATTCTTGGCCAATCCCTCATGTGGGTATGTGTCATGCACAGACACCTATTTGTGTTGTCGTTGTACTTGATTGCTAGAGCGGATCTCAACTTTGAAATTTCGTGTCAGTACTCCTTTAAGCGGGTGCATTAGCCCTTCTCACGCCCGATTCCTGGCCAATCCCCCACGTGGGTATGTGCCATGTCAGCGGCCAGGCAGCGCGCGCCCATCTCCCCCCGTTGCCAAGGAAGACGAGGAGATTCCTGGCCAATCCCCCACGTGGGTATGTGCCATGTCAGCGGCCAGGCAGCGCGCGCCCATCTCCCCCCGTTGCCAAGGAAGACGAGGAGCGCGCGCACCCGCAGCTGTTGCTATGTGGACGGACGGCGGTCACCGGAATTCAGGGTTGCTTATAAAGTGCATTCGCACTTAAAATAAAGGCGTGCGGATCGTCCAGCCGAGATAGTTCCAGATGCCAGAATCAGTGCCCTCAATGAAAAAGCGACGCTTCTTCCTGTAATCTGCTGCCATGAGCTGAACTATCCTGGGCTTACGAGGCGCTCACCTAAAGTTAACTTGAGGGGAGGTTGGCGCTTGTCAGCCCAGGGTTATATAGGTGTCTGCACCTTGGTATTCTGATGCACGATCACTGCGACTGCGCACAATTACCCCGCAAGCAAAAAGAAACAGCCGAAACTTGTGTTATCTAAATATAGGACCCGAGCTTTGAGCACCCCTCATACTTCATTGTGAATTTGAATTTCTTGACAACACGCGTTCACGTCAGCATGTCAATTTTGGTGCCTGTTTTATATTTACGGGAAATCCACAAGGTGGAGTAAATTACTGAAAAGGAAAATTTTACATCCAACTCAATGCAGCCGACCGGCTACCAAGGAAAGCTTGTACGAGGACGAGTTTTTCTTCAACTGCGAAGTTTCCGAAAAAGCTGTAGAGCTATCCTTTGTAGTTGTACGGCTGCATTGAGGTAGATGTCAAATTTACTCGGTAGTTGCGCACTGGCTCTTTTATAATATTTTCTATCTAAATAAAATATCCAGTTGTCAGTCAGCGCTCGTCCTCAGTAGTATTTTCATCTTCTCTTGTCATGGGCCTTGTTCGTATACAATAGACCCTATGCAAAATGCGCCCCGCCATCTCACGTCGACTCCGGTAACTAGGTCCGCCATTTTGGTACGGTCGTTTGAAACCGAAACCAAGTAGCAAAACATAGAAGGCGGGCATTGACCGCTCTTGGTGATGGACTACAGGAGTACAATGCCGGAGCATTGCTGCGTGCTGCAGTGCACGCAACGAGAAAATACCTGTCCAGATGGAGAAAAGGCTCGTGAAGTTCCACACTCTTGAACGAACTTTCTGGCGCGAACTATGCCGGCGCGAGCAACCTTTGTGACACGCTGAGCGCGATGCGCTGGGAGCGAATATGTGTCATTGGTTCGCTAAGCGCGGGATTTCGTAGTCGCTGTCCGGATGAAAAATACAGCTGCGTTGGAGTTCCGTGGTTCAGCCTTTGTATTATAAATGAAGCCTGAGCGTGCGTCACCTATTTATGACTGACAGCGGCGCTCGAGCGGGGAAACAGTACCACACGTTGTCAAAATTAGGCTTTATTTCTTCACTCGTCTCTGTGGCTCTACGCCCGCTTCATTTCATTGTTAAATGGTACCGCTTAGCCCCTACACGAGCCTTTATCTTACCTAGGGCTGTAAACTTTTCTTGCCGCACTACGCCGTCACGGCGCGGTTGAAAATTTCCTCTGTGGCGGGCGCGCACGGTATCGGAGTATGTTGTTAGTTTCTTTTCGGTGCATTTAGCCGCGTGTCGTTGCGGAAGTGGCGTACACTGTTTTATGATGATCTGACGTTGGAAAATTCGAGTTTCTGCACTTGGTTCCCGATTTGCCGGGCTGACAGGTTTGTTTACGTCAAGTTAACTTGTTGCCCATTGTCATTTCAGCCGCGATGTATTTACTGTCGAATATTTTGCGACTAAAATACACTCTCACTCCTCTAGTCGGTCACATACTGCATGCATGCCTCCGACGTAATGATAGTGACCATTGATGTAGGTAGTTAAAGCAATTTTCAAGTTTTCATCAAAAAAAAAAAAAACGGCCAGAGTTGCATCAGTCCGCCGCGCCTGTCGGTCTGCCGCGCTTGAGTGCTTTTGCTTTTTTTTGTATCCACAGTAAAAACCCAAGTAAATTAAAATACTTCGCTGATTTCTAGCGCGTGCAGTATAGCAAACTGTGGATATAAATGGAACAAAGGGAAGCATTCGTGCACCCCTGCATGCAGCTGTCTAGTAAACACGACGTTGCCCAGCCGCTGCGTGCTCGCGAGATGACCACGGCGAAATGTGGCTTGAATGCTTGCTGGTAGCTCATAGGTGACCCTCCAGGTGCCATGCCAGTGCCAGTCCTTGTCTCTGTTACTGTGTGTGTGTGTGGGAGGGGGGGGGGGGGTGAGGCCAGCAAAACTGAGGCAAAAAACCCATTCCAAAGGCTACCAAGTTTTCTCCCGAGCGCTTGCACGGCACTTTATTGCTGCTCGCATTGCTCCTGCACTCGACGTGCGCCGAGCAGACGCATTGGCAAGGGAAGGGAGGGGCCATTTTCTTGCGGGCTTCTCCAGTCAATGTCTTGGACACTCGCTGGCTTGATGCCCTGCTGTTTCAGACGTCCCCACTGTTGTGGCAGTTGTGCACGCAAGCTCCGGTGGCGCCTCTTTAAAACCTTGGGCTTGCAAGAGGACGAGTAGGTGCACAGCTGTCAGGATGTGACTGCATGCTCCACTGCAACCCGCCGGGCACTCGCACGCTGCCTCCACAATCTCCCCACTGTTTGTCTCAGAGGTGAGGCACACAACATATAGGGCCGGTCAATTTTTCTCTGGGAGCGAAAGCAGCTGCTAACCACATGGATGAGGCCCAACCTGCAAGAACAGAGAGAGTAACAGTAAATAGCACTCAGGGAAGAACAGGACTAGTCCGCTACAGTTTATGCTAAAGGGACAGAGCAGAAAGCAGTGGCCGCAAGGAACAGACTCAAAATGACCAGATTTTGTGTCTTGCTTAACACTGTTGCAAGGGCAATAATCTACACCTCAAACAGCAATGATGTCAAAATTGTTTTTCAAGTTCGAGCGTGCAAGTATCGCTGCATGCTTTGTTAATGTACTTTCAAGAGAACCTCACCGTGGGTAATGATACCAGTAACCGCATATTCGTGTTCGTCATAACTTAAGCAAGCAAGATTATGATTATCTGGAACTCACTTCCAAAACCTTTCGAGATAAACAAGTAAACATTCTGGCTATACCGATGACCCATCGAATTAAAAAAAAAAATTTAGTTCAGTGAGTTCGAGCTAACGAGGTTTTACGGTATTATCTGTTCGGGCACACTCAAAACATGCGCTTTAGAAAGTACCACAACCACCCCACTGCCAAAAAAGGACAAGCCAGACGCACAAACAGATTTTTGCGGCAGGACATACGCAATAAATAATGAAAACACACACAAAAAAGAAAAATCAAGGCGCATGTGCACTTTTGTAGTTGACTTCGCCGCAAAGCACAAATGCTTTGCGGCAAACGCGTCGGCTGACGACCGTCACGGAAAACGGCCGCAACCTTTCCGTGAACATCTGCGCCAAAAATCGTCCCGTAAATTCCATGTACAGCATTTGAAAATACCTAATCCACCCACTAGTGGTACGGTCTGGCGATTGTCGCTTTCCTCTTTCAGGGTTACTGCAACAGGGTCCCCGCTACGCATTTACATGGTAAACAACGGTGAACAAAGTGCTAAACAAATGCTCATTCCGGTTAACTCGCGTCAAGGAAAAAACAAAGATTTACTTACTGCGAGTCGCACGTGTTTGAAGGCGAGCAATGCGGCTCGGTGGCTAGGCGGCATGCCCTGCTGCGCTGGGCTCGGATGGGTCTTCGGCGCGGCACCGCGAGTGGTGTAAGTCCTCAGACACAGTCGGCAGCGCAGACGAGTCCTTCGTCCACAATCCGTGGTCGGGACTCGGAAAACGCAGTCCAGTTTGAGCCATACCGCGTTACCGTCACCTACTCTTCCACAGTAAACAATACGATACTTCGCGATCGTCGCCCGTACCAATATGGCGGACGGTCTTGTTTACATCAGTGTTGCTAGATCACCAAGCAATTTCGCATAGGGTCTATTGCAACCAACTGGCCCAAGTTTTCCTTGTGCTGTCTTAGCTCCGCATGAGAATTCATCACGAGGAGTAAAAACGAGAACCAACACAATCATAGTTCACGACAGTTGGCTTTTAGTTCACAAAATGTTTAAATTCTTTCAGGCAAGTGTTCATGCAATAGAGAAAGCGTTTAATAGTGTCCACGTTTAGGAATACGGTAACAGAAGTGGCTCCCGTATAGGGATATTGCTTCTAGCCTGAATGATTTTTATATAGCAGGCAGTGGTTATGCGGATGTTACTTTCTTTTGATCTATCATTCGGGAAAAGGGGAGATTGTTTGCTTTCTATGCAGTGCATGGAGAAGAAAATTTCGAATAAGGCAAGACTTCGAGTGAAACTATCTCTGGTGTAACAAGGTTCCAACCTATGTAGACAGCGTTTTCTCCTTGCACAGACGAGAGTAATACGTGCCTACTTTGCAAAACATCGTACGAGTACGTGTCTGTTGTAAGTACATAGTTGTTGCCCATTGAACAGACGGTGCGTTATTACAGGCGATTTCAGTACGCGTGGCATATGCTTACATCTCTCCGAAAAAAAAAAATGAAGAGAAATTACAATTTTAGTACAGGTACGACAATACGGTGGCACAAAAATAAAGACGGGTCCCTACACACGCATCGCACAGCAGGAAATAGAACAGCTGTCTTGTATTTAGTTCGTTGCTGCAATTGAATAATATGAGATGAATGCTTTTTCTAACGCAATAATTTTTCTGCACCCTTACGAGCGCCTTATTAGGAGGTTTGGGGATGTTTGGGAGGGTCACAAAGTTTGTGTGGGTATTTTGTTCAACCTGTAGGGCATACAATACCTTCTTCAGAAATTGTATTTCGTTATGGCTGCGTACAAGAAGGTGTATATCCGCAGCGTGCGTTGTTCATACACATGCAAATGCAATGAGACGGTTTGTGATACGCAACCGCGAAACGGCGCAGGCAACATTGTCCAGAGTACTCGAAGGCGGCTATTCTGCTTCGGATTTCAATCCTAACCATCGTAGCGAACTGAATCTCAATCCGAACAGTTATGACATGATTACGGTGTTAAAGGCTTCATTTACTCACTAACGAACGCAATAAACTATACGTGCCGGTTTTCATAATAACAAGAGTCGAAACCGATGAATATGTCCAAGGGTAATGTTTTCCAACCTCTTCAGTAGTAAAGAACAGATCCTGGCCTACTCGAGATGACGTTTCATGAATTGAAGAAAATTACTCTTACTCTCTTGTCCTGGACTAAGGAGCTCACCCACTAATCAGCTCAATTTTACTGTTAAATGGAGTTTCCTCTTCGTGCTCCTCCTCCTGCTCTTGAGTGCACTTTCTATAACGCATATCTGAATATTGCGAAAATATGGCTTTGGAAAATGCACCGAAATATTCCTCCAGGTGTGAACGTATATACCGTACACGTTACTCGCTCTGCTCAATAAGCCCCCATACTGGTTAGAAGCCTGGTATAAAGCCAGCACGCGCCTATACACACAGTGGCTTATTTGGAACTCAACCTACATTTTGTGCGCCCCATAGTGCATATTGGCACACTTTCGTGCCATGACAACGTAAAGTGATGTGACGCAATACTCTCGAGTGTTCGGCAAGGTTGCGAAAACTGTTTCACCTTACATACGATTACCGGGAATCGCAATGCCTTCTGCCAGAGCCGACAGCCCCGAACACCCGGTCCTTGTTTCCGGTTTGCATTTTCGCTGTTGTCGGTTATTAGCAGTTGGATTATCACTTTGTTCGAAGGAGGGCTTAATATACAAGCTGACGCCTAGCTCCGACCCTTCGGGCTCCGCACAAAACCGGCTTCGCAAGGAATGGAGCGACGCCGGCAATGTTTCTCCCGGAGCAGTATCAAAAACTATACTTTAAATCACGCCGCGAGGTGGTGCATGCGATTTTAAATCTTTTATTAGAAAAAGTGGGGCATACGCAAGATATGGTGCCGACAAGCACCGAAAGTCATCCGAGCGCAAAGAAACAGCAGGGAGAGTGCGCCCGAGTGAAGGAGACGACAAATGCGAGAATCCCTAAGCCGACGTCACGGAGACGCGATTCGCAGCGCCGTCCGTGGTCGCGCTCACCGCAAATAGCCTGCAGATTAAAGGGGTACTGACCCAAAATTTTGAAGCCGAGATAACTTCGGAGATAGATTGGTGTGAACACACATGCATCATCTGCAAAATCTCAGCGGCGAATACAGCCTAGAACATATTTAAAATTAACTTTAAAGTCTGCGAAACTGAACTGAGCAGCCAGCAGAGGACCACGCGACATCGACATCCCGTGGATATTTTGTAAATAAATAACATCCAAACACGTCACGAGTTTGTGTTCGCTGCTTCCGCACTGCCGGCGTTTTTCGCCGGCTCGCCCGGCTCGCCGCTCCAATTGGAGGGCGGAGCTTTTGCTCTTGAGAACGAAGGACCCGATCGTTGGCGGCGGAGGCGCCGTGATTTCGTCGGCTCATCGGACAGCTGGCCGCGACCAAAGTTCTACAGCTATTCCGGGCACTCTGTTTTTATTACTTTTTATTTACATTGGACGCGAAAACGCGCCGGAGACACGAAAAGCCCACTGAGTGAACCGCACGGTCGGTGTGCAGGCGCGGCCACGGCCGCGAAGTGGCCCAGGCCGGCGCAGGTAGCTCGAGTGATAGCTTGTTACCGCTGCACGAAATTGTACCCAAGTCCTAACTATGGCAGCTTCTATGAAAAAGGAGTTAATGATGCGATGGCCGGTTGCATTAAAAATTGTCATCTGCACCGCGCACGAGAGCGGCAATCGAATATCCGCCGCAGTGCTAAGCCGAACACATCTGTAGGTGGACCTGTTGGCAGACCGGCCGGCTGCTCCCAGCGCGCGTCTTGCCACCCACTGTCTCGAGCGTCGCGCGTCTTTCTTTAGGCGCGGTAGCATTTGCACTCGCAGCGCCTGTATCACGTCCACGGGCGCTTTTTAATTAAGTGGCTCACGAGATCAGTACGGGTGGCATTTGCAGAAACTTCCGGCGATGCCGATTCGACAGTGTTACGGCAGCTCTGCTCTGTGATATTCCACCGACGGTCACGTGGTCAGCTTTGTTCACACAAAATCCATCGTTTCGCGGCACCCGCTGAAACCGAAACTGCGACTGGCCGCATTGAAAATGCCTCTAATTAAACAACCGTCACACGCTGAAGCACATGAGGTTTCTACAGGTAATAAGTAGATCACTACCTACTTATCGCAAAAAAAAAAGATTCAAAAATTTTTGTGTCAGTGCCCCTTCAATGTTACGGGCGGTCTGTGTTTTCCCGTGCTAGCCGTCGCGATTGAACATGTATTGTGTGCAAGCAAAAAAAAGCAAGCTTTGTGTCGTATGGCCACCGGCTACGATTTTTGCATAGGTAACAAAGCATGAACCGATGACCTGTGAGTGCTCTACTACTTTTTAGACTTCAGTGTAGGTATCTGGGGGCTGCGCAGTTCGCCTTGGGGCTCAATGTCGGGGAATACCCCAAATCGTGTCCGTTTCTCTCGTTCAGGGCGCAGTGCGTAATACGGAAGCACAAATATACATTTTGTTTTGTATATAGGCAGTCTGACTTGTGTTCTCGCGTTGGAGAAATTCGGGAAAAACAAAAGTATCAACTTTTATATTGATTTATATTAATTTCACTTATGTTACCCTGAGAAGTTTGTTATTATTAGGCAGCAATGCAGTTCGGCTGAACCGACCATGACACTTACGCACCATTTTTCGTAAAAACCTGTGATGCTCTTAATTGCAGCTCTTCTGCTACAGCAACCTTCAATTAAAATTCGACTTTACGAAAGATTAAAACACAAATAGCTTTACGAAATTGAAACTGCATCTTAACTTGGACAATGCACAGTACTGAACATACAAAAACAGAGAGGGTCAGAAATTACCGTCTTCAGGGAACTGCCCGGTTGACTCATCCTTAACTCTTCAACGCCCAGGAAAATTTTGTCGGCTTAGAGGGATGACATTTTGAGATAGAATCCTTCCACGATGTAGGTGTTTCATAGTGCGGTGGTTTCTAAAATACAACCAAACGATAGTGTATTGTGCAAAAAGGAATTTTCGTAAATTTTGTCTTTCTCACTTTCCCAATGAGATATTGTGCGCACTTGGGCTGATATGAGTCTACATTAAAAATTTCAAAAATTGGTCTTGGCGCCTGCCGTAAGCAACTCGTGATGGGAAAAACATGGATTTCGGGATAACAAGTGGTCTTACGTACTGCTCTGTAGTACTTAGGCCTGTTTGAATACCGGTTATGTTATTCTTGAAATTCAACGCGTAAAAATGCCACAACACACTTTATCTTTCCCAATAAACGGCTGAAAGGGCAAATCCAAATTTTTTTTTCAATGATCCTTTGCTGGGGCAGTGAACTGTTATTAGGGATATTATTGATGCCAGCAGCATAGACGTTCAGAATGCTTTTTATTAAAAATTTGATTTGCCAGCCACATCCCACCTGTTTATTGCTGCCAATGATGGCGGTGCACCACCCTTCGCTACGGTATAACGTTTGGAGGACAAGCCCAACACTTCGCCAGGCTTTCATAACCGGGCCAAAGAACGCTAGTATAGGGAGGAAAAGCAGGGTGCAGGCTGCACATAATTTTCAGGTCATGTGAGTGAATGTCTGAAATACACTTGGAACGCCAGGCAATACTACCAAGTTCAGGTTAATAATACAAAAGCACGAACCGTATTTCTTCCATACGATGTTTTTATTTATTTATTGTTTTTCCCTAATAAGACTGCTACGTGTACCAGGCTGAATTTTAAACCAAGTTTCAGACGTCTGGAAATTATGACTTTGCTCAAGAGGCTGGTATCATTTTGGACTCATTTACCTGTCCTGTATAACGGCGGGTGCCACAGCTATAGTTCATATACGCGAGCAGAATGTCCTTATGATGCAATACTTCTAGCGTCTGAGAGACTAGGAGATGACATGTTTGCGTACTGCTATGCTACTGTTTAATTTGAATTTATTTTGTACAAAGTTATCCTTTCCAATATCTCCTTTACGGATGGTCCTTGCAGGTACGCCTTCACATCTCACTTGCAGTTCTACGATGAAATACCAGGGCGGTACGACTTTTGGAACACCACAGAACACAGCGGTAATTTCTACCAGTAATTTCTAGCACTCATTGTTGAGCTAGTATTTCCGTTTTGACTCATTTCATTTCACTTCTTTTGATTTTTGCCACTGTGAATGCTCATGTGCATTAAGGGAGCAATAATGATGAGTTCAACAGAATATATATCGTGATTAAAATTAAAAACGGAGCTAAAATGACTAGGGAGAATGATGCTTATGTAGAAAAAGGAGAACTTCTGAAAATAAGCGCAACCTAAGTAACAAGAGCAATAACGAAGAAAAAAATGGTATACTGACAGTTATCTGTGGCGCACAAGGTAAAGGTAGAAGAGGAGGTGGTACAGTACCACAATGCTAGTGGGCGGAGCACGGATAGCACCGATAATAGGTCCTCCCCGAAAGCTATGGTTTAACCTAAATAACCTCTTGAATGGTAGTTTTGTCAAAGGACACCTCTCCAGCGTACGACAACAACCAGTTAGAAATGATGAGAGCTGGCTTGACGCAATGTTAGCGAAGGGACAAAGAGTGTTTTTTTAATGTACTTACTTGGTATTTCTCGAAATGGACAAGCTGTAAGGTAAGAAGGTTAGTTTTACGAGAGGCTTGGAAGAGTTGTGCCGACAATAAATGGTCCATGCAAGCAACAACTTCCATCTTGCCTCTATAGAACCGCTACCTTTTGCGCACTGCTTGCCAAGAATGGGACTCCGTTTTCTAAATTGGTGATTACCAATTCGGTTGTGTTGTAAGAGGTAGTACAGAAGGCGAAAGTACAACTGATTCTGATATACAGAGATTATAAAAGCTCCCTCATGCTTCTTGAAATTCTCAAACTTGCTAAACTGACTAGTTTAAATTAGTGTAATGGGAATCGCTAAGCTCAAATGCCGAATTGTTTCGGTGTCTGCGCTTTTGTTGCGCGGTGGTGTAGCTCCAAGCTAGCACATCGGGATGGCTAGTTTCCGCTGTCTCACCCTTCGAAAGACGCTCCTCTCTGTTTTCTTTCTCCCGACTCACGGCCGGGCTAAAACGGCGTCCTCCCCCCCCCCCCCTCGAATTACAGGTAACGGCTGGTAGAACCTCTGGATTCACTCTTTGTACAGCCACGTGTGTGAATTCAAGTGACGTCGCATGGTGACGTCGTGGGTGGGACATCGCAATGACGTCGCAAGTGACGTTGTGGGTCTCGTTTAAAGCTTTGCTTTCCAACCACCTTCACAGCGTGGATTGCAGCCAAATTGTTTCGTGCGCACTTTCCTGGTAACTTCACTGTAGCTGCGTTGATATGTTCACAAAAAATTATGAAACTATTTAGTTTAGCAGAAATAGAAGCCGACGCGCCTTATTCTTATGTGTTAGTCATGTTCACTTCGAAGAGGGAATATACGCACCAGATTTGAAGTGTTCTTTTGTTGATAATGAGGGCAGTTAATTGAGAATGGAATATCAAAATCATTTTTTTTGTATTAAGTGCATGTAGTATGAACAGCGTGTAGCTTATAAACTTGGAATTTTAGTGTATTCTGAGCGTGTTCCTCCCAGGACGTTCTTTTCGCTGTTCCGATTGTTAAATACTAAGGACTATCCCATGACGCTAGATTGCAAAGCCCTTGCTTTTGATGCATTCCATTGTTTATGTACAGTATCGTCGTTATAGTTTCTATAACATCAATGTTTGTTTTTCCTTATTCCACAGACGGTGCTCCCATAGCCCACAGATTTTTGTACGCAGACCGATATTGTTCGGTAATGCAACTCGTCGGAATCAAGTACACAGTGGGCGGTACGTACATAAACATTGGCTTTTTTTGGCAGCCGTATTTGATATTGTGTCAATAATGCGACGAGATATCAGCACCTCACTAAAATTCTCTGTATATTTTGGGTGCCTGGATAAAAAATGTCAATTACTGCACAGCGGCATCTCAGTAAAATCTATTGGTTGTCTTGTCTAAACTTCACCATTTGTTTCTAAAACTCCATTCGACTATCCAGGGTTGCGTTTGGTGAAATTAAATAAATTGAGCTTCACCTGGTGGTTGAGAAGTGAATCCCAAGGCAGAAAAAGATGTAAAAAGATGTTTTGTACCTACTGCCTGTTTTTACAGGGGCCGTCGTGTTTTCTTGGGTTTTCTGCAAGGTTAGGAAAAAGTTAACCTGGGGTAGTGTTCATGCATATCCCAATGTAGACAAAACGTCTGTTGAGCGCATGTGGTTCTGGAGATACATGCCTGAGCTAAAAACATAAGCGTTAAGGGTTCATCTACGTTCTCAGTTTTAGTGAGAAAAAAAAAGGTTTAGAATAATGTAAAATAAACCTAAAAACATGCAAAACCTGTTAGAAGCGTTTAACAGTTACGTGGAACAAAAATATGTGCTATATTGTTTCGTGCATAACGCTACAGCAACAGAAGCAAACTATGCGGTGGCGTTGCGAACGTTGCCGCATGCACTATTGTGTGCTTACTCCGAAGGAAACGAGCACTGTTTCATTTTACATCCCATTAGTTGCTCCTCAAGGGATATTTATATATCATGGACATCGCGTATTAACTGCTAACAAAACGTAAAACAGAGGCAATCATTAAGCTTTTGACCTCCAAGCATAATATCGTTTAGGAATTGAGAATGTGTGCTCTTAGATTTCATTATTGTATTGAAGATTTCACTGAGAGAAACAGTTGCGACTTTTTAAATAGAAGAATTAGTGCTGGGGTCAGAGCACGAGTAAGAACAGTTTGGCTGAATCGATATACCGATTTTTTCGTTAGGCGTTGTTTATGAAATTTGCGCTAGTTACGAAATATTCTCCATTCGCCGTATGCACCTTCAGGGCGTTTTTACCAGAATACAGTCACAGAAGGGGGTGCCACGGTCTAGGGCTTGGGACCTTCTTCTGTAATCTTGTACTACAAACATTACTGTCTGGCACAAAATGAGAGTAAACAAATTCAGAATAAACAAAAAATCTCGCAGACCTCCATGATCACAACCGTCAGTTATATACAATTTATTTCACCGTGGTCTTGTTCTCTAATTACGAGCATCTACAATCCAGTGTAACACCGAAGAGATTTCATTGTGTTTTATACGTCGGAAGCTATTGGCATTTTGGTCGTATCAAGTTTTATTAAAACAGCTCCCCGGTCAAACACCCTTATACAGGGAAGCTAATCCCGATCACAAATTCGAGCCTATAGCAATTGTGCTTCAACCATTATGCGAATTGTTGACGGCCAGTCAGTGCACTCTTTATGTTGCGCACAACAACAAAAAAATATAGTCACAAATTGTTTTTTGCTCAGACATTTCATTGAACAGCATCGAAAGTATTTTTCCCTGAATTGGCGGTGAAGCTAAATTTAATTTCAATTGCACATGTTGCATAGGCGTTTAAGTGGTCCTTGTTGCAGCTATTTATTGTTTAAGGCTTTTTTTCTGCAACTGCAAGAAAAAAGTGGAGGCAAACAAAACGGTTCGTTCCAATTTGGCTCGCTAGGGTACCGAGTTAAAGGTTTAGGTCTAATATTAGAAAAGAACACTGACCAAAGCTGCTGTAGCCGGATAGAGAACAATATACGTAACCTTTCCTAACACGTTCGGGATTTACTGGGCGTCGACGGTTTTATGTGGTACCTTAATCTGCAATGCAGACCCTGTTTCTTGAGCCTTGAAGGCTACATTGTGAGCAGAAGCACACCGGCTTTACGCCGGCGTGTGACAAGAGCGGGTTGCACTAGTCTCGCAAATATTATTACAACAGTCAGTATGCACTATCCAAGTCATCACTCGTAGTGCGAACATCAACGTCTTGCAATCAGTGTCGGTAGTAAAATACAGCTGTACTTTATAGGCCCTACTGCAGATTATATAATAATGTGCCAGCTCATGTGCAGCAAAATTACCCAACCTTCAATGTATGGGCCTCGTCAGAGCCTTCAGTTTTCAGCTGGGTCTACGGGGTCTGAAAATAAGAATTTTCGGCATATATGGGTACGGCACAGCACTAGCCACACATTTTTTGGGCATTGGCCATGGCATGTGCATTCTGTCAACCCTGCTGTGTATCGTTTTTTCAACCGGAGACGGTGGATTTTTGACGTACCGAGTGACATATTTTTACTTGAAAATTATCCCCGTACGCTTAGTACCCTTGTATTCTCCTTCTTTTCTTCGAACAATGTCTCGTTTGTATTCCCATTATAAGCACTGCAACTAACGTTTTTGTGTGCTTTGCAGAAACGCCTCGGGGTGCAGTTATAGTGAAGAAAAGGTCCATTGAACCCCTGCCATTTTGCGGCATATGGGTGAAGCAACTAAGAAGAGGAGAAGTTGGCAGGGTAACACAGCTCTGCGAAGATGTTTTTCTTGAAATGTGTGACACAAGAATAATACGCAGAGACTACACAAAGAGGCAATGTGAGCGAAGAAGGAGCAATTTTCACAACAGATGGACGGAGCACCGACACGGACAGCAGGTTTCATGGAAAGTGTAGAATAAAAAAACTTTTCTACAAAGACTTCTAAAAATGCGAGCCGCAGAGCGTCGGAGCGACCATCCAACAAACTGATGACGCCGGAAGGGTGCGGTGATGTTGAAGTGCTTGAAGTAAACATCGGAAAAATACACTCGCAGATTCAGAAGGATATCAGGTTTTCCTTCTGCTTTAAGGACGTTATAGATTGCAATACCAAATTACATTTAAAACCTATTCACTGGCGTTGCGTTTATAATCCTCAATCATTGACATTTTGCACCTTCTATATTTTTGACAGTATACCATTAGTAAACGAACAAACATAACTATTCTTGTAATGTTATATTGCGTTCTGCGCATCACTGAAAAGCGACTATGCAAAGTACATCGCAAGAACTTATTTCACAATGGTCGCATTGGAGAAGATGTACACTTTCTTGCTTCGTTTGTGCGTGGGCGCAGTTTCGGCGATTTCACAGCTCATAACCAAAGCTGCCTTGCTCTAGGAGCGAGTGCTCCGATGATTACCATATTGATGGCACTAATCATAAACGTTGCTTCCGCTCTAGTACTGTGACCGGAACGCTGTGGATGCAGCGATGTCATGAACAGCCGATGTGTAAGAAAGTTATTCCTGCCTCTTCACACGTTTTAGGCGGTCTTAAAACCAATATGGCCCCGCACGCGGCACACTGAACAATGTTGGGCACGGGAAGCAGTGACGCCATGGACCTTCAGCACGCACACATAAGATATGGTCCATCATTACATTGTATTTTCAGGTCTAGGATAAGAGCCACAAGAAGTGGACTTTAGAGTCCCCGACAAGCTCCTGACGAAGGGCAACATGTCTGTATTCGAGGCTGCAAATCCACCACCATCCTATGTATCACGATAAATTGAGTTCCCTATAGGGATACCGTGATCTATGCTGTGTCGTAGTATCGAAACCGGCCACCAATCGATAGGCCCATGGTCGCCCTTGTATGAGCCAGTGCTTACTGAGTATAGTTCTAACGCTCTGACATTTTCCTGCGCTTTCTAAATATGCAGTTTTTTGGAGACAGGAGTAACTAGAATGGCAGTATTTCTGGTCGCGAAGTTGCTCGAGCAGTTACTTGGCAAGAGATGTAACCACAAAAAACACTGTTGTCAGGAAACAGCCCCCAGAAAGTCGCTCAGAGGGGTAGTCGAATAACCTTGTGATGAAATCTATCGTCTACGGCATCGAAAGCCCAGCCACAGAAGCAGCAATACGTGACTCATGTCACGGCATATATTCGTAGTGAACCTCAACAAAACCACTTATTTCACAGGAAGAAAGCGTAACCAAGAGCTCACAGCTGTCCCACGCATCACGATGAGAGGAGACGGCAAATAAATTAAACAAAGCATCTCCCACTAACATAACATTTGTGTGTAGCACCATACCATAATCCTTCCCGGAAGGCTCTCTCCGCCATTATACACAATCATACTATCCATATTCAGAATACTGCTTCAATGCCTTGGGTAACACCTAACTCACAAACACACTTCAGTTCACTTCTACTCTGTGAAGGATGACCAGCAAAGCAGGGCGCAGTTCAAGTAGTGTACGAAACAAAATCTTCTAGCGCTGGCGAGACCGTCATGTCGCGCACTCATGAGCGAGAGAAAACACCTGGAGAGGTAGCCACCTGTTACGTCAGAGGAAGTGAACCGATGTTACACAAGGCTGATGTGAGTAGGAAGATCTGAGGAAGTATCCGCTCAGAGATAATGTGTCCAAGCAGCTCCTCGGGGATTCGAATACATAAAGGTAGGCGCCCAGGAAGTATGCACAGCATTTCAGACTGAATAGGACTTTTAGAGGATGTAGGATAATAAGAATCTCCGACTAACTGACATCTTCGTATGCATTGTGGACATCCCTATCAGAAGGATTCAGATTCCGAGAAGTCAACATGCAAGTTGTTGAGAAAGCTAACGGTAGTCGTTTAGGAGACACCACATATTGTTAACGCGCTAAAGGGCAGTCCACCTTTATGAATGGTTACTCAAAAGGCAATCTTACTGATGTCAGCAACGGAATATTCAAGACACCATTTGAATATAAGAAAGGGATTAAACGGCAGTTATAGGTGTCAAAAAGCTTTTCACTCAATTGCAGCGGTTTCAGCAGTAGGATGAATGGGATTATTAAGGAACATGCGTGACTGACAAAGGTGGAAAAATGTGCGCGATTAATGGCAGGGAGGGTGGCATATAAAGGTTGGTTTCCTGACTCCGACGTGGGGACAGCGACATCATCTCTCTTATATTATAAGCATGTTGTGGGGAATATGTAAGGAAGCGCGGGCAAAGGGATAGAAATGAGTAGATTATATTCGAGCCAGTGTTAATTTGGGTATGGCGTTTACTTACTGGGTCGCTTTGGAGAGGATCTGAAGAACATTCTTCAGAATTTACGCTTTGACAGAAAAGTGGTGTGGTTAATAATGTATAAAAAGTACATGAAAAATAGCAAGACCACTTTACCCTAGATAATAGAATACTCAGAACTGCGTGAATACACCTACCCTGCCCTGGTTGTCACCCTTTATCCAAGCCACGTGAAAGCAATGAGAATCGACATAGAGTGGGCTGCGTTGGGAACAAATATTGAAACATTGAGCAGTAGGCTACTCTGGTCAATTAAAGAGCGGTGTGTAGCCAATACGTACTACCCGTATTGATATAAGAAGAAGAAACTACGAGTTTTATTTGAGCACTTTCTCAAAAGACATGTCCACCCAACAAGCCTTTGAATGCGGAACTACAAGAGTGACACTTAGGGATAACAAATCCCTTAAACCAGCGGAGCTGTTTAATCTTGAGATCCGTCCGTGCGAGCCATCGCACAAAACTCGGCGCAGCAAAGGGGAGATGGTAGGCCAAGAAATGTGAGGGAAAGTTGCGAGGAGGCAAGAAGCCGACAAGCAGTTGTGGTGCCTGCGCGCCTCAAGAAGAAAACGCTCCCTGTGGTCGGAATCGAAACGGGCACACTCGCGCTTAAAACGGGCGTCTATGCGATTGCGGTATCAACGCATTCGGGACGCTCAGGATTTCCTCTGGGATCGTCGCGCGGGCGTTGGCTCTGGACTTTGGCTCATTTGAAGTGGACTTCGGCTTCGGAATTTGGAAGTTTGGATTTTGAACTTTCGGAGGGTGGATTGTTGACTTTGATTTAACTCAGCGTGCATAGAGAAGGCAACCCGCCCTGTTGTTTCCTGACTCATCGCGTCTCAGTTACGAAGGTGGCCGAATATTTTTTTTTTGTATAGAGAAGAGACTGTAGTAGAAAATGCCCGGGTTCGACTGAAGCGAATGAAGGTTGTTGGGCAAAACGCGTAATTCGCATGACAGGCAACAGGTGGACAATCGGTTTAAAGCAATGCTGAAGGTTCACACCAGAAAGAAGGGATGAGGCCGGTTTGAACTGTTTTTTGTCCTGGAACGGTTGCAAGCAGGCTGACGATGATGATTACGAAGGGATTGGCGAAATAACACTGAGGCGGAGTCGTAAGAATAGTCATAAGAGTTTTTTTCTGACGAACAGTTGTTCAAAACGGGAAAGAGAGGACGTACAAAACTTACAAGGACACCTAAGCACTTCTTGTGACGTAGTGAATATGCACACATAGTGTCCAATGCAGGACGGTTACTCTGAATTTTATCTTCATTAATTTCCTCTTTGTTTTTACTTTCTGTATTTGTTACTATTGTTGTGAGCTTTGGCTAATCGCCCTTATTTGGCCTGTAGTTAGGCCTAACGCTACGAAGCCCTATCGCTGACCAATGGCGACGACCCAAGCAAGATCACACCGATTCTACATCAAGCTACGAGTTTATAACCGATGTATACTTTCCGTAATGACAAAACAATCACAAGCAACCAGTGCGCGGGTAGGATGTTCACCCAAACCAAAAACTACAAATTCTTAATATGTGGCTACCTTATTTTATTGCACGTTCTCCTAATTAAACTACCGTCCATTGGAACATCATTTTGGCGTTGGGCATTTTACATGTCGTGCCCAGGCACAGATGACACCGGGATTTTCTACAACGCAGGGAGTATTGCAGTATGAATATATTATCCGCTATTAAGTTACGGTTTCATTCTGGATACCACAATTTGGATACCTCATTCGGGATACCTATGTCGCAATCACACTAAGGTAGAAAAGAGTACCTTGAAGTGGCTTGCGCGTGTTTTAGGAGAAGTAGCGAATCTAGATTCAGCGAAGCGGTTGCTGTTCGCAGTTATTTCTCAGTGTCTTTTTTATGGGCACCACATGTCTGCTTTGAAAAATTATGTTTTGTCTCTCCTTTTAAATATACGCGCGGCATGTCTCTACGTTGTGATCGCCTCCCCGAACCATTCCTGTGACTGCTGCACAGAAAAAGCTCCGGGCGTGTTTAGTTCATTATGGCTCCTCCTGAAGGACAGCGCTCTCTAAACTGAAGGCCTAAAATTCAAAGTGTTTTTGTTGAAACAGAAAACTATAATCTCGTTACTTGTTTGTGTGAATAGAAGCTTATTCTTTGTAAGCTTCTTGACAGTGCAATTGCAGGCCTATTTTGTGTAAATGTAATGGCGCATTAGGAAGCGGACAAATGCTGTAGAAACTTGTGCAGTGAAACGGCATCTTTCGTGAGTAAGGTTGTTGGTTCTCGGGCAGATGAACAAGCATCTCTATGCAGAAAACGGAACACTACAGTTTTTCAAACAGTAAAAGTGATATTATATACATTTGTTCGCTGCAGCCCCGAGAACTCCAAACCTCGAAAACAAACACAACTGTGAACCTAGTTAGAGCGATTCACCAGCTCTTGACAACCTCAGTTTCACCAGAGAACGTTTTACACATCTCTTACCAATGCAAGCGTTGCCAACTAACAATAGTCAAATACTTAGACATAGCTTTCATCTTTCACCGGAACTGGAGCCCAAGGGGCGTACAAGCGAAGCAATTAACCTCTGTTTACATTCTCTTCCGCTCATTGAAAACTTGTGAATAGAATTTTTGTTAACGCCTGCTTCTGCAATGCCCCACCTAACTCGTGCCGCAATAATTGACTGCTTGTTAAATTAGCAATCTGACAGCCCTCGCGTACTGGTTTTTCTACACATGCAGATTTCGGTAGCGAAAACTTCGGTACCGAAGCTTCAGAATTCAAAGCAAGTCCTTCCACAACATTTGTCATTACATCCGCCAAAGCGTACCCGCGTTTCCTATACTCACGACTTATCCCAAGACTTGCAAGAAGCTTGGAGCGTGTTCCGGTGTTTAGGTCGTTTTTTTTTGCTACAACGAAAAAAATTGCCAACCTCTACAAAATGAAAGCAGAAAATGACTCTCGCCATTTGTGGTGAAAATGTCTTTTAGAAACCTCCATGGTGCGGTTAGCAGTATGTAGCACAGAGTGGACACTTTATTATTGAGAGGCTCCTGGAGCACACCTGTAACGTGAAATTCTGCGAAGATTTTGTGGCCTTCACTGCAGCCCGCGAGGGTCCGGCCCGTTTTTAAGGCGGAGCTTTATATGGGTAGGCGAAAAGACAATCCGACGGTTCAATGTAAGCAGACGACGCCTCCGCCGCAATCCCGCGCGCATGAGGGAAAATACATAGTGGGACTAGAGTTAGAAATAAGGGGTGGGAGATTGGCTGAGTTTATAGATAACTCAGGTACATTCTAGCTTCTACCGAAACTGGTAAGACGCAATGCTACATAGCGGGAGCGAAAAAGGGTCTCCATCGCAGCAGAGCGGGCGCGCAGCCAGATGCTGCCTAAAGGACAGCTTAGGTGATAATGTCGGGTGGGTGCGCCGGGTCGCTGGCGTAGTAGAGTTAACATGGAAATGGCCAAAATCAGCTGCACTGAAAGGCCACGCGTCATCGGTACCCAAACTAGAACTGAGGAGGCCACGCGTCATACGTAAAGAAACGGCCACACATTACAACACCGCTGGTTAGCCATGTAAACGAAGCTTATGGGAGCAAGAAAGCGTCACAATAGGACAAAGCAACGCAGAAATAGGCCAACGCACGAAATTTTCAAGTCATTAGGATTTGTAGGTTAGGGCCTGAATTCTTCATGACTCCCTTCACTGGGCTTTGGTATATTTTTGAGGCCACGAAGTGTTCGCGCTTTACGAGCGAGTGGTCTTTCAGCGGCTCCTTTTAAGTGTTTCTTCGCCGTTAGAGGATATGTGCCTGCACGCCCAGAAATAAACCTTGTTGGAAGTTAGCACTCGACTTCGCCTCCTCCACCATCTTGTTGAATTTCCTGCGGTAGGTCTACAAGTACAGCAAAGCAGACTTCCTCATTATACATGAGTTGCTCCCTTTTATTTCTGCGCTCATTGCTCTGAGACTATTTTTTCGCAGATAAGCTACTGTTATTTCAGTGACTCATTTTGATCCGTACCGTCTACGAAAGACGTTTAAACTGTGAAAATTTTCGTGTGCAACAGATGCCGTGACTTATTTAAAAAGTACGATATGCATTTCTAAAAGCTCAACTCTAGCCTTATATCTACAACAAACAAACAAGCGAGAAAACGTGGTGGCCGCAGGCTTCGCAGTGAGTTTTACGTGGACGGTAGCGACATTCCCGTTACATAAAATCAGCATCTTGCTACAACGGTTAAATAGTTATTTTCAGAAATAAATCGCAACACAGTCCTCCTGTGTGTATTTGGAAAGAAACGTTTGAATATTTCCTTTCGTGCCTCAGCTTAGCCTGATGGAAATTGAAAGGATATGAAAGCCCTTTCTGTTCCAAGGTGCAAATAGGCGCGGTAATGATTTACCCATGCGCGCAGGTGCTCAAACCCCATCAAGCAGAGGCTCTGGTATTGAGTGGTCACGCCTCGGTATTACTCCTTGCATAGCTGCATCGACGTATTCGAGGTGTTTCAACGAAATTTGAAAGCAGGAAGCTTGTACTAGGTCTTTCTTCTCCCAAGCATCGTGACGTGAAACATCTTCAATACAGCTTCAGATACTCTTACGTGCCACAAAGGTACAACCAGGACTTCTTTATAAGCTCTTCGGAACGTATGCGCGCCTTTACCTTTTTCGGGAGCTCCTGCATCAGGAGGAAGTACCTTTAACTTCGAGAAACCGGCAACTAGTCTTACTGGGAACGTTACCTTGGTTGCTAGTTTGTCCATAAGTCTGCCCGTTAGAAAAACAAGCAGTCTGTGCGAAGTTCTGCTCCAAGCGCTAAGTAAGTTATTTCTCTTCCAAATTACGTTTTTATTTAACAAAGCGACAATCATCTATACCACGTATACGATGCAAGTTGCGTATATATTTTGTGCACTAATTACCTAAGGATCACAGATTTTTTGTTGTGCGTACCATCGCCCGTGAAGGTTATCTAGGGAGTGTGTCAGATGCCATGCGAACAGACAAGACAAAGTGAAGTTGCAAGCGCCATTATATAAAAGAAATTTTAATAAATTTTACACTGAGATACAAGTAACCAAAGGAGAAGGCCCAAGTCGGCCAGAAGGAATCATTCCTTTTTCTTCATGGTAGTTGGAAACAAACTATACATGAATAAACAGGCATAGGGAGAAGTTGAGGGCGGACATCCACGTGCACGTGGTAGATGAGTTAGTTGAGAGTACGTAATAGCCATAAGAAAAGCGACGGCACAAGTTGGCAACACGATAAAAACAATGCAGCGATGCAGGGAGGCGTAACGGAAGCAACTTGACCGTGGTTGTAGAAGCGCGGGAAGACAGGACAACAAAGTCACAACGACACCAAAGCACTCTTTATGGTGTAGTGCACGCATTAGTGTTTGATTTGGGAACGTATCCTGTCATTATCACCACCACTTTCCCTTGGCGTGTCGCGATCAAGACGATAGCCCGATCAAAAAATTCAGATGTTCGGCATTTTGACTTAAGAGTACCGGTCTTAGTCGCACGAAAATTAGTGCGGTACCGAGCCAAAATTCAGAATCAAAACAACGACACGTAAAACGACCATCTTTCTTTTGAGCGAATTCGTCGTGGCTTATATCGCGCAGCTTTAATGGTTACAAACGGGCTGTAAACATTCAGCGCTGGGCAGATTAGCAACTTATAGGCTCACAGTTTAGTGTTACTACACGTAGTGAAAGAAATTGCTCTCATTAAGGAATAGCACTTGAAGCGTGGTAAGGAGAGAGCAGAATTTTCAAATAACTGATTCAACTCGACACTCTTTCGCGTGGTTTTTCTGGGGCAAATGCGGAGCGGACCACGTTGGGACGACCGGATGGCTATGAACTAAACGGTTGTGACGTCCAATAAGTAGCACTTAACTTACTCTTCCACGATGTGAACCATTGCACTGTATGCCGGCAGCACTAAGATTTATTTCATTGTTATTGTCATTTACGTGTTCAATAGGGGAAAAACCCCGCAGTTTTGAGAAGCGGTAGGCCCCAAAACTTTAGCTGCGCGCGTTCATAATAGCCAAGCACAACAGATGGGATCCCGAATTGTGTGTTTTCTTCTTAGGTAGCAAATTTGCGGAACCGTCGCTGGAATTTCATGCGCACCTGCATGTTTCTATCTTGAAAATAAACTTTTCTTAACTATAAGCGCTGAGTGTACATTCTCCAAGACCAGGTTCATTATGGTTCTACATCAGATTTATTGCTACCATGGAGGAGCAGGTACCTCTGATTTAAGGGTGTACAAAGTCCTTCCTTGTCTACAGCGACTGCAGTAGAAGCGCAAAAGTCTGAATCGCTCGATCTGTATTTGTTCGTATTAGAAAGCTACTTAACCCGACCGTTTCTCAAATCGAATTTCACAGGTGATGGCTTCTTTCCAGAAACCAAATTTAGCGGCTTGTTAAAGAGACCCTGCCGCACATTTAGTCGGTGTACGCTTTCATATTTTCTTACCTAGACCTGCTGCGAAGGCTATGGTTATCGCTGCAGCATACGTCACCCACGGGCCTGCATCGCCGCAGATACGTCTCTGTTTTTACTTTACCTTTTCGCAAATTTTTTAAAAAGGCCATCGAACGCGCTCGTATCGGCGGGTAGGAGGAAGCTGGCCATTAGCCAAGACGGCACTGAAATTGTGTCATTCTAGCGTGCAGACTTTGCCCAAAGAGCGAAAGAGAAAATCTTTCAAGCAAATTTTAAAGTTGTGCGCTGAGCCCAGAGCAGCAATATTTGTATGGTGTGCTGTAGGACCCCTAATCTAAGCACTGGGTTCGCTTGTTGATTACGTTTTCAAAGTAGATAAAGCAGATCACATTGTGTTAAGTTTGAGAAATGTGTCGCATGGTCTCTAACTCTAAGAATCGAGGCTCCAGGGACGAAGCCCGGCGTTGCCGAGGTTCTACGTCACCCTTGTTGCAGTGAGCAAAAGACACAGAAATCAAGGTGTTTAAACATGCGCCTTAGCAACACTACCTATATTCCGCAGATCGCGAGCGGAGGGGTCGTTCACTTTGTTTTGTATTTTAACGCGCTCAGATTTTGCCTTCTCCGCTCTGTGATAACACCACATTCGCCCTGCCAGACATTCTTATCCCTGTTCAAACAACGTCTAGTGAAGAGAAAAGGGCAGGACGTTAAAAAGTGGTAGCGAATAATGAGCAGAGCTTCGTATGCTAAGAGTACACTATGCCGGCAGAGGGCCTGGCTTGCTAAGAAATTCAACACAAGCCAAGCGAAGCTACGATCATGTCACGTTTGTTCTCTTGAACAGTCGTCCGATACGGACTGTCAAGAGGTCTCTATGAATCAGTCGAGGCAGTCTTTGAACATTGCAGAAGCAGGCACAAAGCGGCCCTGGCAACAGATAGTTCAAACTATTTGTTAAACCATGCAGAGTAACCAGCCTCCGGAGGTGTTTGAACGAAAGCAGAAAATAGAACTCGAAAGCAATAAATATTGGGACAGCACAGTTCACAATTGTGATAGGAGACTTTAACGCAAAGGTAGCTCATAAGGAAATGGAAGAAAGGTCAGTGGGAAGCTGAAGAGACAATCGCAACAGACGAAGAGACACACTGGTGTGACTTGCGGAGAAAGATACCCTGAGGTTCATGAACACGTACATGAACACAAACATGAACACAAACGAGAGAATAGGAAATGGACTTGCTAACGTCCCGACGTGTACAACAAAAAAGGAAATTCACTTCATTTTAAGTGACAACCCAGGTATTGTGAAGGACGTAGAGGTGCTAGGCAAGACTCAGAGCAGCGAGCATAGGTTGGCTAGCAGCTAAGAAAGAATGAATCTCAACAAAAGAAGGAAACTGGGGGAAAGTAAAAACCCCAGCCTAAAGTCCGTAGAAGCCAGGAAGCAGGAGTCTCAAACATTTTTTCAAAATGAATTCGCGCTTCTAAATGAGTTGAAGCACGACAGTTTATAGAGGGAAATGAGAGCCTGCCAACGGCAATTATAAAATCAGTAGCAGCTGTGGGAGAAGCCTCCATTTAGGAAACAAACTGTTAAACCAACTTAAAACGAAAGAACTAATTTCAAAACGTAAGGACATGAAATAGTCAAATATGGCTGATCGAGTTGAGTTACAGAGCTGTGTAAATTGATTATCAGAAGCAAACACAAGGTAAATTTGTGCGTAAAACATGGCAGCGATCGGCGAAAAGCTGCAAATAGGAGTGGTACTAAATACAACTAAGAGGGAGCTTTCCGTCGGTAAAGACAGCATGTGCGCACTATGAGACGAGCAAGGAACATTACTCACCGCATGGACACGATAATAAAGGTACTAGACCAATTTTCACAAGGTTATGCGCCAGCAAAGTTAGACCAGGGTAAACTACTGAGCGGGCAGGGGTGACTTTCTATGTCTCACTAGTCACTAAAGAGGAAGTCGAAGAGGCTTTAAGGGGCATGAAAACAGAGAAAGGTGCAGGTGACGATAGTATAATCGCGGACCCTTTAAAGGAAGGAGGAGCGGTTGTACTGGAACAGCTCACCGCACTATTTTGAGAATGCCTAAGGACTCAAAAATTGCCCATAGCCTGGAAAAACGCCAGCATTATTCTGATTCACAAGAAGGGAAATACCAAAGGCCCTAGAATTTCAAAGCTTCTCAGCCAACTCTCAGTTGTTTTCAAGCTGTTTGCCAAAGTGATAGTTAACCGCATAACTAGCAGCCTAAATTTCCATCAACCAGGAGAACAGTCTGCGTTTAGGCAAGTATACTGAACAGTGGATCAAATACAAGTCGTCAATCAAGTGATTGAAAATATCCATAGGGTATAACGGACACCTTTACATATCATTTATTAAAAAGCGTTTGACTCAGTGAGTACTGCGACAGTGCTAGAAACATTGAAAGACACGGGGATTAAGAAGACCCACATAAAACTCCCAGACGACGTATATAAACATACGGGCAGGGTAATCCTTCACAAGGCAAGGGACAAATTTCCGCTCCTTAAGGGTGTACGACAGGGTGATACCATCTCGCAAAACCTGTTCAGAGTTTGTCTGGAGGAGGTATTCAAAAAGTTTGATTGGAATACACAGGATTCAGGGTAAACGGGGATACTTGAGCCATTTGAGGTTTGCAGATGGCATTGTCTTCATGAGTGAGACTGCAGAATACCAGCAAAAATGTTCAGGAGCTACAATCAGAAAGCTCGGCTGTAGGGCTAAAAATAAATGTGAAGAAATCTGAATAAATGACGAATAAGCATGCCGAAAGCGCCCTCTTCAGCTAAGGAAACGAAACGATAGAAGCAAAAAGATATGGTTAGTGCTGACCCTCGTACAAATGTTTAGTGCTGACCATAACCACGAGCGTTAAATCCGCCGCAGAATAGATATTGGCTGGGAAGCACTCCCAAATATTGAAGAATGAACCTATATCACTAAAAAACTATAAAACGAATGCATTCTCCCCGTGATGACGCATAGATGCTGAAGCTTCGGCCCTTATTAAAAACCTACACAGCAAACTTAGGTCGGCTCAATGGGTCATAGAAAGACAAATGATAGGAGTAACACTTGGAGATAGGAAACGAGCTTCCCGGCTCAGGGACGAGTACATATCACAGTTCAAATTCAGAAAAAAAAAGGACTTGAGCAGGCCATGTAACGAGAACAACTGGCAAGAAGTAGACAATTAGGGTAGCAGAGTGGATATCAAGAGACGGGTTTAGAAGGAGGTGAAGGGTAATAACACAATGGAGGGATGAAATAAACAAATTGGAGGTGGGCGGGGGCAAAATGTGGACTCGAGCGGCGCAGGACAGGGGTGGTTGGATATGGATGGGAGAGGTCTCCGCCCTGCAGGGGACCTGAGTAGGCTGTCGATGAAACCGTAAACAGTAAAAAAAATCGATACTGGAATAAAAAAGAATTATCAACTTATCTTCAAAGGTGTATGACCTGTTAAAGTTAAACACAGTTCTCATTGAACACTAAGCGCGAATCTGCATCAGAGCTGTCTCCTTCGCGCTGCCGCCTCCCTTTCTTGGTCGTGTTTCAGTTCGCGCTTGTTTTTCAATGACGAATTTTTGCCAGCTAGCCGTCGCGGAATTTTACTCGAGCTGCATAGAGATCTTAAAGTATTCCAACGGAAGACGAAAGTTTAAAAAGGCTGTGGGCAAAAGAGAAGTGCAAGAAGCTACCATTTTTATAGCGGAAGGTGCCTTAGTGGTAACCGATAGCGGCCTGGCCAAAATCTAATGCATTTCTCCATGAACGAGTTGGTCGACCGAGAAACTCTGATAAAATCCCAGGGACCAGGGCTCGTACTTGACACCGGGCTTTTCAACGTGAAAACTCTCGCGAGGTTGTGATGCCTGTTGAACCACAGCGCAAACGAAAAGACAAAGGGCGATAGCAAGAGGACACACGAAGCGCTGACTTACAACTGGATTTTATTTTCTCCAACAGCGCCAAATATAAAGGATATTGAAGAAAACGAAACATGAAAAAAAATACACGAATAAATCGGCATGAAAAACCACACTGCCAACCACACAGCTAACCATTATCGGCACGTGTCCTGTTAAGATAGTCCATCTCCTTCTTCGTGAAGTGCAATTGAAGCTATACTGACGCAATTCTCACCCAAGCGTTCAATCTATGCGGCCTGTATACATTCCCGAGTTAGCGTGTTCACGTTTCTGCCGATAACGATAACGCGGCAATCTCCAAACAGCGGCTAGCAGCCGCATGTATCGCAGTGAGTGGCTAAATACCAACCGCTTTATTTTTTACATTATTATGGGGCTCCCGCAGGCTGTCATCGAGGCATCTTCCGGTTTGATCGATATACCTCTATCAACAATTTAGAGGCAGGTCGTAAACGACGCCTTCAACGCAATCACCGAAGGGCGTTCTGTGTTTTTTTTATCATTTTCATTTCATTTTATTCCTTTAAAGGGGTCCTGAAATGCCTTCCGCCGATGCATGGATGTACATGTAACCAAATAAAGCAATGTATTAGCAATCTCCTCCTGCAAGAATTTTGTTAAAGCGATGAGTATTAGCTGAGAAATCGTAAATCAAAAACCGCGAATTATCGTCGCGCCGTATTTCCTCCTCCTTTCAACTGTTTCTTCGCTGTTGGCCTCCCCTCCCATGATGCTCCGCTCCTCAGCGGTGACGTACTTCCGCTATTGCGCTCCCACAGACTGCCGTCTGCTACGGGCCAGCTCTTTCGGCTTTTTCATCTCTGTAGACACTACAGAGCCTGTGTCTTTTTCATCTCTGTAGACACTACAGAGCCTGTGTCTACAGGCTCGTTCCAGCCTGTAGACACAGGCTGGAAAAGCGAACGAATGACCTGGCCGCATGTGTGCGGCCTGGCCTTGCCCTTTCGCGGTGTACGTAGCTGCAGGGCTGCAGTTGGTATCGGCGGCGAACTCGCAGCCGCGTGGGGAGAACCGTGCGCTCGTTCCCTTTGGTGCACCGCGCACTGTTTATCCAAAAAGCGCGGTCTCAGATGTGGCCCCGCTGGTGCCGGGTGTTATTTTGCGGTGGTTGTAATTCCTACTACCGGCGGCATGTGAAAAAAGACATTTTCAACCGACACAGAACCCGTGCACAAAACGCGCCGGATCGGATCGCTTTATCAGCGGCGATGAACGTGAAGGCGAAGAGCAAACCAACGCTGCACTCGATCAGCGAGAACCCGTGTTCTGACAAGCTGCACCCATGTGTTGCATTCAACACTGACGGGAAAGCGTTTGTTTGCACTTGTTTGGATAGTCGTAAAATGTCCAAACACTCCGGCACTCCGCTAGCAGATCAGCCGGCGAGACATTTCGGAAAACATTTGACAGATGGCGCCGTATGCATTAGTGTGTCGCTACGCAAAACTGATGAGACGCTCTACTAAAACTCCCATCACGGTGTCACGTAGCGGGACGCAAAAATTTAGCGTTTAGCGTATGCAAAGGCCACAAACGCTGTACTAAAACTCTATTAGCAGCAAAATAGCGTGCGTATGTGAAACCGCTTGCGTTTACAAAGCTGCACGCCGAGCGCATACGTTTCAAACCTAGTGACATCGTTTAAATACACTGGCAAGCACAGTGTAACGTAGTCAGATATCAACCGTATGCTCAGGCGACAAGCAAGAGCTTGTTTTATGTGGGGCGGAGATTGCGCATAAAGGCCCGTTCGCACTTGCGACGAAAGCGAGTGAAAGCGGCAGGAATTCCGTCGCTTTGTCGCGCGACGATCGTTTTTGTCGAATGGTCGGGACAAATTTTGGTTGCGCGACAGAATTCCCGTCGCTTTCGCTCGCTTTCGTCGCAAGCGGGAATGGAAAGTTCTGCCGCTGCCGTCTGCTACGCAGCTCGGAGGTAACCGCGCGATCTGCTCGGGCCGATGAACGCGCACCGCACACTCCCGCACGGCAGCGCCCCAAGCGGCAGACGGCCGCGTACATCGCTCCCGGCGCCCGCCTGGAGCCCGCCCTCGGCACACTAGCCAGTATATTTCAGGCACTATAATGGAGGAAAGATTTTTTGCTTCCGATGAACCTAGTTCTTTGCCCCTGTGTTTTTAAATACGTGAAGTGGTTAGCACGTCGTCCTCACGCAGCTCTGTATCGTCGTAGCATCGCTGATTGTCCGAACGAAGCTTGCAGCTAAGCCAATGCAGCGACCGAAGCTGTGTGTGTGTGTGTGTTTATCGCCTCCTGTGTGTTGTGGACGCGTTCGTTTCGCGATGAAATGCGACATTGTACTTCTGCGGGTGGATAGTGCTTCCCATGGTCTGGATTATCTTTCTCGAACGACGTACCACTCAACCTCGCATGGGGTATGTGCAGTGTGCCTGGCTAAAAGCCTTCTCGCTTGCGCGCCAGAGTTGTGACTTGCTGCTCGTCCCCGCAAACCGGGTGTGAGGTGAGTGCCGTATTTACGACGGGCAGGAGGAGGCAACTCATCGTCTGTCAATCGCGGTTCAGACTTGCAACGCATGTTGTGACGTTGCGTTCGTTCGAAACGCATCTCTGGATTGTTTTGAAGTTGAATAAACTGTATGCGTCAAAACCGGGCATTCGGCTCAGGGCGTTCTCTGCGATTGCACCAAAGAAGTGCCACGGGACTTTCTTTATGGTACGTACTCACGTAAGATAAAATCCACGTCGTGTTATGGCCGTGTTGCATTCAATACAAACGGTTAAGCGTTTGTTTACACTTGTTTCGTTTGTCGTAAAATGTCAAAGCACTCCGGCACTCCGCTGGCAGATCAGCCGGCGAGCCGACGCTGAGCAGACGACTCATCTCTTTGCCGGAAGTGCGTGAAAAAGCCGCCCAATAGCAGGATGTCTAGCTCATGACGAACATCTGGGAATCGATGATGTAGACATGTGAAGATGGCGGCGTCCAAAAACACGAAGGAAAGGGTGAGAAAAAAGCGACAAACTTTGCAACAAAAGTGTGAGCTTTCCGCTGCGCGTAAAAGAGTAATACTTGGCACAGGTGACGTTGGCGACCCAATCTAGCGATTGCGCTAGTTCATTTAGTGTGCTCAAAATGCCTTTCAGGGCCCCTTTAAAGGCCCGTTGCGGGGTATTATTGGCTACATAAAAACTGAGCAGAAAACAATCGCTTGTCCTACGGTGAAAGGTAATTAGTGATATTGCTTGTAAAGGTGGAAGTACAAGTAATGGCAGGAATGTCGCCTGATAGGCCATTCCAGGAAGCTGCTGTGAGAGGAAAAAACGATGTATGAAATGACAGCATCTCCACTCCTTGGATGATGGTGAGGGTGCGGATTACGGGGACTCGAAATGACACCCAAGTTTCGCCCCGAGTGATGACATCCGATTTGCGCCCCGACCGTCATTCGATTTGAGCTGTGAGTTGCACCTTGATTTTTCCCTAAATGAAACTGCAATTCACGGGTCAAATCAAATTTCGCATGATTTTCGCTTGATGGTGGTGCGCGCAAGGATGGACGCGGGCGGACATTGGCAGGTCCTAAGGTACTTGGCACCGTTACAGGCGAGGGAATAAGCCGTTTGACTTTCGAGTAGTAACTCACGGTCGTTGCCCAATGGGTGAGATGACTGACACGAATTCTGTCTGGTCTACCAGACACAGGCTCGAATCGTGCCGGTGCCTGTGTGATTTTTTGCGTTTGTTAATTCTATGCGCGCGGACACGGACGGACATTGTGCGGTCCTAAGGTACTCCGCACCTAGAAGTAACGGTGCGTGTACGTGGGCGTGCGACTTGAAGGATGTGACCAGTGCGCTGAGAGATGTGCGCTGGGGGAACAAAATAAGGTGGTATGCGCATCGAGCTGTGAAAAAACTTATGAATTAAAGGGACTGGCGATACGGCGCCGAAAGGAAAGGAGGGGTAGTTCAATTTACGCCTTCGGTGAAGATACGCTGACGTCATGGGAGTATGAACTATGTATAAACCTAGCGGCACGGTTTTGAAGAAACTCAAGGACGTCTTGAAAATAGGGTTGTCGCGGGCTCCAGATTGGGGGAGCATATTCCAGTTTAGTTCTTACAAGACTTTTGTAAGTTAATGATTATACATTTCCAGGTGTGCATACGTAGATGACGTCGCAAGAATCCCAACGTTTTATTTTCCGATGATATGACGTTTGTGATTGCAAACCCCATGAAAGATGATTGCAAAATGTGACTCCCAGATATTTAAATGAATTAATGGTTTCAACTGTAACGTTATACCATAAGGAAAAAGTAGCGGAGAGCCGCGGCGGGTGAAGGGTAAGGCTTTGCATTTGTGAGGGTTAAGTTCCATTAACCAATCTTTGTCCAAATTAGCCAAACTTTGTAGAGCTAATTGATCAGAAGCGTTACAGTGTGATAAATAGCACAATCATTCGCGAACATTCGGATTTTACAGGATACGTGAGTTGGGAGATCGTTAATAAATATGAGAAATAAAAGCTGACCCAGAACTGACCCCTTCGGAACACCGGATGTTACCGGAAGGGAAGTAGAAGTAGCATTGTTAACAAAGACAGCGTGAGTGCGGTTACTTAGAAATTACAAATCCACCTTAGGACGTCAGGGTGTAGGTGTCAACGGGAAAGTTTGAACAAAAGTTTGAATGTGACACGAGGATTTTTTTCCACCCCGAACCGTGGTTCATGCTGCAGAGGGCCAAGAGTTTCTTTGGGGCAGAAACGCACAGTTGGTGAAGAAAGGCATTGACCGATTCTCTTTTTAAATGCTCTAGGAAAAACTTGTAGTCACAAGGCTAAAGCCAGGTTCAGAGCGCAGACGACGCGCCTTTTAGGTTGAGGCGTCTCTGGTCATGTGTTGGCCTCTGTTGCAGAAGGTATGCTTAAGGCGATAAAGCAGTTCTGGGGCTCGCAACCACAAGACCAACAACAAAGGCCTAAGGAAATAGTGGCTGTGATCCCGTACCTTCATGGCGTGTTGCACAACTTAAGAAGGATAGCTAACAGAGGAGCATACAAGTGGGCTTTTCTGCCCCAAAGAAACTGTCAGCCCTCTGCACTGGGAGGGAAAAATCCCAGTGTCACATAAATCACAGATCGCCCTTCGTTCATTGTGTTGAAGGCGTCGTTTACGACCTGCCTTTAAATATTGGAAAGAGGCATATCGGTCGAACCGGAAGGTGCTTCTAGAATGACCGTGTTGGGGAGCACTATAATAACGTTGAAAATAAAGCGGTTGGTCATCTCGCCACTCACTGCGACACATGCGGCTGCGAGCAGCTGTTTGACACGTGTGGTTGGCTCTGGTTTGTTTTTTTTTCATGTGTTTTTTTTCATGTTTTGTTTCGTTCAATTTTTTTATATTTGGTACTGTTGGAGAAAATAAAATCCAGTTGTAAGTCAGCGCTTCGTGTTTCGTCTTGCCATCGTCCTTTGTCTTGTCGTTTCCGCTGTGGTTCAACCGGGCTTTTATTGTGTCAAAACGGTTACTTGAAAATCGCAAAAAGGGAAAGTTTCCCGGTAAGACAATACACGCATCCATCATCAAGAACGAGTACTAAAGAATACCTTTATCTTATAACTACGTATTGGTAAACATTTAGATCGTTCGTAGATGCGTTTACTTATTATACGAAAAAATGCCTCATTGGTTTCTTCCTTGTTTTGTATTGGCGTGTTTAAAGGTTTGACGATTGATTGAACGCACTTTCAGCGACGTTTTGACGCATTTTTGGCATAGGTTTGACGTAAGAAAGCTTTATAACTGATGATAATGATGGTTGGGCTTTATTGGCGCAAGGCCGACTATGGGCAAAGAGCGCCAAAGAAGAAGTTATTGAGTTTTCATCAGACCGTAAGTACTAAAACATGTAACTAAAAGTAAAGGTGATGCAAAACAAAAGACAATGGAGATGGCTGGTGTATAGGGCCAGGGTGATTACACGTGATATGACAAGAGCTGCAGGAAGTTTCCCTCAGCTAAAAACTTAAAAACACGTTGACTAGAAAACATTGGTTCGTCGGCTAAAACGTATGATGGGTGCAAAGCTATGTGTCGTCTGTATAATTCAGGGAAATGTTTGTGTCGTGTTGTGTCAAGTGCCTTGCATGTGATTAGTATGTGGACTACGGATAGGCCCTTTCCACACCTGCTACACGTGGGTCCCGAAGTTCCAGTGAGCAGGTGGGAGTGCGTAACATGTGTGTGGCCTATCCGCAGCCTAGCCAGGGCGACTTCAGTATATCTGTTGTGTGAGTCAGTTATGCAGCGTCCCAGTTGTGGTTTTATTACGTGTAGTTTGTTGTCTGTTTGTTGACTCCAGCGTAATTGCCTTGTGCTACGAAGCTGTCGTCTGATGTGTGTCTTTAGGTCGGTGTAAGGTACTGTTGTTATGTCAGCTGTGGTCATGAGAGCAGGAGCACCAGCCATTTGACCAGCAGTCATCCCACAGTGACCTGGTACCCAGCATATAGTTATTTGAAGATTTGAGGCATATGCAGTCATTATACCTTGAAAAGAGCATTGATCACATAGTTTTTAGATGTCTTTTCTGATGATAGAGCCTGTACAACGCTTAGAGAATCTGTGTAGACGATGGACTTTGGAATTTTATGTTCGAGGATGTGGTTTGAAACGAGTAAAATGCCATAGGCTTCTGCCGTGTAAATACTGCTGTGAAAATTCATTGTTTTAGTAACGGTAAAATTTGGTCCGTGCGGTGCACAAGATATAGTAAAACCAGTTTTCGACGCGTCGCTATAGAATTCTGCGCACCTGTACTTGTCCTGCAGTAAAAGGAAGTGCTGCAAATTTGCACTCCTCCCCGCACGGGGCACCTTGAGCAATCTTGGTGACGGTACTGGCGATACCGCGGACCCCGAGCCCCCAAACATACGCTGGATCCAACCGTGGCAATGTGTTTATAGGTGGAGGGTTAGAAACCACGAACGGTGGCCGTCGGAGCCCAGGTCAAGCTCCGGCGGATGGGCTCCCTGTCTGTTTACCAGGCAGGGAGCTCCGGGACCTCCTCAGCTATCAGGGTAAGGTTGTGGAAGAAAGTACCCCCGTCCCCTGCTTCTATACATGCTGTATGGTATTATCAAACCCCCCCTCCAAACGTGATCGGTCCCTGAAAAGGGGCCGCACCGAAGTATCATTTCCGTCCTTACCGACGATCTCAACCCCAAAGCCAGCCAACTATCCCCGCTTCCTGATTATTCAATCCGTTGAAAAAGAAAAGCCTGTTGCCTCTCTGTCCGTCTTCTTGGTCACAAAGTTCATAGAAGGTATAATAGGAAAATCCTACAAAGCAAAGAAACAGAGAACGGGAGAACTGTTGGTCGAAGTCAATAACCAGCAGCAGGCAACAAATCTCCTGAGCCAGACACGCATTGCAGATCTTGACATCACGGTCACGCCCCACCGAAGCCTTAACAGCTCACAGGGCGTGATCTCAGATCCTGACCTCATGACCGAAACTGAAACCGATCTGCTGGAGGGCCTGAAAAGTCAGGGCGTAACAGCAGTGAGGCGCATAACGATACGCAGAGAAGACAAAGAAATTCCTACTAAACATCTCATCTTAACATTTGATCGATCAACACTACCAGAATTCATTAACGCAGGATACATTCGATGTTCGGTTCGGCCATACATTCCGAACCCGCGCCGCTGCTTCAAGTGCCAGCGGTTCGGGCATGGAACCAACTCCTGCCGTGGCCGTCTGACCTGCGCAAAGTGCGCCCAGCATGATCACCCATCGGACAATTGTCCATCATCAACCCTCACCTGCGCCAACTGCCAGGGACCCCATGCCGCCTATTCTCGAAAATGTGAGAAGTTCAACCAGGAAAAGAAGATTATCCAAGTGAAAGAAACTGAGAACATCACCTTCCCAGAGGCGCGGAAGAGGTTCGCCTCTTTCCCTCTGGGGAGGTACGCCGACGCAGCTCGCCGGGGGGCGGAGCGGCGTCTGGTTTCAGCGGGGACCCAGTACCGCGAGTCGGACTTGGTCCCGCCCCCGCCCCCCCCTGGGTTGCCTCTGGCAGCCCAACCCGCCTCCGCACCGCTCGCTGAGCCAGCAGCGGCTGTGGTGGCATCCACGTCCGGTGGGGATGCTGCTGCACCCACCGTTTCCCCCTCTCTACCGGCCCGAAGCACACGCGAGGGCCCGGACGAGATGGAGACGGAGGCAGTCGCAGCGACCCCCTCCCCCGCCTCACTGCCTGTGCCATCTGGGGTGCTCCCCACGCCTTCGGCACTGGCAGCGCAGGCAAAGAACACCCGAAAGGGTACCATGTCAAGGGGGCCCAGTCCGCTGGGCACCCCCTTGCCTTCAGATGACGACATGGACGTCGAGCCCTTCCGGCTTTCATCGCAGCGGAAGGAACGGGCTGCGACGTCCAGGTCAGTAGAGAAGGCCAGAAAACCCCTTCCAAGAGTCCAAGCCCCGAAAGACCCTACATAAATAGTCACACTCCAGTAGCTCTGAACACATAATAATGGGAAGAGAAAATATTGTTCAATGGAACTGCAGAGGCCTTCTGAATAATCTTGACGACGTTTATGAGATTCTGCATGCCAATCAGCCAAGTATAATGTGTGTCCAGGAAACACATCTGAATTCCAAACACACAAATTTCTTGAATAGTTACATGGTATACAGGAAAGACAGGGATGGCTGCACACACTCTTCTGGCGGTGTTGCCATAATCACCCGCAAATCCTTAGCATGCCACCCTGTCACCTTGAACACCGTCCTTGAGGCTGTAGCAATACGCTTAATAATATTTAATAGGTTGATAACGGTATGCTCCATATACATTCCTCCTGATGTTGCACTTACGAGCTCCGACTTCGAGGCGCTGGTTGACCAGCTGCCCGAACCGTACATCCTTACAGGCGACCTTAATGCTCACAACACTCTTTGGGGCTCTTCTCGCACGGATGCCCGAGGTCGCCTTATAGAGAAATTCCTTACATCTTCAGGAGCATGCCTTTTCAACAATAAGCAGCCTACATACCATAAAATAGGACACAACACATACTCTTGTCTTGACTTGGCGATTGGCTCCGCAGTTCTCTTTCCTCTTCTCGAGTGGGGTGTGGGACCTGACCCATATGGCAGTGACCATTTCCCCACTTCATTAACGTATATAGGTAAAGGCCCGAGCAGTCCATCTTCCCATAATAGGTTCAATGAAGCACGAGCTAACTGGAACACATTTACAGAGACATCCAAACTACACCACACATCTATAGGACACCTACACGTTGAAGAAGCTACGCAACTCCTCACGGCGCACATCCTCGACGCCGCCGAAAAGTCCATTCCCCACGCCTCTGGTGCCCCGCGCAACCAGCGGAGGCCGTGGTGGAATGAGGACTGTAGGCGGGCGCGAGAGGCCCAGAACAAGGCGTGGGGTGTCCTTCGTCGGTACCCCACGTCGGGTAACCTCATTTTGTTCAAACGGGCCAAGGCGGTAGGAAAACGTGTGCGCCGTGAGGCGAAACGAGAGAGTTGGCACACCTTCTTGACATCCATTAATTCATACACGGACACACACAAAGTCTGGACACGTATACGCAAGCTCAAAGGACAACAGACACACAGCCTGCCCCTGGTTAGTACAACAGGGGACACACTGGAAGACCAGGCTAACACGCTTGCACAACACTTCGAACACGTGTCCAGTTCAGCACACTACACGAACACTTTCATGAAACACAAAACATCTGCGGAGAAGAAGTCACTGCGTGATAGCAATAAGTCGCACACTTCTTACAACTCTCCTTTTTCAATTTATGAGCTGAAGGCTGCTTTGACCACATGTAAACCTTCAGCTCCAGGTGCAGATAAGATTACTTACACAATGATACAATTCTTACACTCAGACACCCTTGAAACACTCCTACACCTATACAACAAAATATGGCTTTCGGGGCACATTCCTCGCTCTTGGAAGGAGGCCATAGTAGTGGCTGTCCTAAAGGAAGGGAAGGACCCTTCCTCTCCTGCCAGTTATCGCCCCATTGCCCTGACAAGCTGCCTGTGTAAGCTCTTCGAGAAGATGATAAACAGGAGACTTGTGTACTTCTTAGAGTACAATGGTCTTCTCGAGAGCTGCCAGGCGGGCTTCAGGGCGGGGCGATCTACCAACGATCAACTCGTTGCGTTAGAGTCTTATATCAAAGATGCTTTCCTCCACAAGCAGTACTGCATGACGGTCTTCTTTGATCTTGAAAAGGCGTACGATACTGCTTGGCGGTACGGCATCCTTAGCGGCTTGAAGTCCTTTGGCATGTCGGGTAACATGATGAACATGCTTGCCAGTTACCTGTCTGAAAGAACGTTTCGCGTTCGAGTTGGAAATTCACTTTCTAGGGTTCATGTGCAGGAAAACGGCGTGCCGCAAGGTGGAGTTTTAAGTTGCACCCTTTTTATTGTAAAAATGAATTCTCTTCGTAAGGCGCTACCACCATCGATTTCCTCCTCCATTTATGTAGACGACGTTCAATTATCCTTTAAGTCTTGTAACCTGTCTGTCTGCGAGCGCCAAGTCCAGCTTGGTGTGAACAAGCTAGCCGGCTGGGCAGATAGCAACGGTTTTAAATTTAATCCAGGAAAGTGCACTTGTGTTCTGTTTTCCAAGAGGCGTGGCATTCGGCCGGATCCAGACATTCGACTCCACGGTGTCTCTATTCCTGTCAAAAAGGAACACAAGTTTTTAGGTATAATGTTTGACGAAAAGCTCACATTCATCCCCCACATAAAACAACTAAAACATAAATGCTTAAAAACAATGAATATCCTGAAGGTTCTCTCGCACATCTCTTTTGGTGCTGACAAACAACTTCTTTTACGTGTTTTTACCAGCTTGATAGGTTCACGACTGGACTATGGTAGCGTTGTCTATGGGTCAGCCACTAAAACATCCCTCAGAATGCTGGACCCTGTGCTTCATCTAGGGCTCCACTTGTCCTGCGGTGCCTTTCGGACTAGTCCAGTCGAAAGTCTGTATGTAGAGTGCAACAAATGGAACCTACAACGTCAGCGAGCATACACAGACCTCCTTTATGCTTTTAAAATTTCATCCATGCCTCACCATCCTTTTAAATCAGTTTTTCATGATACCTCCATGACTGCACTACTCCTAAACCGACGATCGTTCTCTGCGCCCTTCTCTTACAGAGTTAGAGAGGAAGCGTCAGAGCTTGCTGTCTCCTTTTTAGACACCATCCAAAGTTCCGTAACAGATTTCATAGCACCATGGCATCTCCGCCCTGTGTCATGCGACACATCTTTCACACATGTAGATAAAAACCGAGCTCCCACATGTGCAATTCAGCAGCACTTCTTGTATTTGCAGGAGAAGTATCATTATTCTGAATTTTATACGGATGCCTCTAAGACTTCCACCTCTGTGTCCTGCGCTGCGCATGGGCCCGGCCTTAGTGTCACTAGAATTCTTAACAGTAATACCAGTATCTTTACGGCAGAGGCTTATGGTGTACTTCTTGTTGTTAATCATGTCCTTCAAAGTCACATCCCACGATCCATTATCTATACAGACTCCCTCAGTGTTGTGCGGGCATTGTCTTCTACAAAGTCTTCAAAAAATCACGTCGTAAATCTTATCATCAAAGGTATTATGTCGGTGTATGTCCACAAATTTGAACTCGTCCTTTGCTGGGTCCCTGGCCACTGTGGTATAGCCGGGAACGAAGCCGCGGATCGAATGGCCGCTGCTGCTACACTCTCGAATGCAGTAGACATCACCACATTACCCTACACCGACGTGAAACCACACATCAAACAACAACTTCGCAAAACATGGCAAACACATTGGAGCGAACAGACAGACAACAAGTTACACGTAATAAAACCACACTTGGGACCGTACACCTCCCATACACGCAATAGATACACAGAAGTCGCCTTGGCTAGATTACGGATAGGGCACACTCATGCAACGCACTCGCACCTGCTCACTGGATCTCCAAGACCTCTTTGCAGCAGGTGCGGAGAGGCCCTATCCGTGATGCACATTCTCATACAATGTAAGGCACTCGACACTACACGACGCAAACACTTCCCTCAACTACACACACGACATATTCCACCACACCCGTCATACTTCTTAGGAGACGATGCCATGTTCTCTGTTCAACGCACCTTTCAGTTCCTATCAGAAGTTCACTTTTTACAACTCATCTCATACCACCCATAGCTTTTACCCCTGGTCCTATACACCAGCCACCTTATTTATTTTAACCACTCTTGTTCTTCACCCTGGCCCTTTACACCAGCCATGCTCATAGCTTTTAACTGATTTTATTTCTTGTTCTCTCCTCATCAAATCACTTTGTGTTTGGCGCTCTTTGCCCATGTCGGCCTTGCGCCAATAAAATCAAACCATCATCATCAAATTTGCACTCCTGGGTACCCTATTTTTTCTACTAATGTGAATGATAGGTCGCATGATATAGGATGTAGATGCCATGGTGGAATTAAAATATGGATGGGTGTCTTGTGCGTGTCTGAAAGAGGGACCGTGAGTGCAGAAGCCTCCTCCCTAACTCTGAGAGAGAAAGGTAAGGAAATGGATGGGCTGTTTAAAAAGAGTTGCAAGTTTGATGTATTGTTCAAGATGGGATTAAAATGATCGTTGGTAAGGGACACAATCTTAGATGCATATAGCAGGTCAACATACTCCCGCTGATGCCCTAGACACCACTTGTCGCACTCGACATAAAGGCTTTCGACAGGGTTAGTGCGGAAAGCGCCGCATGAGAGGCGAAGGCCAAGATGCAGCACTGGGTCGAGCATTCTCAGTGCGGTCTTTGTCGCCGACCCATACACGACACTGCCGTAGTCGAGCCGAGACCCCACCAACGCTGTGTACAGGCGCAGCAGGAGTTTTTTGTCGGCCCCATAAGATTGATGTGAGAGAACCTTAAGAATATTCATTGTTTTTAGGCATTTGCATTTGAGCTGTTTTATATGAGGAATGAACGTAAGTTTTTCATCGAATAAAATGCCTAAAAACTTGTGCTCCTTGTTCACAGGAATTGGCACATTCGCAAGAGTGATGTCTGGGTCCGGGTGAACCCTACGCTTCCTGGAGAATAACACAAGAGCTCTTTCCGGGATTAATTTTAAAACCATTCTTGTCTGCCCAGCCGGCAAGTTTCTTTACACCAAGCTGGACTTGACGTTCACAGATTGACATATTGCATGATTTATAGGATATCTGGACGTCATCTACATACATGGAATAAGAGATTGTAGGTGGCAGTGCCTTACCTAGAGAGTTCATTTTTACTATGAAGAGAGTGCAGCTCAACACGCCACCTTGTGGCACGCCATTTTCTTGCACGTGAACCTTTGAGAGTGCACCACCGACTCTTACTCGGAACGTTCTGTCTGACAAGTAACTGACAAGAGCGTTCAACATGTTACCTGAAACACCGAAAGACTTCAGCTCACTGAGGATCCCGTAGCGCCAAGCGGTGTCGTAGGCCTTCTCGAGGTCGAAAAACACAGTTACACAATACTGTTTATGCACGAAGGCATCCTTAATATAAGATTCAAGAGCTGCGAGTTGATCATTCGTGGATCGCCCCGCCCTGAAGCCTGCCTGGCAGCTCTCGAGAAGACCGTTGTACTCAAGGAGTTACACGAGCCTGCGATTTATCATCTTCTCGAAGAGCTTGCACAGGCAGCTCGTCAGGGAAAAAGGACGGTAACTTGAGGGGGACGACGGGTCCTTTCCCTCCTTCAGGAAAGCTACAACTATAGCCTCCTTCTAAGAGTTAGGAATGTGCCCCGAAAGCCAAATCTTGTTATATAGGTGTAAGAGTGTTAGAAGAGTGTCTGCGTGCAGGTGTTGTATCATTGTGTATGTGATGTTGTCTGGGCCTGGAGCTGAGGGTTTACACGTGCTCAAAGCAGCCCTCAGCTCATGCAGTGAAAACTCTGAGTTATAAGAAGATGTTGACCTATTGTTATCTACTATAGGCTTCTTTTCGCCCATTTGTTTGTGTTTCATGAAAGTGTTTGTGTAGTGTGCTGAACTAGAAACGTGTTGGAAGTGTTGTGCGAGTGTGTCAGCCTGGTCTTCCAGAGTGTTCCATGTTGTACTGACCAGGGGCAGGCTGTGTGTTTGTTGTCCTTTGAGTTTGCGTATACGTGTCCATACTTTCCGTGTGTCTGTGTAGGAGTTTATTGATGTTATGAATGTACGCCAACTCTCTCGTTTTGCCTCACGGCGCACACGTTTTCCTAATGCCTTGGCCCGTTTCGACAAGAGGAGGTTTCCCGACGTGGGGTACCGACGAAGGATACCCCACGCCTTGTTCTGGGACTCTCGCGCCCGCCTACAGTCCTCATTCCACCACGGGCTCCGCTGGTTGCGCGGGGCACCAGAGGCGTGGGGAATGGACTTTTCGGCGGCGTCGACGATGTGCGCCGTCAGGAGTTGGGTAGCTTCTTCGACGTGTAGGTGTCCTATGGATGTGTGGTGTAGTTTGGATGTCTCTGTAAATGTATTCCAGTTAGCTCGTGCTTCATTGAACCTGTTTTGGGAAGATGGACTGCATGGGCCTTCACCTATGTATGTGAGTGAGGTGGGGAAGTGGTCACTACCCTATGGGTCAGTGCCCACACCCCACTCGAGGAGAGGAAAGAGAACTGCGGAGCCAATAGCCAAGTCAAGAGATGAGTATGTGTTGTGCCCTATGTTATGGTATGTAGGCTGTTTATTGTTGAAAAGGCATGCTCCTGAAGATGTAAGGAATTTCTCTATCAGGCGACCTCGGGCATCCGTGCGAGAAGAGCCCCAAAGAGAGTTGTGAGCATTAAGGTCGCCTGTAAGGATGTACGGTTCGGGCAGCTGGTCAACCAGCGCCTCGAAGTCAGAGCTCGAAAGTGAAACATCAGGAGGAATGTATATGGAGCATACCGTTATCAACCTATTAAATATTATTGTTCGAATTGCTACAGCCTCAAGGACAGTGTTCAGAGTGACAGGGTGGCAGGCTAAGGATTTCCGGGCAATTACGGCCACACCGCCAGAAGAGTGCGTGCAGCTATCCCTGTCCTTTCTGTATACCAGGTAACTATTCAAGAAATTTGTGTGCTTGGAATTCAGATATGTTTCCTGGACACACATTAAACTTGGCTGATTGGCATGCAGAATCTCATGCATGTCGTCAAGATTATTCAGAAGGCCTCTGCAGTTCCACTGAACTATGTTTTCTCTTCCCATTATTTAGTATGAGAGCTACTGGAGTGTGTATGTTTCTGTGTCGTCTTTCGGGGCTGTGACTCTTGGATTGGGCTTTCTGGGCCTTTCTGTAGGCTTGGACGTCGGAGGCCGATCCTTGCGCTGCGTTGCAGGCAAGAATGGCACGACGTCCATCTGGTCGTCCGATGTCCTGGGTGTACCCGTCGAACCGGGCCCCCCGGACTTGGCCCCCCTTCGAGGGCCCTTCGTTTGACCCGCCACCGCCGCAGGTATCGGAGGCACCAGAAGTGGCACGGGCGGTGCGGTGGCGGTGGGAGCCGGTGCGGAGTCCGTGGTGTCCATGGCACCCTCCAACGCACTGGAGGATGGGGAGGCAGGGACGGTAGCGGCACCGGTCCCGACGGAAGAGGTTGCCACCATAACCGCTGCTGGCTCAGCGAGCGGTGCGGAGGCAGGTTGGGCTGCCAGAGGCAACCCAGGGGGGGGGGGGGGGGGGAGCGGGACCAAGTCCGACTCGCTGTACTGGGTCCCCGCCGAAACCAGACGCCGCTCCGCCCCCCGGCGAGCTGCGTTGGCGTACCTCCCCAGGGGGAAAGAGGCGAACCTCTTTCGCGCCTCTGGGAAGGTGATGTTTTCGTTGACTTTCAAGGCAATTATCTGTTTTTCCTGTTTGAACTTTTCACAGCTCCTAGAATAGGCAGCGTGTGGTCCCTTGCAGTTCGCACAGTTGAAGTTCTCGGATTTACAATTGTCAGTTAGATGATCATGTGCTGCACATTTTGCGCACGTCAATTTACCACAAGAGGTTGTGCCATGCCCAAACCGCTGACACTTGAAACAGCGGCGTGGGTTCGGTACGTAGGGTCGGATTGGACATCTCAATTAACCTGCGTTGACCGACTCAGGAATGTTAGAGCGGTCAAGTGTCAAGATTATGTCTTGGTAGGAATTATTTCATCATTTCGGCGTATGGTGATTCGCCTCACTGCTGTCACGCCCTGATCTCTTAGGCGAGCAGATCTGCTTCAGTCTCATTCATTAGATCCCGATCAGAGATCACGCCCTGGCAGCTATTGAGGCTGCGATGGGGCGTGATCTTGATGTCGACATCTACCATGCGCGTTTGCTTAAGGAGGTTAGAGGATTGTTGTTTGTTTTCTACTTCTATCATAACTTCTCCCGTTGTGAGTTTCTTAGCCTTATACGACTTTCCGATAAGGCTTTCAAGAAACTTGGAGATTAGAAACACAGACTGCTAAGTGAGGGGCTTTATCTTGTCAACAGATTCCATGATCAAAAACCGCGAGGAATTATCAGGCTTTGGGGGAGAGATCGATTGCAAAGGAGGAAAAGAAACTTCGGTGCGGCCCCTTTTCGGGGGCCGATCACGTCTGGGAGTTTGGAAAATGCCATATGATACATTGGAAAGCAGGGAGACGGGGGTACTTTCTTCTTTGACCTTATCCTGGTAGTCAAAGAGGTCCCGGAGCTCCCTGCCTGGCGAACAGACAGGGAGCCCATCCGCCGGAGCTTGACCTGGGCTCCGACGGCCACCGTTCGTGGTTTCTAACCCTCCACCTATAAACACATCGCCATGGTTGGATCCAGCTTATGTTTGGGGGCTCGGGGTCCGCGGTATCGCCAGTACCGTCACCAAGATTGCTCAAGGTGCCCCGTGCGGGGAAAGCTTTAGAACTTCTTTGTAACTTTTTTAGGGAGTGATGTTTTTTTTTTGGTGGGGGGAGCACAGGGTATTGAAAATATTTCGAGCCTCACCCAGCTGGGAACCTGCGGTGAAATACTCAAAATGCACTGAAAAAAATTTAAAGCGCTGAGGCAACAATCCGGGCTTTGTTGCGTGCCGTAGTGGGAGACTCTGAATTGGTTTTACCACTTGGGTATCTTTAACGTACACTCAAATCTCGACACACGGGTGATTTCGCTTTCCAATTCCATCTGGGCATGGATAGAATCCGTGTCCTCGGGCTCAGCAGCGTAACACTTTCTCAAGTCAGCCGCCGCACCGGGTAAAAACGCACCAACGAGAAACTAAATTTCAAATGCATGCCACACAGTTACACTACATGGGAAAATTCTTCAATGTAGGATTGAGAGCATCATTACTAGACGTGTATCCCCGTCTGTAAGCCTGAAAATGTTGAAGCTATTACATTAGTGCAGGCAAGCGCCGCCTCATACATTTATGGTTGACGCATGGAAGAATGATGGATAGCTGGGTATTAGAAAGCAAACTAAGAGCGACAATGTCTCTTCGGACAACATCAGAGCAAAACTAACAAGTGTTCTGTGTTTTACAAAGGCTCAAGCTAATTATAAACAAAGGAAGGTTATTTGGATTAGTGGAATTCACTACATGCGAGTAAAGTGCAGTGCACCACTGCAGCCTGCACTTTTAACTGAGGCAACATAATAAGAATATTGCGATAGTAAAGGGAAAACACGATTGTTTCAGTCTGGCGATAAACGAGACGGGCGGTGAAAAACAAGAACGACCGTGTACGAGCTTTTGGTGCAAATTAATAATCCCCAGGTGGTCAAAAGTAATCCGGAAACCTGCACTAGAGCTGAGTCTCTGGGCCCGTGTATCGTTGGAGCGCTAAACCTGGTAATTGATCAGCTGAAACGGTGGGATCGGCAAATTCGTTACGGTAGATTTAATACATATACACGGAATGAGTTGAGTCGTGGTCGAATGTGTTGAAATTACAGGTCTTAGAAACTCGTCCATAGCAGGAGTACTTGTTGCTCTGGAGAAAAACGATGAACTTCTTCAAATCATATTGGAAAGAAATCTTTTTCCGTTAGTTAAATCCTTTGTGGTACAGAGAAAAACAATGTTGATGTTACATGCCCGCACTTCACAATCGATCATCTTCAGTCTCCAGTAACTGCGCACAAAGCGCTTCAAAGTGAGCTACCTGATCAGCGTGAAGGCGTGTTAACATTGCATCATATTCCGAGGTCCTTCAAATATCGACTTGCCTCCAATGACCTGCGTCTCCACGTAACTTGTTGTGCATAAGCGATTACTGCTTTTTCGTGCGCGTAAACATTATGTCTTGTTTTAGGAGGTTCCACAACACTCTAAAGAAACACTATGCTCTTAGAAGTAAAATGTACGAGAGGCATTTTTGTGACGATTATATAGGCGGCGAAGAAATGTAAGCCTGACTCGGTCCGCGCGTTTCCGAGGACGACGACTGTGTTTGGAATCCATATGAGCGTGGTTTTGCTGTAATAATTGCCTTAAATAGGCGGGCCGCTTTGTGTTTGTATGCATGTAACTACGCATGCCTAGGTATATATCGATAGTATACCCGAAAATGAAGTGAAAACTTTAGCTAGTTTTTCTTCTTTCGTCAAAGATGGACTGCTGAAATTTCGCTGAATGATGCGGAGTAATCGTGGAACATACGCTAGTCTAGGAGTGTGCGACTTATATATATTATCAATCACGTGAATGTGTTATATGTGTCTCTCGTCCATTTGTTAAGTGTGGGTGCAAGACATCTCACTCATTAGAGTGCAGTTGGCTTTATGACGGGTTCGCATTTGGCCTTGCGCCATTAAAATGCAACCATCATCATGACGGGTTCGCGATTTTCGGCCGAATCACTTGTCCTGTGGCTACTGACATCGCGGCTGAGCCAAAATAAGTTCTCGGTTTATCAGGAGGAAAAGTAAGCACTATACACGCAGTACTTTCGTGAAAGTTTGCCCTTTCTTGAGATTTCGCAGTCTTCCGTCTAGAACGTTCCATAAAACGTTCCAGCGGAAAGTACAAATCGGCGGTCTGTCCTGCGCCGTCAGCGCTCCGGTAGCGAGAGTACCGGCGGAGCCAGTGTTGCTTACTAGCCCTGCAGGAGTGTTGATTCCCGGCGTTTTTGTGTGCCCGCACGCCTGTCCCCTTGCGATTGAAACTGTTTTTCAGCTTTCTAGGTGTTGTTTATGCCGTGCAGCCTATACGTCTGCACCGGGCGGCATTGTGCTACATATGGAGATAAACAGAAAAAAATGGAATGGAATGGGCACATGATTGTAGAAGCAAAAAATGTAAATGCGATGCCCTAGGAAAGTTGCTTGCTCGTACACAGCACTGCGGCATTCAGCGTGTGGTCCAAGAGTGCGGCTTCAACACGTGTTTGTTGCATTCATTTCTTGCGGACCCGGATTTGAGACAGCACCCATTACTTGCAATAAATGGCGAAGATTTCACACCAACAGAATCGTCGCGCCTGCACTCCGAACACTCCAAACGCAAACCCGTGCCCACGCTTCGTATCGGTTACGGGAGAATGCAGTGAGTGAACCGGAAGAAATTTTACTGTTACTCAACGCCGGCAATTTTTTGCACCAATAACATCTTCAATGATTGGCTTTGCACGTAATTATGCAAATAGGGAGACCGGAAGCTGCTGATAGCCTGGAGATCACAGACTACACCTGCTTCTTGCACGCAGGGCCACTGACGGATGTTGTTTGTCCAGAAAGAAATCGCATCCGGATGGATGTGCCTTTGCCTGTGCAGAAAGCAGAAACCGGGAAAAGAGAAAAAAGTAATGCTTTCAAACAGTACGGTATCTTCGAAAGAAAAATAGAACACAAAAACATTGCTGATGCTGTCTACGACATAGCTTATTGTAATAAAAATGCTAAACGAGTAAGCACACACAAACAAAATCCGGTTGTCCGGTTGTGTGGTGATGTTAGGCTGGTATACAAGAAAGTACCTGGTAATCTTTCAAACGAACAAAAAAAAAACGGTCCTGCTGGGCTAGTGCAGCGGCAATTCAGTAAATACGTAAAAATTGAATCTTGGGAAAAAACTAGCCTTTCCGCATTCCGCTTTTAGTAAGCTTTGAATGTCAACACCATACAATTAAGCGGAAGCAATTTGGAAGTTGTTAGTTAAAGACCGATCGACTGTCGACATATTTTCGGTTTGTTGACAATGACAAATTCATGGCGACCATAACCAGTAAATGAAAACAAAAATGAACTTGCTACTGACTATCGCCGCCGATACACTCTGAAGTAATTACAGCGATGCTCTAAATTATCTAATAATTACAAGGGCATGCTTTCAATCAGTTCGTAAACAACTATTCCAGTAATTGGCAGTGAACATACCCGTGCCCCTGCGGCCGTCTGAACTCGTGCGCAATCAAACTCTCGCCGGTGGTGCCCATGTTCTTTATCGGAATCCAGCGCTATTGTACCCAAAGTACAGTAACAAAGATGGTTACACCGATTAAGGTATCGTCCTGGCAAAGCCACGTCTACACGTCCAGCTCCGCATGCCGATAACGAACAACAAGCGAAAGTTAATACTCTCTCACTAACCCTGTTTACGAGCTAGTTCGCAATGTAACGAAACAGGCGCAACTCTTTCACGTAAGCCTAACAGGAAAATCATCGCGATCGTTTCACATACAGCGTGGTGTACGTGGCCAATTGAATCTAAGTGCTTTAGGTAATACAACGGTAAGGTATACCGCAACGTCGACCGGTTCGTTCAGCTAAGCGGCGCTATGACGATGGCGTGCAGACGCTTTTTTTTTTTTTTTGAGGCCATCCGCCACTCTACCTCATCGGTAAAAAAATTGTGGCCCAAAACGCGTGTATTATGCGAGCGAAAAATACTTCAGGGCGTTTTGGCCTTCCAACTTCATCTGAAAAGCAGCCACTGTGCCCGGGATGGGACTGGCATCTTTGGGCTAGCAGCACCACGCCTTATCCAATAAGTCAGAAATGCACGGCGTACAGTTACGTTACGTTGCATAAAAAATCTATGCTGAACAATTGGAATCCTCGTTACTAGACTTTGTATTCCTTTCTCCACGCCAGAAGATATCGAAACTCTTATATAAGTACAGGTAAACACTACCCTACATGTATGCTTCACAAGGAGAAGAATAATTTATACCTGGCTATAAAACCGGCTACCTAAGAAAACGGTAATGTATCTTCAGATACAAAGAAAAGCAAACTAGTCCGATTTGTTTGACAAAGGCTCAAGCTAGCGCTAAGGAAACGAGGTTTGTTTAGTTTCGTGTAATTCCCCACATGCGAGCAAAGTTGAAAGCACTACAGCACTCTGCACTTACAACTACTGCAAATTAACGAAATTCTGATAGCATGGTTAAAACACTTGATTTATTTCAGACAGGCTAGAAACTCTATTTTTCTTTTCCTTTCTTTCTTTTCATTTTTCTTTTTCGTTTCTTGTAGTGAATTCAATTTTCTCTACAAGAAACGTTAGATCCTATACATATGAAGCTAGTAAGCTTAGTCGTGCAGTAGGGTGTGTTCCACTTAAAACGCATCTAATAGCAGGAAGATTTGTTATCCTGGAGACAAGCAATGGATTTTTTTGGAATAGTACCGAGAAAAGCTCCTCCCTTTATTTTATTTCTTTCTGGTATAGACATACACAATTAAAACGTTGCAAGCTCGGAACTCACAATCAATCATTTTGAGTCTCTATTGAATTAAAGAGGGAAACGGTCTGGATTAGTGTCATAAAACGTTTTCTGTGGCCAGGCAGGCTGGCGAGTAAGTGAAGAAGGTTACATAATACCAAAGCCTGTCGTTGACCAGATCTGCTATTTAGTTAGGGTTTCCTGGGCGGGGCGGTCGCAGCTGCCCAAAGCACTCTTCCAACGCTCTCCGTGTATACTGGGACGTCACGTGTGCTTCAATAGGCTGGCCTTTATTATTACAGACTCCCAACGATGGGCTCCGCCTGCCGTAAACCCTCATGTCGATATGATATGCAGCGTACCATGATAATGGTTTGTTTTGTCAAGGAAGTAAGGTGGAGAATAAATGTGGCGTTGGAATAGTGGCCTTTCAGAGGAAGAAGACCCTGTACTCGGAGGCAATCGACCTGGGGTACCTGGATTGTGTACCTTGATGTCAGGGGGGTTTCTTGCTCGGGTTATCCAGTAGGACCGATAGGGCTACGGAGCGGTGTTTAAAAAATTTGGGCTTCTTATTTGGAGGAATATGTCCTGGACGAGGTGGAATTATTCGTGAATTGTTAAGCAAAAATGCTTCAAAAAGACTTGTTGGTTTCTGAGTATTACGGATGCTGAAATAGCTACTTGCGTGCTTTACTAAACCCATATGGCACGCAACTGAAAGCGCACAAAACAAAATACTAGGTGTTATCTCCTGAATCAGTGAAGATATATGATGATTCCTGACATAACTGACAGGAGGGAACTGGCAATGACTTCAAATTCGTTGACTGCAACTTTACGACAGCTAATTAGGGGAGTATTCTGGGATGTGTTATCAAACAAAAAGTAGCCGACCGTTACTTTACTAACTTAACACCAGTAAGTGAAGTGGATATAAAACGATGGTTCTACGAAGGATAATTTTATTGTCAACTTACAAAATGTAGAGCAGAGCGAAGGTTTGTCTGATTGGCACTTTTGGGAAAATGTGACTGCATGAAACACTCGGAGAAGTTGGAGAAAAATGGCTACACATGTATATCTCAGCACACGCTAGCGAAATCGTACCTGAAGGAAAGTTAAACCTCGATAGATTTCCAGTAATATGCTTGGATATTTTCAGGAAGTTGACCTTAAAAGTCAACTTCCTGAAAATGCCCAAGAAACCCAATGGACTTACCTGCGAAACAGAAAGTGAGTCAAACAAATCAATAACTGAGAGACATTTTCTTGACCGACACATCATGAGGACTTATTCAATAAAGTGTGCCATTGTTCTCGAATCGGATGTCATCGGATTGAGGCAAAAGCGGCAAATTTTTTTTGCACAAAAATAAACAGACAGGCTCGGATTAACAGAAAGTGGGTCAACGTTTGGAAAACTTCAGGAGTACTCTTATGCTGCACTGCTGAAAGTACCCCTCCTAGCAGCGGCGGAGTCCGTCCGGCAAACACCAAATTAAACGAAAACCCATTTCATCGCCTTTTTTGCAGAGTTGAATAATTCCACCTTCGAACCTTGAGTATCTTATTCAGGAAACATCCACCATGCCATAAGTACAAGGCGGTGTTAGATTGTCTTGCAATTGCAAAAGTAAAAATACTCATACTTTTTATTGTGGCAGCACGCATGTACATCCTTTCTGAGGGAGCAGCGCAAACTAGACAGGACAAAAAGTAGGACACAACACGAGCGCTCGTGTTGTGTCCTACCTTTTGTCCTGTCTAGTTTGCGCTGCTCCCTCAGAAAGAATGTATACCAACTGGCCCAGTTCTCGACCTTGTCATTCTGCTAAAATCCGGTGTCTCAGAAACGCAGCATGAAATTTCGTGGCGCATGAATTTTCAATTACTGCTAAGCGTTCTATAGGGCATGCTTGAATGATATAACGGAACAATACGGAGCGCACGCCCTTGCACAGCACCAGAACAAGGGCAGCCACCAGAAAAAACGGAAAGAGCTGCGCCAGCTCTTGGGCTGCCGCTCTCTCGGCGCCGAGCTCGGCACTCTCATCGCTTCTGTCACCGCTCCGCGTGACGCAGCAGTTACCAGCTGTTTAGAGCGCTCTGTGCGGTGCAGAAAACGCTGCTGCGTAAACTTCTTGGCGGCGATTAAAAGACAGTGTGAGTTTTACACTTACAACTTATAGAACGCGCTTATCGGGGCTCGGATTTCTTTGCGCGATTTCCTTAGCCGCAATTGTTTACCACGACTCTAGAGTGCGCCAAAGACGTTTGCAATGAACTAAATAAAAAGCGTGTCGTGTACACTTTAAATCTCTTCTCGGCTGTTCACACCTTCTGGGATATAGTTGTGAATAAGAAACCTTTTCTTCCAAATATTATTTAGGTGAAACATGGGTTCGAAAGCGTGAATTTTTGTTGTATTGGCTTTTTGCACTTCGCTGTTTCGGAGCCAATTTCAAATACCTCGATAGATGTCTTCCGAACTAAAAACTTGTCTGCCAGGGCAGCGCGTGCAAATTAGCGGTAAGATGCATGCACCAACCGCTTTGGCTGCTGCTAGCATTACCGGCACATATCATGCGTACTAACAGATTTTATGAAAGAGATAACCACGAGCGCATTTGCGAGAACAACAAAAGAACGTAACTTGGTGTTTCAGAGTGTTGTACTTCTGTTTTTCCCTCAAAGGCGCCACACTTTTGCTTTATTTTTAAAGAGTTTACTTGCTAGACCACTGTGAAAAGAGTTCACATTCAAAGCGCAGAACTTCTAGGAGGAGGAAAAAAATTGGCCTTCCAGAGTTCTTTTAAATAGGGATGCAATACTGGCAATTCTTAGCAAGTGCACGTAGTAGCCCAGCAGTGTAGTAGACAGTTAAACAAAAAGCGCACTGTGGGTCTACTTCTGTTTTTTTGTCCCATCCCTATTACAAATCTGTCCAAGGAGCCGGAACTCTATGTGGCGAGTTGCTGCAACGCATGGGGCCAATCACTGCGTTTAGATGTGTATGTTTGCCGAGTTTCGATACAGGTGGACGTTTTGCTATATCTACACAAAATATGTCAGATGAAACGAAGCGCCTGTCGTAGGCGTTCATCGCAGGCCTCGCAGTTTCGTCATCGTCACGCGTAGCATGAAATCGCAACCAAGAATTTCTTCTTACCTTTCGGCAGAGTTCTGGTCAGCTATCCACGTGCGTTTCTTTTTACTTGTCTTGGCGTCCTCAATTATTTGGCCTAAGAATACTAAGTTGACCCCTTGTGGCGATAAAGTAAGTTTCGTACTAACAAAACGCGGTTTACCAAATAGCATTATGCCTCAGCCACCGCGAGCATTTTCAACGGATAGAGTACCATTACGCTTTGCAGATTGGTTAAATATATATTTAAACACATTTCGCCCCATTTTTCCGTATATTCGTCAACGCACAAAAGAGCTCACAAAGCACCGAAAACTTTATGAGCTTTGGAAACATCACATGACAGTGCGTCAAGAAGGAAAGTGGAGATCACTCTTAGGGCAAACACAAGGCAAATTCAAGGACTAGTTACAAAGACTTGCAAGCACATCGCGCATGAGCTGTGTTCTGGAAAACGGTTCATAATTGGTGTGGGTGACCTAGAATGCCCATCACAATATCGACACCAAAGAAGACTGTAAAGTGCGAGTAGTGCTGAAATGAATCGCACCCAAGCGAGAGTGGTACCGGAAAAATACACCGCGCCACGGGACGATCAGCATCTGTCATCCTTGTCTTCTAAGCTTTTGTACTTGTGGGAAATATAACAGAATTCTATACAACAGGCAAAACACACACGTGTTTAACTTCACTGACGATGTATTGCTAGCAACAAGTAAATGCATTGAGCTATACCGACGAGCAGAAAAAAGAAAAGAGATGTTGGTAGCTGAAAACGACTAGCGCGAGACGTAACACACATACTAAATTGAAAAACGACGTATTAAGAAACAGAAAGGGTGCCTACACAGGGTGCAATTAAATATGCTAAAACATTTTAGTGAAAAGAAAGTTTCCAGGCGGATCTTCAGCAACGCATGCACATCTTACCTCTCTCGCCTGTGAACGTAAGGTTAGGCTTTGTGTGAGCACCTTGCATACTGCTGCAACCGTGCTTTGAGTTCTCCAAAAGTACTATAAAGACGCAAGTCAACATGGTCCGTGGTTGTCAGTCATAATTAACGGCAGACCCTGCGGGCGGGAAGGAAATTTTTTCCCAGCTCAAAGAGGGCTAGGTAATCTTTTTCAGTAATCGAGTAGGTTGATTCGGGTGGAAACACTAGACGGATATCCTATGCAAGGACGGTTTAATTGTTCGTTTGTCTCCGGGCCAAACAGCGCATATACCGTAGCCTGTAACATCCGTGAGCACTTTGGGATGAAGAATGGTGAGGGGTCTCTCGGCATCCGGTAATCCAGGCACAAAGCGACGAAAATACGACTACAAAAACGTGGGATCTCATTCGTAGATTAGGGAATACACAAACGCGTGAAAGAATTTTTTGAAGCGACCAAATGTAGTTATGAGGCAATGTCTGAAGTGACATTTACAAGTGCTGAGAAACTTTTGCGAGAGCTTTCCGCCCTTACGGCCCAGCGGAAAAGTCGGAGTACGTCGGAAGTGCTTGGAAGGCGTGTTTAAAAGGAGAACACAATCGCGTCGTGCTAAGAGTACAGGTAAGTTGATCATTCAGAGCTTTTAGGCAAACAGTTCACCACGTGTCCGAAAGATACAGATACTGGCGCGTTGCACATGACGAATGATATGATTTGACATTAGTACTGGCCATCAATTGTGGAGAAAAGGTTCTTAAGATCCCTTGCTATACCCCGATAGAAGTTGCAAATAGAAATATCTGGCTACTTTAGACAATACAACGCGCAGGTGATACGTGCGAGGAGACTGACATCTTTCTCAGTTATTGCGTTCACGTTATGGTGGGGCCCCAAAACTTCCAAGTGCTGTCCTTGTACTCCAGCACAATAGCGGATGCTGACAGACTGTGCGACAGCACATTGATGTTCTTAGTAAGTGTTTTATTGATATCGCACGGAATGGTTTTTTGTCCCGAATCGGATACTCGTTAATACCTACTATGATTTGCGCTGACCTCCCTGGGAACGTTAGGACGCTTCACTGCTGGGGCTCGTCGTAATGGCAATTGTCGATGTCGAGAATGCCTGCGCAAGATACGAGGAGAGGGTGCAGTTGGTCGGCTTGCACTGAGGAAGATTGAATGCTATCGTTTTTGCAGTTTTGTAGAAGCCACTAATGGCGATTCCTGCAAAATAAAGCAGTTCCTATAGATCTAGTTTAGTATGCACCCAATACATGTTTATATGCATCCTATACCATAAACTTTATTGTATGCGTCCTATACGATGTATCCTATTTGTATGCATCCTAGTTCGCATACAACCCATAAATACGTACGAACTACCTACTAAAGCATCGAGTTCGAATCTATCTATAGCAGGCAACACACCCTATTGTGTTGCTTCCGAGAAAGGTTTGCGGAAAAGCTAAATTTGCCGCCACAATACAGGCGTTGGCTCTTCGGATTTTTACCACTAAATGGGGAAAGTTCAGGGTGCACACTAACAGAGCATCATCCACTGGCAGCAAAATGTTGTTGCAATCGCGAACAGTAAAGAAAGTGGGAAATTGAACGTAGGAAAAGGTCTATGTGGCAGCCGATACATACCTACAGAACTGAATCTACGAAGCGGCTACGTGTTGTCACTATAGCAAAACGCAAGTGGAGGTTCACGACACTTACTTTGCACTTCATGAGTGCTGCGTGACCGTAGAGAAAATCTAGAGCCAAGATGACGTCACGATCATATAGGTACAACACCGAAAACGAAACGGTGGTGCAATCGAAACACCTGCCGTGCATGTACCTGTGACTGCACACGTTCCTCTGTTACTCAGCCTTTACAGTGAAATTAAAGGTATCGCAACGTTGAGAAGCAGAGATCAAACATTGGTGCTCATCACTTCGACTTCCGCTCATATAACAATTCACGCACTAACGGGAACACCGACCACATGAATGCCCGGAATATTTTAGGTCAAAAGCCTTAGAGGCCCAATTCGGCTAAAAACGCCGTTCTTTTTGTCCGGTCAAGAACGTGGCCACCCGTGTAAAGAGGGAATAAAAACACAGGTGTCATCTGATAAGATTGTAGCCGGGTTCCCCGCAGTACCAGACCAATGCGCCACCACTGCCCTATCTTCGGGCGTCACCAGAACAAAAGTTCTCGATACGATGGGGGACAGGCCACATGGGACAGACCTCACGTTAGTATTGAGGGGCTAACGTGACTCGTTTGCACAGTTCACAAACATATGAGTGGGGAAACTAAAATCTGTAGAATTGTGCATTCCGTGTGAAAACTAGTTCTGATGGTCTATGAAGAGAAAAAAGAGACGGTCGGAGTAATTTGCAACACGAGACAAATAATTCATGGAGAAGAAGATACAACGACGGATTGAAGAAGTTGTTAATAATTAGTACAAAGCTTTCGCCTTCAAAGCGGCTAAGCAGACTCGAGTGCCCCAAGAAAATATTTTCTGTTGTAGAGTAATGTAAGCAGCAGGTGATTTGCCAACCTACGTATATACGCAGGATTACTTCCTGGATATGCATCTTTTAGTTTTCCTCATACGTTCGTCTAGAGCCGCGATGATGGTGAACGACCTCCAGATCGGTAAACAGGTTTGGCGGTACCATACTGCTGCGGCTGAAAGCGAGCTGTAAAAGCTCAGTGGTGCTTGTTGTAGTACTGCTGGTTCCTGTTGTTTTCAGGTCGTGTCCATCGGGTGTGACAGTATGCAAGTGGCTGATCCGACTGTAATGGAAGCAGGCCGTTCTGTGGTTTTAGGAGCCAAGCACCTTAGGGGGTCGGGATGTCGGGGTCTCCTGTCGTGGTCTCGTGATGTCACAGTAGTGCACTAAGAAAAAGTGTATAATGAATAAAACCGGTTAAAATAAACTAACAAGATTTAAAGATTTATGAAACTCTCCCTGTTCTCTTCAACAATTATCAAGCACAAGCAGAAGCTGTTTGTAGACGGGTTACAATTTGTGTTACACTCAAATACCCCCCGGCGCTCGACGGTAAGCCTGCTCGGCTCGGGTGGTTGGTCGGAGCAAGAAAAGGAAAACTTATCTAGTGCCGGGGGCTCGTTCATCATTGCCCTCACGTTCACCCCTGCCATTACCCCAAACTGGGTCAGATGGGGCAAAAAAAAGGCTTAAATCCGGTTAAACCCCAGAGAGAACGCCACCGCCTTAGCATGCGCGCTATTGCTCCTCCCGCCGGTGCTTCTCCGGTGCCCAATCAGCGCGTGCCGTATGACAAGAGAGAGACTAACAATCTTTGAATACATTTGTACATTGCATGCTTCACCCCTCTCCAGGTTTCACGGTAATGAAGATGAGCCGTTTTTGCTTTCGTCATTTGGCAGGGTTTTGGTTCCGATAACCGGAGGGGATATTTCCGCGCGAGAAGGTATGACAAGAAACATTGTAGCGGAGCTTTGGTAGCTTAGGACGCGAAAAGGCTGCATGAAAAAGTTCGCAATTTCTTAATGGACGACGGTCTAATAACAGATGACGACGGAACAACCGGGTCGTTTCTGATTTGGGGCAGGCGAGGTGGCTCCATGATGTCGACGCTGTGTTTGGGAGCCTTGTGAAGTGGTTGTCAATAATCTTTCTTTTAACTTATTCGAATATTCCACATTCGGCAATAATGGCGTCAAGTTTATCACTGCTTCTGGATACCTGAAAATTGATGACGTCAACCGATTCTATTGAACACATTGCCCGTCTTATCGGCTTAGATGTGTTGACGTAAACTTAAAACACAGAGCGAGCATGTCCTGGACATGCGAGCCGTACGTTTCCGTTGGTCCTTGCTCGCAGAATGGCAGCTCTTTTTAAGTGCGAATGCACTTCTTAAGCGAGCCTGAATCGTCCGCCGCCGTAGTCCGCATAGCAACAGCTGCGGGTGCGCGCGCTCCTCGTCTTCCTCCTCGTCTTCCCTAGCAACGGAGGGAGAGGGGCGCGCGCTACTCTCCTCCTCCTCTCTCCGCTCAGTGACTGCGGGTGTTGGGCGCCTCCTCATGGCACATACCCACGTGAGGGATTGACCAGGAATCGGGCGTGAGAAGGGCTAATGCACCCGCTTAAAGGAGTACTGACACGAAATTTCAAAGCTGAGGACGGGCGCCGTTGCCACCTCGCCCGTCAGGGACGAGTCGCCCTACAGCATGGTCTACACCAACGCATACTCCGGCGACGGTATCTTCGCGCTAACCGCCTACCTCGCCCCCAACCTCTCGCGCGAAGCGGTCCTCCAGTACGTGGACGCGGCCATGGAGAGCGTCTGCGCGTGTTCCAAACCCTCGGATCCCGTCGTCTTGGTCGTCGACTTCAACGTCGACGTCCGCAAGGACGGAGAGTGGTTGGTCGACTATATGCATGCCACGCACACCATGTCGTGGGTACCCCTCGACTCGCCCACCACCATCAACGGCGGTTTCATCGACCTGGCCTTTGCGAGAAACTACCAAGTCCGCACCGTCCTCCAGGACCCTTTGACGGTCCATTTCACGGACCACAAAGCGATCCTTCTAGCAATCAAGTACAACGACAACACAAATAAGTGTCTGTGAATAAATGCATCTTTCTTTTAAGTGCGAATGCAACCGTGCATTCGCACTTAACACTCTCCCCCTCGGGGAAGTGCGAGGGAATTTTTTCCGCAGCGAACTCACAGCCGGTAGATTAGACAAAAAATTTCTGATCTTTTACTTGCGCTTGTCCTACCTTGCCAGTTTGTTTTTATGAGTGCTGTACCATATCCTGGCTGTACCTTTGACGTACAGTATGGCGTTGGCCGCCATGAGCGTTGCGTCCCACTTGTTTTTGCTTTTGACACGCCTACGCTTGTAGATCCAGTCTTGGACTTGAACGTCGTTTTTTTCCAAAAATATTTTAAGCCACACGGTGGCGAGAGGTTTACGGCCGGGCTGGTCTGGGTCACAGCCTGTACCGGTTTCCGAATGGCCAAAAGCAGGCTGCCACCGAGAAGATCCGTCTTGGAGGGAGTAGGGCGGCTGCCCTACAAGATATTATATGACCGGAATTCAATTTTTCAGCCTTGTAAGTGCGAGGGACCCGTTGTGTGCATGCGTGAAAGCGATGGCGGACCCCTTGCCCGTGGGAAGGGGGGGGGGGGCGTACGACAGTCAATTAACTGAGCTGGGGTGAGAAACAGGTAGGCATAATTTACACAAATGCCGCATGACCCCGTTTTGGACAGTTAAAAACTATGTGGCACATTCGGGCTTAGACGCAGCTGATTATGTGCAACAGCATTCAACATTTTTCGGTTTCTGCTTTTCAATTATGCAACACTGCAAAAAGTATGCTCACGTATGCACCTTGTAGAAAACTGTAGCAAAACATTCACAATCCTCTCATTGCGGATGGGGAACATCTGTGCAGTTTTACCTAAATGCCTCAATCCCCACATTGGCAAATTTTGCCTCAGTCAATGCGTTTTCATGGAGTTTTGTCGTTATTTTCAACTAGTACGGGGCCTACCAGATCACTGAGCAGCCCAAAAGCGAAATTATCCTTTCTGCGCACTTGGCGCAGCCAAATTTAAAGCATTTTTAGACGATAGTCTTTCTTGGGCTACTTAAACCCAGAAATTTTGGTCTGTCTGTATGTCGGTCTGTTTGCCTGACTCGGACTCGATTCAGCCATCCGGAAAAAGTGAAATGAAGTCTGCGCAATAGTCTTCTATACTCACAGCCAAATCTCAACGCTCAAGTCCGGTTTATATTGTAACGTGGCGGCAGATGACACGAACCATGAGGTGATGAAGCGATGTATTTACACGACTATTTACAGGCAGCCATTCCGAGCCCGGGTTTGCTGCGCCCCGCACCCATCTTCTTCCTTGTCATCATTAGTGGTGGGCCTTGCTTGCGCGGGTATTGTCCTGTCCCGTGACATCACCTCCCCGGTCGATGAGGACCTTCCCGGTCGACGACGAGGCAAATTGGCGATTGAATGCTGATGAGATGAAAGATGCAGTGACGAATCACTTGCCGCCACGGATGAGGATGACGACGTTGATTATGCCTGGCCCAGCAACAGCAACGGCGTCCGCCGTGACGAACCACCGAAGGTCCTCGAGCCACGTCAGACGGAAGGGCGGGGGAACACATCGTCGGCGTGTCTGGGTCGGCTCGTCTCAACTGGTCTTCGTTCGGGTCTTGCGGGCTGGGGTCACGGGGCGGGGGACATCGTCTGGTTCTGGTCTCGACTGGGCTGTGGCGGCCCGGCGCGGCTTCGTTGTCCTTGGCGGCTGCATCCACTTCGATGCGATGCGGTGCTGGGACCAGGATGGGGATGACGAACCCGCACACTCCACCAAATGTAACGTGGTGGCAGATGACACGAACCATGAGGAGATGAAGCGATGTATTTACACGACTATTTACAGGCAGCCATTCCGAGCCCGGGTTTGCTGCGCCCCGCACCCATCTTCTTCCTTGTCATCATTAGTGGTGGGCCTTGCTTGCGCGGGTATTGTCCTGTCCCGTGACAATATGTTCATACTTGTCAGTATTGTTGAACAAGAAGAAATTATTACGCAAATATAAGACAGAAAGGAATACGAAAGGGATATTTACAGTGTTCCTTAATAAAAAAATTATAGATGCTTGATTTTTGTGAAACGAAATACTGCATTCACTGCAGAAAAAATTACACTGTCGCCTGCTGTCGCTCGCGCCATAAAGCTTGTGGCGGCGTTTTAAAAAATCAAGCGGCAACAGTTACGAAAGGGTCCACTGTATGGGTTCCACGTTCTGCTTCGAGTGCACGTGCACTAGGGCAACGCGGTTATATAAAAGTTGGAACAGGTCACCTCGATTCACGCGCGTCTCCGCCGTACGGCAGCGCTGGAATCGAGGCACCCGGCCTGGCGCAGTTGAACACGGTAAATTTAAATCGGCTTGATCAATCCCTTAGCGTGTTTGCCTTGGGATGAGCGCGACGCAAGAGGAACAACATAAGAGGTGAGCGGGAAAACGAACGGAAGCATTTACTTGGCAAATGTCGGCAAATACTATCATGTTTTGTCGACATTTGCAACGAAAGGAGCAGATACGCGGCGAACTTTTGTACAAAAGCTCCTCCCTGTTTGTGGAGAAAGAGATAAAAAAGTAGACCAAAGAGATGATTACTGGTTGCTGCGAAACTTAGATTGTCTCACGGCCGAGCTGGAATCCGAAGAGTGACGATTTCCCCAAAAAACGTATTTGCAGGCAAGGTGTTTGCGTACACCTGAAACTGCTTCGCAGACCAAAGGAGTCTGCGGACCACAACCCCAGAAAGACTGTGGTGGTGTATTCTACAAAGGGATGAAAAAATTAAAGCAGTTCCAAGGAACGTGCAAGCTCTCGAAGAGCGGAGCAGTTATTCGCCAAAAAGGCTGTGGTGCCCTCTCTTGACCAGTTTCAGTGTCAGCCTGGCTTTGATATAAATATAGTCATAGGAGGGCGCCACAGCCCATGATAAGGCCTATAAAGAGAGACTGGATTAAGTTTCCATTAATGTGGGATAATGAGGTAATTTTTGAATATTGAGTAATGAATTAATTGCTGGTGTTTTCCTCATTTTATATTAATATGTACCTATTCGCGGCCAAGCAACGTGAGCCTCCGTGTAACGCCGCAGCGGAAAGATCACCACCAACATTTCGATGTGAGTAACGTGTGCCGCTGCTGCGCAATAGGATAGACATCAGCTTCGCTAGATAGGACGACAAGCAAGCCCCTTAAAGAGCTCCGAACTCCAAAATGATTAGGAGGGTGTCAACCAGGAAGAGAGGAATGAAAGCGGCGGATACCCTGCGCTTGGTCGAAGCATTCGTCATTTCGAGGATAACTTGCATCACGCCGTACCTCTTACCGAACAAGAGCGATATAAATCTCCTCAATATACTCATACGGAAGTCTGTGAAGCATGTCATAGGACTACCCAAGAGCGCGTCCACAAACAAGCTCCGCTGCATGGGCCTACACAACACCTCAGAAAAATTGATCGAAGGTCATCTATCCAGCCAAAAGGCCAGACTCAGTCTAACTAAAGAAGGACGAAACATTCTCCTGAAGATAGGGTGGACAGCTCTCGACACGATCCCGCACGTGCAGATGCCAACCCTCTGGCGCCAGTATTTAATTCATCACCCACTCCCCAGAACCATGCACTCCACCCAGCACGAGGCCAGAAGAGCAACGAGAGCCCGAACGCTGAACATGAACTTTGGAAAAGACCCAGAAGTCGTATACACCGACACCTTCCGGTGCAGAAGCAAGCCATACGAAACGATAGTGGTATCGACCAAGAACAGCCTCCTTGTAAGCGCAACAGTCAAGACCACAGACATCACTGAAGCGGAGGAGATGGCTATTGCTCTGGCCCTGACACAGAAGCCGGCACAAACGATTGGATTGTCACCGACTCGGAGCAAGCATATCGGAACTACCAATCCGGATGGGCGCCTCCAGCGACACTTAGATTGCGGCCGAACAAAATAGCAAATCGAAAAATCAAATTTATGTGAACGCCTGCTCACCTCCATGGAGGGTAACTAGTTTGCTCACCAACAAGCCTGCGCACTCGCACTTAAGGCTGTGGAGGAAGACGAGAAGTACTGTCCGGTCATCGTTTTTAGGGGAATCACGCAGCACTATCGGCTAGAAAGATAGACACTCCGTCCTAGTCATCCGAGCCTCTCTAAGTAGCAGCAGAGAGTTTTTTACCTTATTCAATCTGGATCCTTCCCCCACCCAGGAAGGCTACGCTCCATGTTCACGGAGCAATATTCTGCCGAATGCAAATTTTGTAAAACAACAGGATCACTCCGCCACATAAATGGAAAGTGTGACTTTAGCTCAGAAAATCCACTTTTCCTTCATACCCCCCCGTCTCTAGAGAGCAATGGGAGATTTTGATGTCCAGCTCCTCACTGGCGACCCACCTTGCGCTGGTCGACCGGGTGCAGGCGGCCATGACGTCATTTGGGCTCTAATAAACGAGAAACCACTCCAAACGGGCCACGAGACCCACTTTAGACGCTCAATAAATGTATTCTCTCTGTCTCTTAAAATCGAAGCCTCTTTCTTAAGAGAAAGATGCTTTCTCCACGCAAACTTAGTCAAAAGTCTAAAATCCACGCCCCCTAAGACAAAAATTCCGTTCATAAGTCAAACCCAATTTCCGCTTTAGCGGAGGTGCAAGGCCAACACCCGCGCAACGATCCCATAGGAAAAGCAAAGCGACCCAAATGCGGTAAAAAACGGTCATCCTCATCAGCGATTCTATTAAAATGCGAATTTATCTTCCACCGCTATAACTTATAGCGTTTTGTGCGTAAGGACCGCCCATTTTATACGTGTCTGGTAGGGTTGGTGTGCCTTTGCGTAAACCATTGTGTAAAGGTGGCTTTGGTGCAGTGTGTTTTGGCGCAACTACATCACCATTAGTGAGGTATAGAAAGCTGCTCTCTTATAGCGTGTTTGAAGGGTGCAATCGCGACGTCTTTTTCCCACCGCGAGGGACCCGGGTTCGATTCGTACCACGGGAAGCGCTTTTTTTGAGGCCCTTTGTTTTTCGGAACACCATCACGAGCTTGATGTGCCCTTGTGGAAACCCATTATGTACAGGTGGGTTTCCTGCAGTGTGTTTGGGCGTAAACACACTGCACAGGCACAGAAAGCTTCACTTTAATAATTGTTCGGCAACTAGCAGGGAACAGGACAGTGGCACCCAGCATCGTCATCTTTGTGATGTCCGCTTTCCAGAGTGACTTTGAGATTGAATTTGTGCAAACTACCCACATCGCGGCTTACTTCGCATGATGTGCTTGGAGGCTAGTCATGTGCTAAAATGGTCTCACGTGCGACGAAGGCCTTTCTCAGCTTCCTCAGTACATAAACACTACTCAGCACTCTTTAACAGTGCTAAACATCGATGATACGTGTGATACAGGACCGCGTTGCTCATCTTTCAAGTCTTAACCTTTGTGGGGTGTCAAAGTGAACATTGCGTGAGTGTGTTCAGCATGGCTGCTTTGTTAACGCTAAACGTGCTGTGTTCGCGTGTGCTTACTCCGCGGTCTTAGAACTGTGTTCAGCCTGAAGCGAACTTTTTTTCGAGTATACTTCAACTTTTTTTCTTGGTACCGCACTATTTAACTTGGTTACGACTCCAATTTTCATCATTCATTTTTCTTTTTCTTGTTTTTTCGCTTTCTGTCTGTCCTTCTTGCTTTTCTTTTTCTTCTATTCTTTTCTCACTAGTTTCATTTTTAACCTGACGTAGCATGTCAGGCTCTTTGCTGGACAAACCTCGTCAGTACCATTAAACTACATTCTCTCTCTCTCTCTAAAGCACCCAAAACACCAAACTGCGTTTCGTCGTGCGCGTACCTTCACAAGTCACAGTGTTGTAACATCTTGATACTTAACAACATCGCTGTACGTGCGGGTTGCTGGCTGCTATGCCCTGTGTGTGTGCTCTGCCATGTGTTGGGCTTTGTATTTGGTTTTCAGTGGTCACAGCTTGTTCCTTGCCACTTGTACACCCATTTATTGTGCCTTGGGCTTTTACCGCATCATTTCCTTCCTTCCTTTTTCCTTTGTATGCTGAGGTCCCCGCACAATAGCAACTTCAGCTGCTAGTCACTGTCGTCTGTTGGTGTTTCTTTGGGTCCCTTCTTAGAGCTGATTGGAATTCTTTTTGAAGATTATCAACCAAGTATCCGAAGTCACTGCAACATTTTTGTTGCTACTCAGAATCCAGGTCTTAAAACAACCAATATAACATAAAACTAAGGCATCACAATCAAAGCCATACACTTTCGGTTTGTAACGCAGAAAATGAAGAGGTGAAAAATGTTTACTCGTTGCAGCGCCACAGACACAAGGAAACAATGATGGGACTTCTTCCTACCTGGCTTGTGCTGGTGACCGCCCGCATCATCTGGGCGTCGCCACGATCTCAAAGCGTTGACGCTGTTGATGAAACCTGCACTGAGTGTTTGCTGAAGGAGCTGTCTATAGACAAGGTGGCCGACATCAAAATGCTGAGAAGCAAGGCCCGCAACCAAATTGCGGAAATGATCTTGGAAAACCTACTGTGCGGTAAGCTTCTGGGCGCCTGGACTATACAAAGATTATAAGCGTAGTATTGGACAGAGTTTTAGCAGTAACATGCAACAGCCCCTCCAAGACCCAACTTATGAACTAAAGATGTGGAAGCAATTACTTTGTGTCATTACGCACCAAACGTTGTGTCAATGTAAAACTATCCCCATTAGTGCGTACATAGAGTTCTACCATTCCGAGAACCTGCGCCGTCTCTGGTGAGGTGAAGTTTATTCCGAAATCATAGCAATATAGCCGGCAGGCAATATGATTGTAAAGTAAGCAATTAGAGCACGCTGATTTTGATAGAACCACCATACAATTCCCCAACGAAGGTTCCTAAGGCTTAAGTGCTCAGGTAGGATTAAAAAGAAAGTAAAAGAGAACCAGAAAAAATTGTGCGCCACTGTCTGGATGCTCTGATATGAAAGCACAATTTCACAGGTATGTTTGTATTAAATAGTACCTTTTTACTCGCGCACTGAATATGCCTGTCACTCCCACTTGCCGCAAATGGCAATTGCAGACCACTGCGTGGACATAAACAAGATGGACAAAGAAAAGATATTTGGCTGCCTGCCGTGGGTAAGATTCCATAGTTCATTTCAGTACTTAAGGAAGCATTCTTCTGTGGGTATCTTTAGGAAAAGGTGCTACAGACATAAATGTACACATATGTACCAGATGAGACTTCTCTGATGTAAATTCCACTTGTATGATATGGCTTTGTTCGATATAGGTTGATTGCTTCTCTACCACATTTCAGTTAGCCTGATATTAGGCTTCGGGCAAGTAAAACGGGTGAAAAGTAGGCATAGTTTTTCCGGCTCTTGTTATCCCTTTCAAATACACAAAACAACAAACCGTATGTACGTTTCAAGATAGCAATACGTACTTTCATTTTGAATATCACTTTATTAATTTGACCACTACATTCTGTCATATACTCCAGTGTCCAAAGGAAGTACTACTATTAGTACTATTAGGAAGTAATTCTCGCCAAATTTTTTCTAGAGCTTTGCCAATTTCTCCTTGCAACCAGATAAAGTGATATAGCAGCAGAACACGAAAAGTGTAGACAACGCGCGGAGATCCTTCAAAATGCTCTCCACGTTGCCAGGAACAAAAGTAGAAGCACGGAGCGCCAGCTGTCGCTCCCTCGGCCGGTCTTTACTCCAGCGATCTCTGCCGCATTTGAAGCGAGCAAGTGGGACCACTGCGATGGTTAGAGCGCAAAGCAAAGTTTGCTGTGGATTTTGGAAAGGCCATTTTTTTTGGGAAGTAACAATGTGCAACAGCGCCTACAACGCTCGAGCTTACAGAGCACGTTTAACGACACCCGAAGTCTCGGAGATTCTGATCTGCAGTTTTTCGAAGCGCGGAGCTTTTTCTGCAGTCAAACGGTATATGATAATTAGGACTGTTTTATTTGAAATTTGGTGCAATGTTACTCATTCTAGTCATGATTAACTAAAGTTCACGACGGTAACCGAATATAATAAGTGCAAAAAGCTGAGGCCGCAGCCAACGTTAAAAGTTTATTCTAGTAACGTTGGCCGCAGCAAGTGTGTAAAAATAGTGGTTGAGGTTATCCTAAAGGAATCGTTCTGGCACCCACTTCCGACATCACGTTCGCCTGTCATTAAAGCATAAACGAAAGAAATTTAACGACTACACGCTTTAGAAATGTTGGAGTCAGTCGTCGTTCAGCCATAACGCGTCTACCAGGCAAGCGCTATTACCCGGCTATGCAAGCGGGTGTTAATGCAATAAATAAACGTATTACTGATGACTTTGTATTGATAGCCAGAATTATCAGCATAATGACTATGTGCATTGGGGCATAGATTCAGTCTACTCCTGGTAAGAAGCAAGAACAGGGGAGGCCAGACTAGGAGGCACGTTGCGATAATTCTGTGGTGATTTAGAGGACCTATATTAGGGGCTTGGCAAAAAAAGTCCGCTCGTCCTGTCGTGGTGTATAGCGAAAATTCCCGAAAGTTCTGAAAGCCAAGTTTTGCTACCTCCGTTCTCAGCAGCTGTAGAGCACCTGCTCAATGCAGCGGACAGGAAAAAAACAAAACGCAGCAGAAGGGGTGAGGAATCCTAAAAGTAGGAATATTAGTAATTAGATTTCAAAAAGTACAGGCTAATTACGCTACTCTTTACCCTGCGCAAAATTTGGACAAGTATTAATAATCGAGTCAGTGGCATGCGAGATGTTCAGCAACAGATGTAAGAAGCTTGCTGGAGGAATGGTTTTTCGACAAAGGGTGATATTTATGCATTCAATAAGGTATGAAAGAATGTTCGGAATGCAATGAATAACAAGATGGAGAATATAAAATAGCAACACAAAAAAAAACGTTTCACTCAGTGGCCACTACTGCACTGCTCGAAGTATGGAGACATCATGGAATAGAGGAGATATTCACTCCGCTGTTCAAGGAGCATACAAAGGATACACGCGTACGATTTTACGTCATAGGAGAACTAGATATCTCTACTTGAAATGGCGCCCCGCAAGGAGACTCAATATCACCGCAATTTTCTACACCCAGACACGAGAACGTATTTAGGAGATTTCTTTGTGAAAAAGCGATAACAGATCAAGTACCAAAGTCAGTTGAGGACTGCAGATGAAATGGTTTTCTAAGCGACTCCGCATTGAACTTATGCAGAATGATTCAAAAACTGCACTCGGAAAGCACGCGACCACAGTTAAAAATACTAATGAATAAATGAAAGGTAATTTTGAATATGTTTGCAGACAGGCGCACTTTTAGTATTCGAAATACAATACTAGCTCAAGTACAAGAGTTTCTGTATGATGGGAAAGCTGCGAGCGCTGATCAATATTATAACAAAGAAATTAGCCGCAGAATTACTGTGGGCTGAGCTGAATTCGGTAAATGTCCTCAAATGTATCTGCCCCAAGCTACCTTGTTCACTAAAAAAACTTGTATACAACCAATGTAAGGTTGCGGTGACAGCTTATAACTCGGAAAGTTTTCGTCTCAATAGCGACCTTCACCGAAGTTTCAAAGATGTTAGTCTATCTTGGGCTACTCAAACTAGAAAACTTCGGCGTCTGTCTATCTGTCTGTCTCTCTGTCTGTCTGTCTGTCTGCCTAGTCAGCCTTCCGGCCAAAAAATAAAATAATTCGTCGAAAACAAGCTTATATAGGCAGAACCGTTGGAAACTCCTGAAACTGCTTGCATTGGTGATCTAAGTCCCCATTATTTAGCGCAAAACAAAACTCAGGCACATTTGAGACAAAAAATGAGCACATCACTCAAAGTCCACGTGTTCCTTTAGTTAGGGATACACGTTTTGTAGGTTCAACAATAGCACGAGAAAGATTCCAGCTCGTGCGAGATGAGAGCAAGCACAAAAAGAACAGACCCCGGCTCCTGCTGTTCGACGCAGAACAAGAAACAAAAGATAAAAAAAAACGTTCCCGCTCCCTCAACAGACGGCGCGTGAGCAGTGCAAAGGCGGAAAAGCTGCGTTGCATCGAACAAACCCTCATTCAATTTTTCACGGAAGTAACGGGAGGGGAGGGAGAGTAGCGCGAGGGGTGGGAGAGCAGAGCAGAAACGTAGTTACGCGCCAGGGGTGCAAGGCCACTACCGCTTTTCGGACGTAATTTTTTAACTTCGTCCCGCCGTCTGGATTGGAAGAAATCAAAACACCTACTGACGCCAAATATCGCAACATCAGCTTTATTGACCGTAAGGGACACGCCGCGGCCTCGGTAGCCTCAATAGAAGCAAATCAGGCCGTTGTTCTCAGTATGCCAAGCATTAACGCATTGGGCCTGAACATCGTTCTGACGAAGGGGGCCAGACTGCAATTGTGCTTGTCTACTTAGTCCGTCCGGCGAAGTGGGCCTCAGTAATGCGAAGAGTCACATAAAACTGTTGGCCAAAAGGCAACGCCTCAGCGACTTGATCTTCGATGACATGTACAAGTGGGGACTCGAGCATACGGGTTGGCTCCCGAGAGCAGGGGACGTGGCAAACTTGATGGGCAGACTGTTCGCAGACAGACTTCTTTATCGACAGAAGAACGGATGGGTCCTAAATGTCAAATCTGTTAGCTCCGTGACCATACTATGATGAAATTTTAAGAAAGTTCGTTTTCGGAACATTGGAAGGTGTAATTACTGGGAAAAGTGGACTGCATCAGTTCAATAGTTTCAAGATTCGAAAGATGAGGAGGCGGGTTTGATTACCGGACGTGGCGGCCGCTTTGCTGATGGGGGCGAAAAGCAAGAATGCCCGTGTGTTCCAGATATTGGCGCACGTTAAAGATCCCCAAGTGGTCAAAATTGATCCATAGCCCTCCACCATGGCGTGCCTCACCGCCTGAGTAGCATCGGCGTGTTAAACCCTCCCCAATCAGTCAATGAAGACTGAAGAGAGAACACTTTAAAAATGTGGTTTTCCTTCTTCAATTGGAACCTAGGAACCGGTAAAACACAAAAGTGAAATGTTCTTTCACAGTAACACCAGAATGTTTATTGTGCATCGATGTAAACTTGCACATCGCTATTTATATTTCGACGGTATGGTCCCAACATCAACATCAACACATCAACATTAGACACTGGATTATAGAACATTAAACACTGGATCCGACTGAAACCACAGGCGCTCGCAAACCGTCTGTGCGAACGAAACCAAACGGGTTGTCAGCGAATCGTTTGGTGAACACACGGTCCGCTGCAGCGAAAGGAGCAGCGGACCGTGCCACGAGCACGATATCCGCAAGTCGGCTTCTCCGCAGCTTACGCGGCGCATCCCGCGTACACGTAGGCGCTGGCATCGAGGCGCCAACTGTCGGCGCTCATTAGCGTCATGATGCACTACTTCGCTTCGCCTCTCCTGGATGGTTGCACCATCTTAAAAAAGGATATAAGGTGCGTTCATCGTCTTAGTCACGCATCTGTTCATATCGCATTCAGGGGCGCGTTCCATACCTACCGTTGCATCGAGAGAGCTCGTGGCTTGAATCTCGGTGAGCCGCGTGAACGGAAGGTTTTCTTGTGATGTCATTTTCGTGACGGATATAACGTCAGTTAGATCTTGGTGGACCCCGGCATAAAACACTTTCGTGTTAAAAACGTTCCGAAGCGCTGCGCTTGCCTGGGGTAAAGTTCCCGACAGAGGGAGTCCTAAATCGGAACCCGCTAAACGACACACTTGTAGATGTGAACAGTAGCGTCTGGCGGCGCCGCAAGGACCTCGGAATAGCTAGAGGCCTCTTCCGTGGGCGTTGCATGAAGTTACGGCCCTGCCGTCGTTTTCTGCGTGGTCTAAGGGCGCCAGTTGCGGTGGTGTCGTGCGCTGCGGGTTCGTCTTCTTTCCTGGCTGCCGATGTGTAGTTGTTTTTATTACTCGGCACAAATGAATTCTACGAAGACGCTGAACTGGGTGACAAAGCCTGACCCGCAAGTTAGTATTCTGGAATCAAGGTGTTGGAGTGCAAGTCCGTTGTTTGCGCAGCTCGTCGTAATTTCGACACAGGTTTATGACGTCACAACGGTGCGCGGATACTTTGCATGGCGCACGTCAAATGCGTTTACGTCAGTACCCTTGACGACATGTTTCGCACAGTACGGCCAACGCGCTTGAAAATGTCGGGGAGATCTTGAATCTAGTGCACAATTCCTAACTGGTCTGCCCTACACGTTCCCCTAAACACTGGTCTCAGCTAAGCTTGAGCGACGCATGACGGCAAGGCAATCTGTAAGCTCGCCTCGAAAACAGTCCAGGTGGTGTTGCCTGGTTTACAGTTCCGGCGTGAAACGTTGGCCATGTCAGTGAGCTAACAGAAGATATCATTTAGTTTCATGATGTCGTCGCACTAGTGGGCTCAGTCGTCCATACAAGGAAGCTTGTCTGTGACACCGTGTTCGGCTGCCGCGATGAGACCAGCAGGGTGACGCTAGGTGATTGTATTTGGGCAGATACATGATTGGTGGTAGCGGGTCTGCAGGATTTTATAATCAAATGCATCACTAAAACTTAAAGTGATCGCCAGTTCATTGTCGAGGATATCATCCTCAGTACGAGGTCCACACCTCTGGATTAGCGACGTTTGGTAGTTTCCTACGGAAATTTATTGTTGCCTAAAATTTGTCTATTTGAATTATTCCGTAAGATTTCCAGTTCGCGTTTACTTATCTTGTCTCTAACCAGGATTTCGTTTCTTCGGTGGCCGCTCAGTTGTCTGTTACGGGGCTAACATGTTTTATTCAGCAAAGTTGTTTCTCTTAATCACGACAAGGACGTCGTCCGCTGAAGTTTCTGCTCTTATGATTGACGACAGCTTTCTCTGCATTTAATACCTGCTATTTATTTATTTATTTATTTATTTATTTATTTATTTATTTATCTAGGATTACTGCAGGCCAATTCTTTGGCCCTGGCAGGAGGGGCATTTTATAAACAAGTATAAACAGTATTACCGTTCTCCAAAAAGGATCACCGTGGGCTACGTTAGCGCAATGGGCAGAGATAATGCCAAAACAAAAACAGGTAATAGAATCAACACTGAGACCGTAAGACCGTAAACTTAATAAAATGCAGAACAAAATACGCACAAACCACAGCCTAATAAACTTACAAATAAAATTGAAGAAAAAAAACAGCATAAAATGTAATATCACCTTAATAACCACAAAACCTCAAGGACCAACACAACTACAGTTTTTACAGAGCACAAAAGAAGCGTTCCAACTCTTACAAAAAATTGTTGGTATTGACAACATTTGGTGGCAAGTCATTCCATTCACTCACCGTTCTTGCAAAGAAACTATGCTCATATGAATTAGTCTTTGAAAACATAGGGGTTAGGGCGTGTTCAGAAGTGTGCCTTGTTTTTCTTGTCATAGCATGTTGGACAAGATTTGTCTTATTTAAAGCAATTTTTCTTGAAAGAAACTTGCGAAGTAAAAGCAGTCTTTTTGTTTTCCTGCGTGCTTGCAGTGTAGTAATAATATTGTTCTTCATAATCGCTGATGGCGAATGTATCCTTTTGTATTTGCCAAAAATAAATCTACGGCCTTCCTCTGTCCTCGTTCGTTTTAATATATCTTTCTGAACATGCGGGTCCCATGTGCCGAAGCGTATTCTAACTTCGACCTCACACACGAATTGTACGCTAAAAGCCGAACACTTTAAGTGGCATTTTTAGGTTTCCTCTTAAGAAAACATAATTTTTGAAAAGCTGACGCGCAGATTTCTGAAATGTGCACCCCCACGATAGATTACTGGTAAATGCTACCCCTAGATATTTATATTTATCAACCTCTTTGATAGTGCTGCCGTTAAGATGGTAAGTTAAAACACTGGGGAATTGTTTTCTTGTTACACGCAGAAGGGCAATTTTTTCGGTATTCAGCGCCATTCTCCACTCCACACAGCAGTCATGAATTGCCACAACAGTTGCGCGTAGAGAATCATGGTCGCTTTCGGTAATTATTTTTTGGAAAACATCACAGTCATCGGCAAATAATCTTATTGAAACATCATGTTGTATCACTTCTGATAAAACATTAATATAAATTAAAACAATAAAGGTCCTATTACAGTGCCCTGTGGGACCACGGAGGTGACAGGAAGCATACTAGAAGAAACATTTCGCACTTGTACAAATTGTTTTCTGTTTTTAAGATATGCGGAAATCCACCTAATAAAACAGGGAGGAAGACCAATGCTCTCCAAACAGTATAACAATTTGCCATGCGGTACCTTGTCGAAGGCCTTGTAAAAATCCATAAACAAACCATCCACTTGGCCAGCCGTGTCAAGAACACCGAACAAGTCATGTAACGTTGATATTAGCTGGGTAACAGTTGACATACCTTGATGAAACCCGTGTTGGTAAATTGACAACACCTTATGTTGGACAAGAAATCCCGCATGTAGTTAGCAATCACATGCTCTAACATCTGGCAGCATTGGCTGGTCATTGAAACCGGGCGGTAGTTATCAGGCAGAAGCCGGCCGCCCTTCTTATGTATCGGAACTACACGTCCGTTACGCCATTCATCTGAAATTTCAACCGTAGCCAGCGACAAATTAAATAATTCCGTTAAAAACCAAGAAAGTTGTTCGGTGTATCGCCTCAAAAACTGGTTTGGGAGGCCGTCCTGTCCAGCTACTTTCCGAATATCAATGCTTAAAATCATCGCCAAAACTCCTTCTCGCGTTATAAGAATGACCTGTGGGATATCCGATGCGCTGTTTCGGGGCTCATATTCTTCACGTCCAGAAGAACACTGTGAAAGTACCGATTAAAGTTTTCCGCTATGCTAAAAGCATCAGTTCAAACAACATCCTCAAAATTAAATTTGCACACTTCAGTTTTACTGTTACCAAAGTAGCGCCATAATTTAGATGGATCGTTTTTTATAAACTCTGGAAGAGTATTGTTGAAAAATTCTTTGCTTGCTTCTCTAACCTCTGTTAGCAAAGCGTCCTTACGGGTTCCAAGCTGCTCCGATTCTGTTTTACGTTTCTTCCTCAACCGCTTGATTTTGCATTTAGTTTGGATTATCTCTCTGGTAATCCACGGGTTTTGACTACGCTGGCGGAACGTTTTTGTTGGCAGAAAGGTTTCGATGCAATGCTGAATAACATTATAAAAAGATGCTATCCAGTCGCAACATTACTTTAGGCCCGCAAAGGTTAGCATCCAGGTTGCCCATTATTGCCCATCATTCGCACGAGCATAGGCTTTGATAAATTTCATTGCAGAAGTATTTTTCCTTTCAGCAGTACTGTTGTTCAATAAGTAAAAAGTTAACTTATGATATAAAATACCCTTCTCAACTAACAGTTCCACTTCTAAAAAATTCACTGAGAAACGACAGATCTAGAACCGAATTTTCGCGTGTGTACTGTCACTAATTGTTTTAGGTACAGAGAAAGCTTTACGTCCAATATGGTATCTCCGTAGGTTGAACAGCCATAGTTAAGTTTCTGCCAATCGATAAAAGGCGAATTAAAGTCACGGGTTAACATTACATTCTTTTGCTGATATTTTATTACGTGATCGTACAATTGGCTCAGGTATGAGGAGTCGTACTTGGGAGGGCGATAAACTGCGCCAAGAACGAACGTAATGCCCAAAGTCGCAACTATCAAGAACAAGCTTTCATGGTTATCAAAATTGGTCAAGAACGTGTACTCAACACGTTTTCGTGCCACGACAGCTGCGCCACCACCACGGGAGCCTCTGTCCAGTCTGCGCAACTGATATTCCGGCGACACAACTTTCATCATCCCGAATAAACTCGTTTAACCAAGTTTCTGTGATGACGCAAATATGTGGGTTATATAGCAGCAACAAATCTTCAAATTTATCTAATTTATTTACAATACTCCGAGAATTGAAAGAAAACAAGCGTAGCTGGCAAGACTTTAGTCACTACTAAGAACAGCCGTTCGAGTCTATGGGTGGTCCAAATTTTCTTACAAGGTTATGAGCAATACCGCAACTTTTTGAATGATAAGGTAGATCTAAAGAGGTATTTGGTTGTGTGGGCTATTCTTTGTGGCTGAAATAACGCCCGATGCTTTAATTAAATTGCTTCCAGAGTGTACGTATTTCAAGATAAACAAATGCTATTCTTGAGTTTTGGGTCATGGATAGGGTCAATGTTTACGTTCTGTCTATATTGTTATAATCGCCCACCTTTTCTATCATTGCACGAAAAGTAGAATACATTGCCTCATTGTCTGGAGAGCACGTCTATTTTGATAAATGCTCACATGATTTTAAGCCCACTAATAAAGTATATTGATGGAGATCCCGAAGTTTTGCTTGGAGGTGTTTGGTAGCTATATAGGACAACCAAATCTACAGTAATGACGCCTTGTAGATACCGCCTTTTAGACGTTTACTCCTAACTCTTCCCTTCGGGGTTTCCTAAATTGATCGTATGAACGCGATACCGTCAGCGCAGCATCGTCCCTTTGTCTGAAGCTACTGAATTTTTTAAACAGTAAATATTTAAAAAAATGTTCACTCCGATGTCCAGTTTTCTGCAAGTTTTGAACTACCTGGTTTCAGATTGCATAAATACCTGAATGTTGCTTCTACTCGCCCCCACGCTTTCTTAATGTCGATGCATCTTCGATACCACGCGGTTCTCTACTCCCACTTTATCGTATGCTTGTGACTTATTGTAAGCAAGGCTAAAATGGGGGCTAGTTGGTTGTTCGTCTTCTTGAACCGCGCTATTTTAAAACAGGACAATGAAAAAGCACACAGGACGAGACGACGCGCGAAATTAAAATCGCGCTTCGTCTCGTCCTGTGTGCTTTTTCCTTGTTCGGTTTTAAAACAGCGCGGTTCAAGAAGTTGTGACTTATTGCCACCTACCTGTTTCTGAATCCGCGTTTTCCTTGATTCGTCTATATCTGTGATGTGACGTGTGCGTATAATTCATGTTCTAGTGGACAATTTTAAAACACTTGTGTTTTACTCGAAAGGTGTATGCTTCTCGACCGAGGACTCATGTAAATGACACGACAAATTTCAGTGGCTGTAGCATCAATGCTGTCACACATATTCTTTTTGAATTTCACTGTTATCACCTCAACATGTGGAGCAGAACCCCTCAGCTGATGTCTGTGCCCTGCGGTTGCAACACAAGCAGGATTACCTGGATTTTACGAGCTGGCTCTGACAGAAATTGTGAAACAACTTAATTTTTGGAACCTCGTGCTCACAAAGCTTTTTCTTTCGTTTAGGTGTCACGACTCTTGAATGACTGTTCGTATATTGACCAGGAAGCTGTGGCGATGACTGTAAGTCCAGTGCTGCCTTGGAGAGGCCTTTTGAGTGCAGCCTAAATAAGGGTGGTACTCTGCAACGACATGGCTAGGAATGGTGATGGCACAGACTTGAGGCTTGCCTCTGCTTGTATTAATACTTTTAGGGGGCAAAGCGTCACTACGTTTTGACTTTACAGGATACACACTAGCTCAAAAAGAATAATCTACAAACGCATCGTTGGGAACATGTTAACTTGCCGATGCACGACGTATGTAGTTACAATTGCATACATAGAAAGTAATTCTCGCACGTAATATTCTGCTTTTTGTTATTCCTACCGTTATAATCTGTTTTTCCGTGAATTGCTTGTACATTGCTTCTGCACGCTGTTTTAAGTACCACCAATACGTTTCTCTGAAAGCAATTTCTAGGAAAAAACCTCAATGTGACGTCCCATTCTAAGAAAAAGGAATTATCGCGGTTTTTTCGCTTTTTCACTAACCATTTTGGACGGTGCCGCTCTGCCTTTTCAGGGACGTCGATTTATACGTACTGTGGTAAGTCGTCAGCCAGGATGTATATAAGTACATATAAATGTCACCAACGTTGCTTTGTTTGCTGCATATGAATGAACGAGTGCAGCCCCGTACTGCCGAGCCGCCAAAAGCCCGGCCGGTACAAGAGCATGAACGCTCCAGCCCCAAGCAAGGGGGATTTCCCAGCTCGATATCATATGCTCCGTGTAGGGGCGCCTGGCTGTACTATTATTGCCTCTCTGCTAACTCGAAAAACAGGATCGGCTCCCTGGTGTACAAGTTCCGCCTCAGGCTAGTAACCAGGTTCTCTGGTTCGCAGTTGAATAAATATTCACGTATTTATTGCAAAAGCTGTAAATGACCCACTGAGCTGAAAGGCTAGCGAGCCGCATCAGGGGCAGAGCCAAAAGGGGCCTAGAGCTGCAGTTGACGGCGACCCGTTACAAATACCCGCACCATTGTACGGCACCAAGTTTTCTCCGGAATTATTTAGGCGTTAAAGGGACACTGAAGTGAATTTTTCTAGCTCTCTGTTTTGCTTGCACTGCGGAAACTGGTTCAAATTAACACACTTTTCATCGTTTATTCGATTGATAAATCAGTAATTATTTTATAAAGCCCAAACGAAGAAAAACTACCATGCGCGGTCTGCGGCGGCCGCAGCAACTAAGCGACGCGACGACGGGAGGAGGTTCACCGTTACTGGAGGATGTCCAAGATTACCATTCAAACAAGTTTCGGTTTCGGTTCTTTAAAACAACATGTTTGACATCTGACGTTATCGTTGGTGTGCATTCTCGATATATCAGTAATCGGCATACCGCGCTTCTTCCATGATGTCGGCTGTGAAATGCCTAAGCTAAGCCTCCCAGGACGGCTTGGAATCGAAGCAATCACTACCCAAGGCCTACGCAGTGGATGAACGCCCTCCGCGTCACCGCAGACGCTCAAAAGCAATGCGCTTTTGCCGCAAACTCGGAGCTTGTTTCACTCTTGCCTGCATCGTAAAAAGCGTGTTTGCCCCATGCCAAGGGTCTGCATATTCTGGCCTGTGCCCACTGCCCGCACGCAGCCGGTGCTTATGGCAATAGCACGCCAACGAGAACTCGCTAGCGCGTCAGGGTCAGTCTGCGCGCGTTCTGCGAACGCGTTCGTGGAGCAGTGAATGTTGCGGCCCAAAAATGGTGAACTCAGTATAGGAAACATCGGCCGAAAACGAAAAAATCGACTTACAAAAAAAAAGAAGCATCCTGGGGATTCGAACTTGCAACTTGCAAAATTAATTTGCCTAGTGCTCCAGACCACCCGGCCACTGCCAGCGGTGCCGGGTTTGGCAATATGAGGTATATAATCTATAACCAGTTTACAGTTTTATTTATTTTTAGCATTTCAAACAGCTTAGGTGACCCTCTCTTGTATAGCGCTAGTGCAGTAAGGGTCCCCCAAATTTCCCCAATATCTCACGTCTAGCAATTGCATTTCTTGGACGAAAATCGTTCGCAGATGCTTAGTCGTGCTGCTGACCGCTTTGCTTGTTCACGCAGCGCAAAATAGTGCTTCCTGCTCCTTAGTTTTACGCAGTACGGTAAAAGTTTCAGTGAGATGATTTTATTTCCTTAGTATCTATATTGGCTTCGCTGACTTCTCCCGCCTTCAAGTGGCCTTAGATTTTTCTACTAGCGCACCAGTCAGCGAAGCGTCGCATGTGCGCTTGCGCAGCGCCTGTGTGGAGCGACCTGAACTTGGAGCTTGATACAGTGTACAATCTAACAAACTAAACAAACGCATATTCTTCCATTCACAAACGTGTCGTTGCTTAGTTTCAACTGAGCGAACCAATTGCGACGACTCGTCGGCGGCCAGCGGAATAAACGCTGGGCCGACTGAGTCTGCCGGAAGGTCGGCGAACCGTGCAGTAGCGTAGTCAAGCCAAGTCATTTCCTCGTGACGTCACACGAAGAAAAGTTGGCGAAGATGCAGAGAGGAGGACATCATTTTCCAATTGATTTTTGCACTAAATAAATTCGGGTAAACGCACTCAGAGTGGTCGAAAGATGGCCTATGGACTCCGGGCTACGATTTGCGCAAGTAATCCCGCAATGTTTCCAGATTACTTCAGTGTCCCTTTAAGACCTAAAGTTGAGCTTTCACGTCTAATGGTGTTACCAAGTATCCGCAGGTTCGCGTGCAATGAGTTTGAGGTTCCATTTCTATTTGTTAAGATGAAATTTAGGGCTACGGCAAACAAACGCTACGGTGAATACCTTGATAATTATATTGGCCAAGTGCTTTTTGCATATTTCTCGACACTATGCCTAACATAACGCTTAATGGTTTAACGATGTTAACTACCCGCACTTTGATGTATTTTGTTTAGAGTTCGTACGCAAGTCGTTTGGCTCAACGTTAGGGTGACTACTGTTTAACCCGATACCGGGAGAGGTGTATTGTCCAACGACACCTCAGACATTTTCTGACATGAGCCCACGGTATGCTTTGAGGTCTGACAACGTCAACAGGTACCCACCGGTACACGTTTAATATGTTTGACGGTTTCTAGCACATCGTTAGGCACAGCGTTAGGGCTACCTAATGTTAAGCAATACACGGGCAAGAGATGATAGCTGCTTAGGGCTACCTAATGTTAAGCAATACACGAGCAAGAGCTGATAGCCGCACAAGTGTAATGGCCAATAAATGTCCTTCTGCTTTGTCTTGAGTGGAAGACAAGTAGGAAAAATAAATGGCCCCCAAAACATTACACCTGCTTCACCCAGCGGCACTACAGTCGTGAGTGCCGCATCACTCTTCGCAGGAGTAAGCAGGGTATTGTTAAGGGGTCGGGAGCACCGAGGTCACCGGCGCGCACTAACGTGGCTGTAGCGAAAAGTGGCCGTTGAAACTGTTACACCGCAGATTCGCAGAACCAAAACTAAAATGCAACACTCGGTGCACATAACATTCCTACTTTTGTATTTACAGGTGGCTGAAGTACTTAATGTCCTCTGGGTTTTTAAAAGGCGATAGTGTTTATTGGGGTCATTAAACCGGCAAAACTCGGCCTGCCTGCTTGTCTGTGTGTCTGTCCGTCCGTCGTTAGGGACGATCAGTATATTCTGATGGCGCTATTGCGCTAGTCGTCGTTGGCGATTTCAATGATGATGTTGCGAGACCAAGAAGTCGTGGTTTACGTGTTTTGTTGTAGCCAAATGTTCATGGGATACCACAGCGGCACGGCACAACCGACCACGCAGCAGTGTACGTGCATCAATTAGGCTTTATCCAGGAACGTGTCTGCAACGTGTCTGGACCAGTCTGAAACAGGACCTAGGAAGGTTAATTTTGGTACGACAGTAGCAGACCCCACCACCTCACCTATAATTTTATTGTGAGTGGGCAAGAAAGGAATTAATAGATGACGCGCCGTGATATATTCTACGTTGCCCATTCGTTGAAACTTTCGGAGGCAACCAATATGAACTTTTTGTATTTGTCACAACACGTTTGCGGCTATTTGTTCTTGCTTAGAACCCATCTTGATTTGTTTGCCGGAAATTACGCCTATAGCGATTTTCGAACTATTCCAGAAGGGTATGCTGACGGGCCAGTTGGTACATTGTTAAACTAAGAAAAACAGCGCAAACGACGGGACGAAGAAAGGTAAGACTAAACACAGGCGCTGACGAACAACTGAGCGCTTTATTGCAGCAGAAAACATATATGTAGACAAAGGAAAACAACAGAGGACCGTGGACGTGCCGTGTATCGGCACGTGGCGGTTCAGGTTTACGAGATATTGTGTTTTTTCCCGATGTGATATCTCCTAGGTCATTATCGGTCCTCTGTTGTTTTCCTTTGTCTACATATATGTTTTCTGCTGCAATAAAGCGCTCAGTTGTTCGTCAGCGCCTGTGTTTAGTCTTACCTTTCTTCGTCCCGTCGTTTGCGCTGTTTTTCTTAGTTTCGAACTATTACTTGAGGGAGACGTGAGGGGTTATGACGGCGTCCGGTTGTCAGGAGTAATTCCTGGCTAATATGTATTCCAGAATACTTACGGCATATTGGTTGTCTTTCTTACAAAATACCCTCAATTTCTTCAGGGTGCCCCTTTAAACATTAGGCGTGGCGTATTTGTTCTAACTCATTCATACCTAAACATGTTCTTCTCCTTAGGCTACAAATTTATCGTGCAGTGAAAGCGCCCGACAGTAATTTTCCTCAGCAGCTTGTCTATATTTCGCGTCAAAAGGAGAAATAGGTGCTTTACGGTTAGTGCTCGGTAACCAATTTACAGTGTTAGTTTACTTCGTGGTCTGAGCCAGGAATCAGAGAAAAGAAGTTCTTTTGGAAACAACTGTGGTTTCTGATGTGGTCAGCAGTATTACTATAACTCAGTTCCAAAGCATTTCCGCTGGAAGACTCCGCGAGAAATCCTTATTTGTTAACTTTACCTAATCGTTATCTTCACCGCAGTAAGCACGGCCAAGCTGGCTCAAAATTTTAATACTTTTCTTGAGAAAACAGGGCTGGAAGACGTCCTGTGACACCTCTGAACACAGTAATTTATGTGTACACCTCCCCTTCCCATTTTTATATTTGTGTTCCTGCCCTCTCGTTGTTTCCCCCTTTTATCTCAGAGTATTCACCCCCATCTGGAGTGGAAGCCCAACTGTTAATGGGGCTGACCTCTTTCGCTTTCATTAAAGGCTTTCTGTCTCTCTCTCTCTCTCTTACACTCTCTCTCTCTCTCTCTCTCTCTCTCTCTCTCTAAATAAATAAATAAATATGGAAAAGAAGTCATTAATTCAGAGGTACTGTGTGAGCAGTTGAAAGAGTTAAAAACTTTAACATGTTGCAGGCCTGTCTAAATGATTTGCTGTCGCCTTCTGCGAAGTCATGTGTCCTGGTAAGCACATTCTTGTTATGACACGTCGCGCTGTCTAGTGCCGACGCATATATCTTCCATTTTAAGAGCGAGAAAAGTGAATACGTTATTATACAGGGTGTATTACGCAACGTGGACTTCCAGTTAAACTCAGCAACGCTCGATTTTCAGCCGACATGTTAAAATGCAAACACGTCTAGTACCCTATACCAATCCGGTTATTATACAAGGTGTCCAAACTATATTGCATTGACACTAAAAAAATAGCATTGGCGTTACTCGAGGAAAACCTAGCGGATGACGTTTCCAGCACACTGGAGTACAGGCATGTAATTTTTTCGTCAGCCTAATTTATTAGCAGATTGTAATTTATTACCCGAACCGAGAAATACTTTCCAAATCATCGAATGGCAATCAGCACTTGTAGGTATCCCCAAGTTAATTTAATCGGGGTATTTTTATCGACAAACTAATTGCGTACTCATTTTTCCAGACTGAGAAAGGAACCCGGCGAAATATGAAAAACGCCACATTACGTCGCTCCCACCGGCACCATAAAGCAGTGCATTCGAACAGGCTACTTCTGGATAAACACCCCCAGGTCGTCAAAATAAATGTGGAGCCCTCCACTACAGCGCGCCTCATCACCTACATTGCGTCGGCGTGTTAAACCCTACAATCAATCAATCAATCAATCAATCAATCAATCAATCAATCAATCAATCAATCAATCAATCAATCAATCAATCAATCAATCAATCAATCAATCAATCAATCAATCAATCAATCAATCAATCAATAAATAAATAAATAAATAAATAAATCCTTCTGGGTTAGCCAGAATAAAAAAAGGAAAGGCATAAAGAAGAAATCGCGTCCGAGGTTCGTGCTTTTTATGCCATCAGAGCTCTGGAAACTGGCTGTTGCTCCTCCTTCCATGCCATTATCAAGGTGATGCGGTGTCAATTCGGGCGTGCGACAGGCAAAGCAGCTGCTTTCAATCCGCTTATTTGAGGGCGCTTCTTTATGATTCGGGTGGGAGCGCCGTGACGTGGTATTTTCATATTTCGCAGTCTTTATTTTTGAGTTAGAAAAAAAGGAGTACGCCATTAGTACGTCTCTGAAAGTACCGGAGTTAGAGGTCCCTTGTAGATGCCTACAAGTGCCTTATTCCCACTTTATTGATTGATACATCATTCCTTGAGTTAAGTAATTATTTACACTTACCTAATTATATCTCCTTAGAGGAAAAGAATACTGGTCAATACTCGACTCTACAGGAAGCTTTACGCCCTAGGTATTCTTTGACTAATGCCATTGCTCTTTGGAATCTTCGTGCATGATAGTTGGGACCCTCTGTATATTTTTGCGAACTCAGTGATGACACAAGGTAACTTTAATGTATGAACCAAACTGAAGTTAAATTGTGTTCCTATATAAATTGAAAAGAAAAAAAAACCTAAAAAAAACAACCAAACATGATTACGCCCGCTGACAAAAGATTAGAATTCAGGCATTTCGGATTCTGCTTAATCTGTACTTCTCCTTAGGGTGGTTGTTCCTACAAACATGCAATTAATCGACATTTTCCGTCGCTCTCACATATTCCGCGTGGCTTACCAGCAATTTCATCTTCCCTCTCATCAAACCTGATCCCCAGGCCAGTTGGATCAAGCGAACGCGCAGTGGAGGATAAGATAGCTGTGCACAACTACGTTCAAGATAAAACAAGGTCATAATGTAATCTTCTTTGCTGTAAAATATTCAATAACAAGTACTCAAGATAAAGTAATCAGGTTTTCAGAAAAGCAGCTGAAAACACAAATTGCAAGCCCGAAAAGAATGCAGTATAACGAAGTTGCGCCATAGATTCTTCAAGCAGGAATATTGTGCGTGGACGAAATATCAAAAATACCTGTGCGATGCAAAATTTAAACCAGCCGCACATACTGCTACAAGGGCGGATATGCGCGCGTAATGAAGTGTGGAAATGCCCAGTAGCAAACTATGGTTGAATGTTATGCCGCGCGAGTCGAAGGTTTATATCTGGCGCTTTACTAAAAACTGGAAATTCTAACATACAAAAAAAAGATTTCTCAACTCTTGATTTAAAGTATTTTTGGCTCTTAAGCCGCTGAAATATTTATTTATTATGTACGTTAAGGACGCAGATGGCAATTTTGTCAGTAAGTAGTTTTAATGCACGGATTCCTGAGAATTGACTTCCACGCTATCAGATGAGACCTGAGGAAGGTGTTCGAAACACCAAGTAGCAGCATCAATCTCTCTTGTTACCACTTATTCTCAAGTGCTTCCGTAGTCATTGTAAGCGGCAAGACCAAATTCCCACTGCTTGGGTTAGTTTGAGAATGAAATAACTATTTATAGCAGAATTTTTGTGATTGGACTGCATGAAATATACCTTTGACATCTAGCGTATGGTTAAAGTGGCCCGAATTCAAAATTAGTGCGACGTCTTTCCAAATATTACTATTGGGAAATAGAAATACGTGTTTCTTTTCTTTTTTTCAGAAGCAGCACGCAGGAAAAAGGAAGAGTCGAGCATGATCTGAAAATCGCTGAACAGTACGTACCATTTGTATCTCAGCTGGAATACGTGCTCAATAGGACGAGGTCTACAAAAGCGAGTACTCAGTTAGGAAGGACAAGCGCTTCTGGAAACTCTTACGTTTATTCAGGAAAACGTTATGATATACGCAAGGAACAAAAGCTGGTGTAATAACAAAGGCCGCCCCTAACTAAAATGAGATTTTCGCCTGCTACCTCATGCACGGAAAAGCGAACTATCGCAGGACACGTGAAACAAGCAGTCCAAAAAACAATACTAATCCCACCCAATTGCGCAAACTGGGGGCCCCATAGCAGTACAGGTCCATGGCTGACGGGCACAGCCGATCAACGTATTCCTTACCCCAATTAAATCAAACACTGTTGAGAACGTATTTTATGCAGTCGACTGAAAGATACCAGCGCCACGGTATGAGCTGTGTTTAGAGTACCTAGCTCACAAATTTGCCAAAATACGCCCAGTAGTGCATATCATTGAAAAAAAGGAAGGCACAAACAGAAAACGCTGGCGCATAAAACATGACAAGAAATCCGTATATGGCACCAAATTGTTAAAACAATGGTCCTATCGCCGGTAAAAAAAAAAAAAAACAGAGGACGGACCTATGCCTCAGAATTCGGCTTCGCTAATATGAAGGCTCCGTGAAGGGGGCCTGCACTTGCATTTAGCAATGAATTGCGAAGTGCGCACGCGCCGACATAAACAGGAACGCGCAGCTATTATTGACGTTCAACGCAATGCGGTTTACAACCGCGAATATGGTTTCTTACGAACCTAGAACGGGAGGGAATAGCTGTGCTGGTCAGCCGTCTGTACTTCTATCTTACACCGACTGCTTGTTTTTTGTGTCGGGATTGATCATATCTTTTTAGCTATTTTAGGACACGCCATATGGTAATTTCCTGTTTCTCGGTATTCAAGTTACTTGCGGAATTCAACTACGAAGAGCGGCGATCTTTTCTAGATGTCACGGGCTTTCGCTCCTGGTAAATATTAGTGGGTTATAAATAATTTTTAGTTCCAGCAGTGCTTCTTCTTTTGTTTCCAGTGGTCCTTTGTTTCAGTAGGGATTTTCTATCATGAACGTACACCAACCAGACTCGCTGGCAGGTATTCTAACAATACATTTTTTGCCGGTGCTAGTGAAAAACTGCAGGAATACTTGTTTCTTTGTCTTTGTCTTCAAATATGTGGACATCAGACAATGACGCATAGAGCCTTCGTCACTACTCACCGAGAACGATGGAGCGTGCACAACATTGACATTGGTTTGGTTGTCATGGCGGAAGAAAGAGTTGTTGCATTTGCTTTGCCCGTGTTTAGCCTCATTTGGTAAAGGTTGCGGCTTCATCCGCATTTTCGCCTCCGATCGCACTGTTTCGGCCTGAACATCATCAGGTGTACAAGGAACGCGCCAACCAGTCCCAGTTCCTGTGCAACCTGTGCTCGACCATGTCCCTTGTACTGCGTCGCCAGGCCTGCGTACAGCCCACGCACTTGTTCACTTCTTCTTGTGAGATACTCGCGCTTTCTTGTTCGCTAACAATATTTTTTGGGTTTTTACACAAGGCGACTGTCGAATAAAACAACGTTGTGCCAGCTTTATGCTGTGCACTGTAGCCTGACCCGCACCTAGCATCGACAACCTTAATGTCTGTGCCATTCGTAGTTCTTAAATTAAAGGGCACGAACCAATTAACTCGCACCAGAGACCTATCAAATCAGGTGTTTTTAACTCCCCAGTTTTTGACATTCGTATTATACCCTGCAGACAGACAACGGAAAGCAAAGTGAACAAACGAAGATTTTTGTCTTGTTCTCGTCCCATCTTTCTTACTCGCACCTGCAGACCTTAGGCCAAATTTATTCTTTTGGGAGCGAGTAGCGATGTACAGGTGCTGTGGGGCATGCACTAGGCAGCGTTACCCTGCTTGACCGAAGGAGGTGGTCAACACCTCTCCCACAGCGTTATAATCAGAGGAACGTAATCAGAGGTATCGCTTCCAAACCAGAGGTATTGCGCGTGCACACTTCGCGCAAGGTTGCATTTTGATCCACGGGAATATTGAGGCGATCGTTCCGGCAAAGTGGTGTGGTCTGCACTGCCTGTGCGATTCCGATTTTGTGACAAGTCGGGTTTAGTGAGCTATAGAACACGAAATAAAGAGCTTTTAATTTTTTTCAAAGGTCGTATACCTAACGAAAGAGAGTGACAACACAAAGGAAATAACGAGGTACACAACTGCAGTAAAGTTTCACGTATTGTCAAATCTTCTACACAAATTAGCGTGCGGGCGGTATGTTTCACCACTCCATTTACAAGACTCGGTCAGCTTGTTTTCTGCGAAGCTTTATGCCAGAGAAAGAAATCTTCAGGCGGCTGGTTTTAGGCAATTTCAACAACGTATTTTCCGATTCCCCGTGTAGAATAGTGTTAAGCTGTACTTTTTTAAACATTTGCTAAACATTTAGCATCAATGTGTCGTGTCTTCCTAGAGGCTTGCCACAGATATGGGTAATTCCCTGCAGCAAGATTTACTCTATAGGTTAGCAGTCACTGCGACATTACGTATGATGTGTGTGACATGCTTTTTGGTCAAATTGTGGGTAGTCTTGTAGCAGTATTTCCGGAAATTACGCAGTTCAGTCGCGTTGGCAAAAGTGACGACCAAATATTTAGGGTACATTCGTCAAACATGGGATGATATCACATTAAGATGTCGCTTACCACTCAATCGTAATTTCCGGAGCGGCATTTACAGTGACCTTCCATTTTCTAAACAGTTTCTTACGGAAAAGAAGTCTAATCAGCGCTATTTGTATACATGCAGGAATTCTGCTACAAAAAGAACACGACCGTCTCATGACTGGCTGACGACTGGTTGATGACTAGGGGATGACTGGCAAGCGGCTACGAGTACCCTAATTGTTGTACATGTCACCTGTTCGCTGCATACTCTGGTATTAATAAAAAATCTCGCTCTACAAGGATAAGATTCTTTGTGCAAAAAAATCAGTGTTTGTAAAAATACTGCATCGCTTGGTTTACAACGCTTTCAAGAATATTTTACAACGTGTAGATGATATTCACGGAAACGTTTAGCTGTCAGTGTTTTCGCTTGGCAACACTGGAAACGGCCACGGTCATGGCGGAAGCGCTACGCGTACATGGCGCAGCTTGTGCCACTGTGCCCGCACGCCGCAGAAAAAAATTCACCGCGTGCGTAGTTCGCCCCGTTTCAACCCGATTTTCAATGATGGTGTAAACACAGGTGTTATAATTCGAGATTTTGAGATGTGTACGAGATTTTGGCGCACGTTAAATATCCCCAGGTGGTCAAAATTAATCCGCAGCCCTCCACTACGGCGCGCCTCATCGCCTGCGTTGCGTCGGTGCGTTAAACCCTACAATCAATCAATGTTATTAATCGCACTCACATTAAAGTCGAGGCATTACGTTGCGCTCGGTGGGGTAGAGTTTGGAACGTCGAACACACCATATGAGCTTCGCACTTACAAGTACCGTCTTTCCGCGGAGCCGGACGTAACCAGTAACGGTGCACTGACAAGGTTGCCGCCTGCACGCGTGCCTCGCCAGTTAATACAGCGTATAAAGCAGTCTGCGGAAGCTGTGACAAAACTGCGACATTACGACAACGCGATTACCCTTCGGTGTTCGGATCTGATGTGTTTTCTGCTCGTACACTCCCTTCTTCTCTCTCCGTAGTGTTCACTGCCGTACTACGGCCGAACTCACTGCGTATTGCCTACTATCGTTGGAAGGGTTTCGCTTACCCGTTTTTATATGGTGATTTGCACCGTCACGGTGGATAGTTGTATTACCCGTCGAGAAATCACCAACTTTACCACGGACCTGCCCAGCCAGCGGCGCTCCTGCGCCGGGTCTCGTTTCGCGCTCGGCCGCTATGGGCGCTTTTACGCACTGTTGCGGCGAGCGGTGGCTGCGCTGGGAGTGTGTGCTCGAGCGCTAGTAGCAGCCGTCGGGCGCGGGAATTCGCGTTTAATCACACTTCAGATAAGTAATTTCGGTAATTCGGAAGGAATAAGTAGCAGTTTTACGGTGGCTATCCCTGAATGAATGTATTTTTTTTCTGATTAAGGGTGTTAAGGCCGCACGGGGCCTATTGACTTGCTTTCCCGTTGTGAGATGCGTAGCGGTGCAAGCGACGCATTTAGTTTCGTGGTCTCATATCAAGCGATGACAAAAAGGAATAACATTACCTCACGTGCCGACAACGCAACTGGCTAGCTAACCCAAGTGTACAGGTTTATACTCACAGGGGAAGGTTGTTACCGAATATGATGTACACTGGGAAGTTCATAGCGCAAACCAAACGTAGGTAATAAAAGCTTCCCTGGAACTTTTTTCGTCCTACTAAATACAGCAAAATTGAAGCTTTCTGTTGAAATTCCTCATGAAGTGTAGCAGTGTTATTTTGCTATAAGGTTGCGGAGGAATTTTCTATGCTCGGAAAACAAAATAAAAATTCAAGCACCGAGGTGCCAGTTACGGTCTTACGCGCATTAATAAGCGACGATGATTTGGCCCCGCCTTTGCGAATACATTGGAAATTGTTTATTGCGAGTACATGTGAAGTGCTACAATGACCTGCTACACTACTAACTCAACAACGATGTCGTTTTAACCTTACTTACAGGCTATTTTTATTTACATACACAATGCCACGCTTTAGGCACAGAATGCCATACTGTAGTCAAGGTTTCAGAACATTAATGAACGCTGGTATTGCACAATGCTTTTTACTTTTGCATTTTTTTGAAGAGTTCATGCTCGTTCACAACCCTACACCTCACTTGAACAATGGAGCACAGTAGTCACACTTTCAGCACTTTTCGGGAGGCTGGTTTATCCGCAATCCTTTTCCCTTTGCCACGCGTGGCCATTTTCTCCGCAGCAAAATTTGTGAAAAAAGGTCGGCTGAACTCCTCCAGAACGAGCTCAACCACTGCCGTCGTATGACTCTCCGTTTAGCCGTCGTGGCTCAAAAGCTTGTTTTCCAGTGGAGCTGGTAGCATCGTCTTCAGAAACAGTGCCTCGGGGGAAAATACGTCAAGAGCCCTCTTGACGCTCATCTTTTCAAACGTCGTTGGGAACACGTGTTTCTTCGTGAAATTTTGCACAAGCTTGAAAGATGCTTGTTTTTCTAGGATGCCTACAGCATCCTCAGGTATTTGGGGCTGTAGTACTTTCCCCCATTTACCAGCACCCGCTTTGACGACAGAAGCTGGTTCCGCGTGTTCTTCAGAATATGACAGTGATCATAAGCCAGAAACAGCTTCCTGCTGCTGTCTAGGAGGGGGTGTCTAAAAATAAGTTGTACAGTTTATAAACAAAACTGAAATTAAATTATATATTTTAATATGTGCAACAACGTTACACCTCCTAGGAAATATTGGAGACAGAAAAACCAGTAACGTACGCTACAGATAGCTTTATCGTCCCGTCACTTAGGATGGAAAACATCTTGCAATTTGTAGAGTGGTTATCAGTCACTAGTCTAACCACCTCAAATCCTGAAGCCACCACAGACGTGATCACATTCATCGTGAAATGATGCAGCTGTTCTCCTGTTGTCGATCGAGTGCACTAGTACCCCACTGGAAGTCAAAAGGTGTTAAGAGAAATTTGGAAATACATTGAGGGCTGGTGCTATAAAGCTTATTAAATGAGGAACTTTACAGTGTCTCACCTGTAGTCGGTAGAGAGCCCAACGAAAACAAAAGCAAGCAAGTGTGTGGCCAGCTCGCTTTCCAGGCCCCAAAATAGACCCAAAAACAGACCCCAAAATAGAGTTCGGCAATTCTCGAGCCACTGTCTATTCTGCCCCACACCAACGTTCCTCGCGAGTAGGGTTCAGAATATTAAAGGCAACGCCTCACGGACAGGTCCCGACGCCTCCTCAGGTTTGTCGTCGTCCGTTGATGTAGCCGTCGAAGTGAGCGAGGGCAGGGGTGGCACGGCTGCTGCAACTGGATCGTCGCCGGCACACAGCTGCTCTACCGTGTGCGGCGCTTGCCACGGGACAGCGCACCGATGTCTGATCCCAGCTGAGCTCGCGAGGACCACATCCCACGAACGACCCCGGAGATGAGCGCCCCGGTAGCGTCGGCCAAGGCCCGCACTCGGCAACTGCGCCCTGGCAGGAGCCGCTCGACAGGCCGCCCCTTGGTCCTGGAACAAGCCACCAGGACCGGATGAGGTAGGCACGCCCTGGGTGAAGGCCCGCAGCAGGAACGACGGCAGGAGCTCTTCCTCTGGAACGTCGCCCAGCCCGTGGTTCCGTGGCACGAGCCTCTTCGCACGTCCCACTCGTAGCCTTTTGGCTTCGTTCTCCTCTTCCCTCGATTTTTGCCCAGCTGTCGTGCCACCTGCCCACAGCCCGTCGTCTTCTCTTCCGTGTTGCACTGGTAGCTCGAGTTCACTCACGGCCCATGTCACAGTGTAATAATTAAAACAAAACACACAACACACAAGGAAAAAAAAAACGAAACTTGGGTCTTTTTCTCACAGACGGCATCGTTGGATGGGCATTCTCGCTATCTCAGCAATCGTCGTACCGCGCTTCTGCCATGCTGTCGGCATTAAGATGCCTAAGATAAGCTAGAGTGTACTAGGACGGCTTGGCATCGTAGAAATCACCAGCCAAGGACGACGCAGTGGATGACCGCCGTCCGCGTCACCGCAGACGCTCAAATGTAATGCGCTTTTCCCGCATATTCTGAGCTTGCCTCACTCATGCCTGTATCGTAAAAAGTGTGTTCACACCAGGACAAGGGTGTGCTGATTCTAGCCTGTGCCCACTGCCCGCAAGCAGTCGGTGCGTGTGGCAACAGCACGTCAACGAGAACTGGCTGGCCTGAGAGTGCAGTCTGCGCGCGTTCTGCGAACTCGCTCGTGGAGCAGTGAACGTTAGGGCCCAAAAAGGGTGAACTCAGGTTACAAAACATCGGCCGCAAACAAAAAAATCTACTTACAAAAAAAAAAAGAAACTACGCACCCTCGGGAATTTGAACTTGCGACTTGCAAAACAAAAATCCTAGCGCTGCAGACCACTCGGCCACAAGCCACTTTTTTTTCTTTAATGCATGGAAATGTTAGAAAGAATTCAGCCAAGACAATTGACACATATATAAACACTAACAGAAAGCAATGGGTAAGCACGTCAGTCTAACAAAGGTCGATACCAATTCAAAACTCAGGCAAGCAAACGCACGCATCCGAAAGATACAGCCAGTCTGGTGGATCACTCTGGCCAACATAAACGCTCCGTACCAACGCCGCCTGTTCCCGAAAAATGCACTTGGTAGGCCTAAGGGATTCAGCATGCCGATCAGTCATGCGGCACTTCCACAAGCTAAACAAACCTAGGAGTACAAAATCGTCATATGGCACCCAATTAACGTCCACAAATGGCAAGAAGCGAATGGTGTAGGGTGTGATGTCAATGTTTTTTTTAGTGTCCGTTGGAAAACGCCCCAGAAAAACACCGCGTCACGGCACAGCACAAAACAGTGGTCAATAGTTTCTGGTTGGTTGCACAAGCGGCAATTGTCTGACCAAGGGATCGACATTCCTTCGTCTCGCAGCCGGGTTTTAACTGGAAGCGTTTGCGAATAAAGCCTAAAGAAAAACGTTTTTGTTATATAGCGCTCCTGCAGTAAGCGTCCCCCAAACTTCCATAATATCTCACGTCTAGCAATTGCATTTCTTAGATGGAAAAGCGTTCGCAGATGTGTGGTCGTGCTGCTGACCGCTGTGCTTGTTGACCCAGAGCAAAAAAGTGCTTCCGGCTCTCTAGTTTTGCGCTGTACGGCAAAATTTTGAGTTGATTTTATTTTCTTAGTACCTATATTGACTTCGCTGACTCTTCCCCCGCCTTCAAGTGGCGTTAGATTTTCCTACCAGGGCAAAGTCAGGGAAGCGTCACATGTGCACTTGTGCAGCGCTTGTGTGGAGCGACCCGGACTCGGAGCTCGATAGAGTGTACAAACTAACAAAGTAAAGAAAGACACGTTCTTCCATTCACAAACGTCTTGTGGCTTAGTTTCAACTGATCGAGTGAATTGCGACGACCCGTAGGCGGCCGACGGACTAAACGTTGGGCCGACTGACTCGGTCGCGGAAGGTCGGCGAGCCGTGCAGTAGCGCAGCCAATTGCCAGCTCATCTTCTCCTGACGTCACACGAAAACGCCACAGAAAATGGGCGAGGGTTCAGAGAGGATGACAGCATTTTCGAATTCATTTTTCTACTAAATAAATTCGCGTAAACGCGCTCATAGTGGTCGAAACATGGCCTATGGACTCCCGACTACAATTTGCGCTAGTAATCCGGCAATGTTTACAAATCACTTCAGTGTCCCTTTAAGACGAGCCGCCCGAGAGCAGCGTCGAAACCTTCGACGGGCGTTCGAGCAGGTTTTTGTTTATGTTATATTGGTGTTTTGCGGAACACCTTCGAGTTTTCGTATGCGAGGTGTGGGTAACGTGACTATGTATTTGGGGCACACCGTAGGGTTTGTCACTGCCGATCAGTAGTGTAGTGTGGGTTAAGCAATAGGCCATCCTTCGTGGTAAAATCGAGACGTTTGATGCTTTAAAGCAAAGCCTTACTACTTTCGTCCAGCTGTTTCGCGGAGAATGTGCAAGTCAACCTTTTGACCGGAGGCACCCCCCCCCCCCGGCGACGCACCTCTCGGGGCGCATCGCGTGATTCGCCGGACCCGCTGTCGGCGCAGCGCACATGGCCAATTTTAAGTCGTTCTGATTCCATCGCGGCCGCTCCAGTCGCGGCGGCGACGGAGGTGCCATTCAGCTAATCGACAGCCGACCAAACCCGCAGCCTCCCACGCATGCGCCACTGGGACTTCTCGGGCGACGTGGCTCATCTTGCGCCGCGTTCACCGGGAATGAAAGCGAGGCTGGGCCATGGGCCGGGCCTCCTTCTGTGAGCGTTGCACGGGACCGAACGGCTTGGAGCCGTGGTCGGCAATACATGTACAGCTACATCAAATGCTAACCAAGCGAAATCAAAATTCAACAAGACTAATCCAAGCTTTTGCTTTGCATAACAAAGGTTAGCTTAGCTAATCCGCTCTCACTTTTTGGGGGGAAATGGGGGAGCCCCGCTCTATGCAGGCCATGCCAAACTTCGTTTGTGCGATCATGAGACTTCAGTTTTAAACAGTTAACGTAAATGAAGTTCACTAATTGTACACCTCGCTGCTTGGAGTAGCGCATGTTTCGCTACGTACCGCAACCACATACAGCAATTCCTCGTTGTAACGAATTCAGCGGGACGGCCAAAAATTTTGTTATAAGCAGGGTGTCGGTAAAAGCGACCACTCGAGAAAAGCTAAAGCCTTTGAGCTTGAATTGTGCCACAGCTGTGAGGAATCAAAACACAATGTATTCCGTAGAGCAAAACTGTATTAAGGTGCAAAAAAGGCAGCGGGCTTTGGCTGTTTCAAGCTCTTGCTGGGCGCGAGCCACCGCTGCTCTACTTTGGCCAAGCATTGCATGACGCTGTGGTCACCGCACACAAAAGTGGCAGTGGCAGTGGCCACTTTTATAGGGGGCTTGCGGACGTCACGGAATGCTACCAGAGTTCTGCGCCGGAAAGCGCCGCAAACGCAGTGGCTCAAGTTTGAGGTTGCATTTGTTGAGCCAAAAAACGATTAACCGTTCATTGTGGGTGCACAGTGCAATCATGAAAACCAGTCGGTTTTACACCAGGGGCTTTGCATGATGACTGGGCATTTTTTTTCCGTAGCTGTACAGCCGTTAAGTTTGCGACACAAGAGTTATTAAGCGCCCTGCCGATACTGCTGATTCTATGGAACGAGTGTCGGTGTTCACCCACCATCTCGTCCACGCCATTGCCCAATACCCAGGAACAAATTTCAATGTCCCTACCACGCATTTGGACCGTTTGTCTAAAGTCGGAATCGAGCATGCCCTTCTCGAGAAAATCGCTGGGGAAACACCTGCTTGCGTTGACCAGCCATGTTGATAGCCTGATTCGCGCTGAGTCGTCGCCACTCGGTGACGTTTCCGCTCGCCACTTCGCTCTTAGCGGGACAAGCTCTTCGTGCTCTTCGAATAAGGCGGCCTAAAATGAATGTTTTTTGGTTTGGGACCTGAAAAAGTTCGAATAAAGCGATGTTTCGAGTAAAGCGAGTTCGTTATAACAAGGAATTACTGTATTTTCCTCATCTTCTTTGATCACCGGCCGACTGATCGCCTTATTCGGTCACATCGCATAACTCCCGTCAAACAGTACTTACCCGCTTTGACAAGGATGATGCCTCCTGATGTAGTCGTTGCTGTATCAGCGAAGACACTACTTGCCCATTGAAGGAGCCTACACACCCCTTCAATGTGGTACGACTTGGCAATGCCAGGTACCCCAATTATCGCACGATATCATACAAGCACGGGGATTTTGCATGCAAGAGAATCGCCTGTCGCACTGTGTCTTCAGACCAGCGATGATGTTTCGCACTAAGGCAGTCAAGCTGTTTTTGTTTTTTTGTTTGTTTTTTATTGTTTATTGACAAAAACGATGTTCAATAGCGGTCTGTCTTGGTGCCAAGGCAAGAGGCGGCATTGAAAGCCACCTGACTGGGCCTTCGACACCAGACAGTACACGCAGCAGACAACATGAGCGCGACATACTTCAAACCAGATTGCTGGATCTCAAACGCTCAAAACACACTAAATCATCAAACATCAAACATTGCATCGAATCAATCATTACATCGAATAGAATATAAAATGTTCAAACGCATTGCAGATTATCAAGCGCATACAATTAAAAAAACACATACAGAGTGTCAAACACGATAAGGCAATATAAGAAAAAAAAATGACAAAATTTGTGGTCAACACATACATCACCAACATGTCACATAACCATTAAGGCCAAAAGAAGAACATGTTCTTTAGAACTGAAAAACAAAATATACAGAAAAGTCACGATTGTTCGAGGAAATAGGTTTTACTAAGATTTCTGAAGGCAAGCAAGGAGGGAGAACTGTCTATTGTATCCAGAAATGCTGGATAACAATTCAGAAGGTTCGGAAGTTGCCATTTTAATAATTGCATGCCATATTTAGTTCTCGTCTTAATTTTGACAAAGCCTTTATTTCTGAAATTATATGGTGTCTCCGAGTTTGTATATGTGTCAAAGAAGAGCTCACGATTTGCTTTGAATTCAAGAAAAACCATTTCCAGCAAACGCTGTTTGTACAACATTTCTATATGAAGGATCCGGTTCTGGGAAAAGTATGGAAATGTGTGATCATGACTAGATAGATTTTGAATTAATCGTATACCTTTTTTGTGCATTATATATAGTCGTTCCAAATTATACTTCGATGTAACCCCCCAGACTAATAAACAATATTATATACGGGAATGCACTGTACTAAACTAAAGTTGCCGTTTTATTCGTATTGGTAACAACGTCCGAAATCTATTTAGCATACCAAGTGATTTAGCAATGATACCTTTTATAAAGTTCACGTGACTTGTCCACCGAAGATTTTCATGAAATAGTACCCCTATAAACTTGTATTCTGAAGTCTGTTCTAGCGGGCATGATTTAAACGTTATAGATGTATCAAGGTGAACTGGTTTATTAACGGCGGAGAAGACAATGTACTTGGTTTTCTTAGCATTCGATAAGAGCCTATTTGCGTCTAACCAGCAGGACAAATTTTGAAGCCATAGATTGACAGTAGGAATGAGAGAGGAAAGGTTATTAGACGTGAAAAAAACATTCGTATCATCGGCGTAAAGGACAATGTCTGAGGTCAGTGGGATGTTGACAATATCGTTTATATACAGTAAGAATAGTGCTGGTCCTAATATAGATCCTTGCGGAACTCCATAATTTAATAATTCCGTATCCGACTGCAGATTATTAATCACAACGAACTGTGTACGATTAGTCAGGTAGCTATGCAGTAACTTAACTGGAACTCCTCTTATTCCATAGTATGGTAACTTTGCAAACAGTATTGGATATTTAATAGCATCAAAAGCTTTGTTAAAATCTAAAAAGATACCTATTGTGTACACTTGATTTTCTATATTAGTTGCAATTTTCTCTCTAATGCTTAATAATGCTGATTCAGTAGATTTACCTTGCCGAAACCCATACTGATATTCGGTTATTAGGTTGTGTTTACAAAGATGCTGAGTAATTCTAGTATTTATAACTTTCTCTGCTATTTTGGAAAAAAGGGGAAGTACTGATATTGGTCTGTAGTTATAAATACAGTCAAGAGCACCACCTTTATGTAAAACGGAAACCTTGGCAATTTTCATTTTATCCAGAAATATTCCTGTCAACAAAATGGTATTCATTAGGTGGCAAACTACGTCGCATAGCAAATCTGAGACCGCTTTAATTGGAGCCACTTTAATGCCATCGAAACCACATGAAACATTACTTTTTAGGCTGTTAATTATACCAACAATTTCAACTTGGGTAACCGGGTAAAGAAATAAGGTCTGTGGCAGATTATGCTCTATATACCTTTCAAAATCCTCACAAGTGGTCACCTCCGCCGCTCCAAAAGTCAAAAAGTGGCGGTTGAACTCGTTAGCAAGGGCATTATCAGTTAATATCTGCCCATCTATTTTAATTTCCTTAGGAGCGGCAGTTCGTATTTTCCGTAGTAGATCTTTGATAGTGCGCCAAGTTTTCTGAGGGTCAAAATATATCTCGGCAAATTTATTAGCGTAGTAAGTAATACGGGACTTTTTAATATCAGAGCTCAGCCTATTTCTGATCTTTTTGTACTCTATAAGCATTCTCAGGTCCCTGTTTCCTATGAATTTATGAAAGAGTTTATTTTTTCTTTTATTCGACGCAAACGTTCATTGGTTATCCAGGGTTTTCTTGCTTTCTTACTCTTCTTAATTATTTTGGTCGGAAATGCACGATCGTATGTTCCAATATTTTTATCAAAAAATGCATCATAGATGGCGTTGGGATCAGTTTCTTGCATTAATCTACCCCAATCTATATACGATACAAGCTGTCGAAAATTATTAATACAACTCGTTGTTATAGGCCTAATGCTATAACTTGTCGTTATAGGTTTAACCCTGTGGACCGAGTGTTTCGGAATAAGGCAATAAAGAGACATATGGTCACTGATAGCCGTAGTAAGTACACCAGCATTAACATCGTTTTTATCAAGATTTGTGAGACACAAGTCAATCAGACTCTCGGCAGGAACATTGCCCTTGGGTCGTTCTGCTGGAGTTTCTCCTGAAAACAAAGTTGAAACCATCACTTTCCTGAAATCATTTCAAAGCATGCATGAAATTTTAAAATATTTCTGCGTATGTTTGTTACCTGTAGTATGCTTGCGTTAGCACGCTCACAGAGCGCCCGCGTCTCAGCAGCCTGTTTTTTTCAAATCTGCGGCTTGCGCTTTCAGAGTTTCCATTTTTTCAGCCATTTGCCTTCATTTTCTTTGCATAGTTTTCCTAGCTGCCAACAAAGAACTTAGCGTTCGGCTCGTAACATTGGTTTGACAAGTGAGTGACCGCCTTATCTGGCTAGGTACATTGGAGATAGTGTCGCCTACCTCAGGTTCATGTTGCTCCAGCGGTGATTGTTGTGTCTTTTTCAGTGTGTCGCTGAGAAATGGTGTTTCTCCAGCCAGGAAAAGGTCTTCACTGAGAACCATGGAGTCCATTTGTTTCCTAAATATAAACAGGTGTTTTAAGCAAAACCTTTCTACCTCTACCAGCCAATCGTTTTTTCGTGGCGTGCGGGACAACAAACTCCCAACGGCACGGTGGCGGAAGGGGGTGGGGGGAAGGTTTCACTCACGGAGTACACTTTAGATGGCGCGACGCGGCGAATTGACCTAGCGTTCCCCGCCGGAGGTGCCTGCTTACACAGGCGGGAGCGTCGGTGCCACGGCTTTATCGTCTGTTTTAGCGACGGTAGTTACGGGCCTGTTTTGGCGCAGCTTCGCATCCATTGCGCGCTTCCTTCGCACTCCTTGAATAACTTGTTCGACAGAACCTCCAGGGTTACCCGCACCCGACGGAATTAAGTGCCCGTACGGCAGACATACGTTAAAGAATGGTTTTCAGGGTGGGAAAACAAAATGTAGACACTACATACAGACATCTGGCCGCTAGATAAACGCTACCTTTTGCGCAGTGCTTCATGAATAACAATTTGATTGTGGTTTAAGAGGTATCGCAAAAGCAGGAATGAGAAACTGGTCCTGATAAATAGCGATTATAAAAGTTCCCTCAGCTTACTTGCAATTCTCAAACTTACTAAACTAACTAGTTTAAATTGGTGTAAATGGGAATCACTAAGCTCCCATTCCGAATTGTTTCGGTGTCTACGCTTGTTTCTCGCGGTGGTGTAGCCCTGAGGTAGCACATAAGGATGGCGAGGTTCCGCTGTCTCACCCTTCGAAGGACGCTTTTCTCCGTTTTCTGCCGACGCACGGCCGGGTTACAGCGGCGGCGTGCGCCGCTCCAGCCCGGCCGTGGCCGACGCTGCTGCTGCGTCGGGACGCCGTCCCCGCGAATTCCAGGTAACGGCTGACAGAATCTCTCGTTTCACTCTTTGTAGAGCCACGTGTGTGAATTCTAGTGACGAAGCTTCTGCAATTGTTGTGGGTATCGTTTAAAGCTGTGCCTTCCAACCACCTTCACAGCGTGGATTGGAGCCATTTTTTTCTAGACAGTGCAATAAAATGCACATATACCTGAACCTGTTTTTTTATTCGTGGCAGGCTCACCTTTTTTTGTGATTCTGAATGCTCTCTTGCGAAGCAGCGCGTTTCAAAATCCTGCGTACTTTTGGCACAGCAGGAAGCATACAGCTCGGATATGTAGCAAAGACTGAAGGCACTCCTTCAGCCTTCAGTCTTATTGTCTAGGCTCCTGGACACGCCGCCATCCCCGGCAATAAAGCGGCTCATGCCGCAGCTCGCGATTTCATACACCGAGCCATTGCCGACGGTGGCTAATGTCTACCCCCTCAAGATAAACCCCACCCACTGAGCGGCTACACAGATATTCTCTCCCATTACAAGCAAACTCGCCGCAGCCTCCCACCACCACACTGGCGCCTCTCCAAAGAGAAAGCTACAAGTTGGCGGCGTCTCCAGACAAGTACCTACCCACATCCCACCCGCCTCCACCTAATCTTCCTCACCAACAACCTTCCCTCTGCGCTTACTGTCCCGTGCAGGGGCCGCAAGATTGGCAATATTGCACTGTCTGATGCCCTCTCTGAGTCAACTTAGTCCTGAAAAGGAGTCGGACATCAAGGATCAGAACAAAAGACCGCTGCCCCCAATCCCTTCCTATTTCCCATAACCCCTTCCCTTCTCCCACTTCCCTTTCCCTCATCCCAACCCTTCGTGCTACTTCCCAGGGGAGATCAGGGGAGTCTCCCCGGGCCCGCTCTCCTGGCTGTGGTGTCGCTTAGTAGCATTTTTCCCACTTTATTTTATTTCCACCTTCGGGTGGTTCAAACCTCTCTTGCCGTTTGGCCTATTCATTTATTTTACGATTGGCAAAGGCTGGTTATACGCAAGTGGTACCGGAAGAGGCAGTATATATTTTACAATCCTTTTCGGAGCCTTAATTTAATCTATGTCCCAATGAACTCCAGACTTGCCCCCCCCCCCCCCCCTTTACAACCCAACCTTCGAGCCTTGGAGGGCTTCCCTGGCCAGCCCGGACCCGGATATCCAGCTTAAGTTGGTGACCCGAGCATGGACGGCCAGCCGAAGCCACGGCATCCCGGACTAGGGACGCCTTCCACGGAGCGAGGCCTACACATCAGCCTCTGCTGGAAAATAAAAATATTTTCTCTCTCTCTCTCTCTCTCTGTCTCTCTCTCTTTTCTTTTCAAGCCGGCTATAAAGTAATCAGGAGTAAAATGAAGGCTGCAGATCCTTGAGCGATCCTTTGGCTGGCAAATCTGGTTGTTTGTACCTTGAAAGACAAAAGCAAAGACAGTAACGAAATATGAAAGCCACGTGCTGGACACGCGCAATGCTTTCGCGAAAATCACGTGCTACCAGCAGCGTGTATCCCGTTTACATGCTGTACACCGATTCGTTCGTCATGTAGTACTCAACAGTGAAGGCTTCCACCACGAAGAAATGCACTGCTCGTTACTATTTCACAACAATCGACCATATAAAATACCATAATTATGTTCAGCGAAGCGTGCTGGCTTCAATCTGCCGCGATCCGTCGAGCCAATAAAATATGTAATTACAACAATCAAACACATTTGTGAAGCACAAAAAATAAAACGAAGGGCCTTTTCACTTTTCCTTGAGATCGTCTTTACCTATTTGTCTCGAACTTCCGTGACGGAAAACTCGTGAAAGGAAACATTTGTCCCCTTAACGTCTTCAGTTCTACAGTAAGGTACGCAACAATACACCATCGTGCTCCTTCAAATGAAAAACTCAAATTAGAAGAATGAATAAGCTGTATTTTTTATGTTTGAAACCTCCTGCTTTCCATACGACAGACGCAACTTATATTCCACGGCGCGTCTGCAAATGCGTGTTCACCCGCTCCTGCGGCGGCGGCGGCGGCGAGGAACGACAGGGCGTAAGTAGCGCCACTCCACTCGGAACGGCGAAAAGTATCCCCGCGATGGTGGTGCTGGAGCCGCGCTCGCTGGGCAGGTCCGAAGCACTAGAGAAAATTATTCATTGCAGGTTATCTAACTTTTTAAGTAAGAATTCTGTACTTTCCGATTGCCAGTTCGGATTTAGAAAGCAGAGATCCACTCAAATGGCATTAACGAAACAAAAAGAAATTATAATTGACGCATTTGAAGAAAAGCTCATTGCTGTCGGCATATACGTAAATTTATCCAAGGCATTTGACCTGATTGATCACTCTGTCTTATTTCAAAAGCTCAGTCACTATGGTATTCGGGGAATTGGCCTTGCTTTAATACAGTCATACCTAATGTACCGTAGACAAATGGTGTGTTTTAATGAAACCTTGTGAGATGATGAGTCGATCACGTCTGGTGTACCGCATGTCGGCATTTTGGGGCCTTTGTTGTTTCTGGTATACGCCTCGAGATTCGCGATCGCTGCGCCGCCTGCCGCCGCTTCTCCGCGGCGTTTGCGGGATTAGCGCTGCGTGGCTGATAGGTGGTCATGCTGTGTATTGGTTCTCTTTCGCTTCTCTTTGCCTTTCCGCGCACTAAATAACTTGTTATGGTGACGTCTGTAAGCTAACTGAACGTTTAGGGCGCTTAAAAAAACAGCTGCGTCTTGGTAGAGCGCTCGAACGCCAACAAGAGCTACCCGGGGAGGCGGTTCTGCGTGCTTCTTGGCCGCTCTTGCGGTCGTCGGCGACGGCAGCAGCATATCACCGCTGTCTCCTTCGAACACGTCAGCACAAGTGAATTCTATTTATTGTCACCTCGTTTAGACCTGACATTGGCACTGTAAGAGGTTGGTTCGTTTTGCAGCGCAAACAACAAACGCGGCTTTGCTTCGAATATGTACGTCGTAGAAAAATATATTTCGGGGATGTGATAACCCAATAGCTGACAAAAACTTGTGCCTTTTATGGGAATATAAGCCACGCGAAAATGTTAAGTACACTCAAAGGCTGTGCATTGTCAGATATGTGCCCACTCATGCCGTATAGTAAGAACCAAGGTATATGTAATGAAACCACGGGAAAATGAATGGTCTGCAAGTCAGGAATAAATAGAATAGTCGTACGGGAATGAAAAAAAAAACCGAGAGCAGCTTCTGAAATGCTAAAGACGTTTGTTTGAGCAAGGTAGTATTTACCAGACCAACTAGATGCGAAATGCACTGATATTTCGCTAGACATGGGGGGGGGGGTGAGGAGGAGGGCGCTCAACTATCGTTTGTTTACAAATGAGGAGCGAAATCAACGAATGAACGTTTTAGTAATCACACACACAAGCAGCGTGTTCACTTTTCGTTTGTTTTTCGCCTTCAACGATCGGCTGATCACTCGGCGGACGAATTTTTCGAAGAATACAGGGTAGGCAGTTCACAAGAAATACGAGGTGTCGTTGAAAGAGTTGATTGATTGATTGCAGGGTTTAACACGCCGACGCAACGGAGACGATGAGGCACGCCGTAGTGGAGGGCTCCGGATTAATTTTGACCACCTGAAGATCCTTAATGTGCGCCGAAATCTCGTACACACGGGCTCGTTTGAAGAGTGTCGTATATGATAAGGGTCTCTGATTTCGGTTTATGCTAGATTCTGCAGTCTCCCTGTGTCATACGACGATGTTTAGAAGAAGCGTTTGGTGGCGGTCGCGGATTACTCTATAAGCCCGTCTTCGCGCTTCTCGTGGAGGATAAATGTAACAGATGAATCTTTGCGAGCGCTCACCTCGGGACAAGACGACCCAGCATTATATTTGTCGTCGTGTGCTGACTCCGGAGTGTAATTTTGCATTATCCATCGTACTTCTTTGGTACAATGTTTGCGAAATTTATGCCGCATTGGCTTGTTCAGGGTACTGAGTAATATCTGATATGTGATATTGGCAGGCGTAACTTGCGTGCTGTCAGGTATGAGTGCTCCGCTAGATTTTGTAGTGCACAAAGTCGATTTACATCATAGTGTGTATGGCCGCAACATGACCATAGGAGGAAACACTGCTTACAGAGACACTGCCACTAAATTTCAGGGCAGCGGAATTGCAATCAGCTGCCTGCAAATGCTCGCTTCGGGACGCTGGCCTGTTACACAGGCCCGACGCTCATATAGATCTTTCTAAGATCGCGTCATAAACGTTTATACTCTCGTGAACCCACCAGGCTTGCAAACAGAGTGCCTGCTCCACGTTATTCGGTATTTCGAACGGGGACAAACGGTAAATCGTTGTCTTGAACGAGCCCCAAAAGCAACGGCGACAGGGGAGAGCGGGCCGGGGACTCCCGCTCCTGCTTTCGAAACGGGCCGCTAGGGGGATTTCAGTAGCGCCCCTACAGGCCGCGCTCGAGGCGTATATCTAAATGATATTTTTGATATCCCTTTTCTAGTTCATCTCGTAGCTTACGCTGATGATATTACAATGCTTGTCACAGGAAACACGCTAGCTGAGTTATCACTCTGTGGCAACCAATTTTAAGTGCGATGCACTTTATAAGCGACCCCAAACCATCCACCGCCGGCGGCGGCGGCGTCCGCAGCCCTGCTCTCCCTAGCAACGGCGCAGAGCGGAGAGGAGCTTCTGTAGCAACGGCGCAGTGACGTCACTCACCACGTGACGCCACGCCCTCACCGCTCCCTCGCGGCGCGGCGGTGTGCGCCGCGCGCATCCCTCTCCTCACCCGGCAGCTGCCGTGCGCCGCTGCGCGCGTCCCCCTCCCCCTTCGCTCGCTCCTCCTCTCTTCTCGCTGGCTGCAGCTGCGCGCGCACCCCTCTCTCTCTCGCGCGCCCGCCTTCTCTCTCAGCCACCTGTCTCGGCGCGCTCAGCGCGGCGTACCCCCCTTTATTGGCGGTGAGCTCGACCACGGGCGGCGCTGCGAAGTGCGCCTCCGTGACGTCAGCTTAGGGATCCTCGCATATGTAGTCTGCTTCACTCGGGCTCGCTCTCCCCGCTATTTCTTTGCGCTCAGTTGACGTCTGATGCTTGTGCGCACCAGATTTTGCGAGAGCGCAACTTTTTATCATAACAACACACTTAAAATCACATAAACTAGCTCAGGGCGTGAGTTTAAGTATACTTTTGGATACCGCTACGGAAGAAACATTGCCGGCGTCACCCCATTCCTTGCGAAGCCGGTCCTATGCGGAGCGGGAAGAGTCGGAGCTAGGCGTCAGCTTCTGTATTGAGCAATCTTTCTAACAAAGAAAACAGCCAGGTGCTAGTAACCGACAGCAACGAAAATACAAGACCAAAACAAATTCCAGGCCTTTGGGGCTGTCGGCTTTGGCAGAAGGCATTGCGATTCCCGGTAATCATATGTAAGGTAGAACAGTTTTTGCAACCTTGCCGAACGCTCGAAAGTGTTGCATCACATCACTTTACGTTGTCATGGCATTAAAGTATGCCGACATGCGCTATGGCACGCAAAAAATGTAAATTGAGTTCCAAATAACCTTCTGTAAGTACAGGCGTGTGCTGGCTTTATACCAGGTTTCCAACCAATATGAAGGTTCATTGATCAAAACAAGTCACGTCTACGGTAAAGATGCAGTGACACTATGCTTGTTCAGACCTGGGGGGCTATTTTTTTACATTTCCTGCAGCCATATCTTCCCAATATTCAGATATGCGTTATAGGAAAACTGCACTCAAGAGAATATGGAAGATGAGGAGGGGGAGGAGGGGGAAACTTTAACTTTAAAATCGAGCTGATTAGTGGGCTGGGTCATCAGTCCAGGACAAGAGAGTAAGAGTAATCCTCTTCAATCCATCGGACGTCATCCCGAGTAGACCACGATTTATTTTTTACACCTGGAAGCGTTGGAAAACGATAAAGAGCTGCTAGGAAATATTTATCGGTTTCGATTGCAGTAATATATGCACGTATGCTATTTATTGTCTTTGTTAGCGTGTATATCAAGCCTTCAACACAGTAATCATGTCATAATTGGTCGTGTTGAGAGTCAGTTCGTTGTGATAATGATGGTTACGAGAGAAATTCAGAGCACAAAAGCTGCCTTCGAGTACTCTGGGCAACGTTGCCTGGGGCGCGATCGCAGTGGCGTAGCACAAACCTTCTCTTTGTATTTGCATGTGAATACGCAACGCACGCTGCGGATATGCATCTTCTTGCACGCATTCATAACGAAATCCAATTTGTGAAAAAGGGAATGTATGCCATACAGCCTTAAGAAAATATACACACAATATTTGTGAGCCTACCAAACATTCCCAAACGTGCTAATAAGACGTTTGTGATGGTGCAGAAAAACTAGTGCGTTGGGAATAGAAGAAAAAAAAACATTTATCTGATACTAGTCAACAACAATGAAAGAAATAGAAGACGGCCGTTTTATTTCCTGCTGTGCGATGCACGTGTATACGGAGGGAACCGCCGCTGGGCGCATAGCATTAGACTCTTGAGTCTTCATAAAAGCATCTCAAAAACAATTCAGGGAAGCCTATGCATTTCGAACACTTATCGAGGAGCTCTGAGCGCCGAACCCCGCGAATAAGCAAGGAAGGACGAGTTATAAACGATCTTCCGACCGAGGCTCTCAAGAAGGTTGTTCTCTCTCTCTTCAAGTGTTGCAAACGTGTGGGGGATACAGACTGAAGTTATTCAGATGTGTCAGAAGCTGGCAAAAATAACTGGATTACTAGAAACACGCTTTTTGATGCCCTAAAGCATCAAAGCGGGCGATTTTAGCGCAGGCACTGCTGCCCCTCACAAGCGGAGTGTAGCAGACGACAGCGGCCCGAGTCCCTAAGCTGACGTCAGAGCCAGGGGGCGCCACTCAAACATCTCATCGCCAATATGCAGCGATAAACCGCTAGACCTCCGTGGGTCGGCTCGCGCGCGCTCTCTCGCTACAGTCTCCTGCTCGCTCTGCTCCAGTTTAGACCGTTCGCTGGCTGGGCGCCTCTCAAGGCGATGTCAGAATTACTACGCCGTGTACTCTCGGCGCAAGAAATGCATTCGCACTTCCTCACGATTTCCTTCGGGGAGGTGGGGGCAATTTTTTTTGGAATATTTTGGTTGCTGGTGCAAAAGAAATCGTCTTAAGGTTAATACGTATAAAAAGAAAGCTGTGATATATAGAACAAAAACTAGAACAGTAAGCGGTGACATCGACTTGCTTTTGGGAAATGACAAGATTGACATCGCGTCCAGTATAAACTCTCACGGTGTCGTATGCTCCGAGACGCTGAATTGGGATATACAGGTTCGCAGTGTTAGAGCTAAAATGAACAAATTAAATGGCTTGTTATGTGAACATAGGTTAACACTTCCCACACAAGTTAAACTGCTCATTTACAACGCATATATTGTACCTGTGATCACTTATTGCCACACGGTTTGGGGAACGACGACAACTTCTTCTTGTTGCGCAAAAAAAGCAATGAGGCTGATAGCTATTATACCATGGAATGCTCACACAGAAGAATACTCCAGGCAGTATAATATTCTTAGAGTAACTACCCTGTATACATATAGGCTTCTTTGCATTCACAAAACTGCTGTAACAATGAACAATGCCTTCATGATAACAATGTTTAAACTAGTGCGTCATGGACCTACTTATATTATACGTCACTTTAATCCATAGATCCTACCACTAAGCCGCACCAAATACCGCACACAGTCTTTATGTTGGAATCTACCCAAATACCGTATAAACGCGTGTAAGGGCCGCCCTTTTTTTTCAACAAATGAGGGCCAATTTTCAGGGTGCGGCCCATACACGCGACGTACAATTTTTTTTAAGTAAAAAGAACGCACCAGCTAGCGAACGCCCGACGCTAGCGAACGCACCAGCTAGCGAACGCCACACGCCCGACGCTCATATAGATCTTTCTAAGATCGCGTCATAAACGTTTATACTCTCGTGAACCCACCAGGCTTGCAAACAGAGTGCCTGCTCCACGTTATTCGGTATTTCGAACGGGGACAAACGGTAAATCGTTGTCTTGAACGAGCCCCAAAAGCAACGGCGACAGGGGAGAGCGGAGCACACGGCAGCACATCGCAGCACACGGCATACGTGCTTAATCGTTGTCGCTCAACGAGTCCTCAGGCTCGGAGTCCGACGGGGTGTGTTGCGGAGCATCGTCCTCCCACAAGCATTCATCTTCAGCGCCGTCCAAGCTGTTTGATATACCGATGACCTTGAAGCTTCGGGATACAACGTCCGCCGCCACCACTCCACGCGGACAGGATCCAACCGAGAACAGTCGCAAGCGGTGGCCTCTTCAGCCGTCCGGTCGGCGTCCGCTCGTGGCTGCCGCTTGCCATCCACTCAGTGTAAAGCCTTCGGAATTCAACCTAAAAGGTCGGTTCACGCTTACGTCCAATGGCTGCAGCATTCCAGTGAAGCCGCCTGGAATCACGGCCATGTCTGTGCCGACGCGGCGCAGCTGTTCCTTCACCTTATCGGTAAGGTGACCGCGGAAGCTGTCTAACACCAACAGTGACCGTTCGGCCAACAACGCTCCCGGTCGGTTTTGCCAAACACATTTCACCCAGTCGAGCACCAAGTCATCGTTCATCCAGCCCGTTTCTTGGGCTCGAACTATGATACCCTTGGGGAACGCTTCGTTGGGAATCCTCTTCCTTTTCAACACAACGTACGGGGGTAGCTTCCGCCCGTCCGCGGTCACACAAAGCATCACTGTGCAGCGTTGGCGCTCAGCGCCGGTGGTCCGCACGGCGACGCTGTTTTTGCCTTTCAGTTCGACTGTGTAATTCTCTGGGCAGTCAAACCACACAAGAGTTTGATCAGCGTTCGCAATTTGCGACAGCGGATAATTATGCTGATGGCGAAGGCCGATGACGTGCTTATGAAAACTAAGCACCTTGTCGGTGTAGTCTTCTGGCAGCCGCTGGCACAACGTGGTCCTTCGGCGAAATGAGAGCCCCTTCCTTTTCGGAAATCTTCGCACCCAGCCAGCACTAGCCTTGAAAGTCCCGGCCGGTATGTTCTTCGCACGTGCCAAGGCTAGTGCCTTCACGCGCAGCATGTCCTTTGTGAGCGCAAAACCATCGTTCCGCACTTCAGTCACATAGCGGAACAAGTCTTCTTCCAGTTCCGGAAACTTGCACGGCTTTCCTCGGAAAGCGCGCTTTTTGCTGTTGGTGTTTTCCAAAGCTTCCTTTTGAGCGCACCATCGTCGAACACACTTTTCGTCGTCGTCGAATTTTCTGCCGGCAGCGCGTTTCCCGTGCTCGAGAGCGAACTCGATGACCTTCAACTTGTAGCCAGCCGTGTAGCTATTCAGGTGCTTGCCCATCGTGCCACAACGTAAACGCTCATTAAAAGACATGCAAACATGAGAGGCAATGCAGAACTCCAGCAAATGGCCGGCAGAACCAGCAGAACTGCACACGTTGGTGATGCTAATGCCGAGCGTGTTTCCGTCTCCAAAACGCTGTAACGCCAAAACTTCCGGTGACGTCACAAAAAATAAAAAACAAAAAACAAATACGCAGAAGCCGTCTATGCGTTAAGTAGTAATAAGGATAATCATAAAAAGTAAAAATATCGCTGCGCGTGTAAGCATTTGCATCGAAACGTTTCACGCATTAACGAAAGTGGGGTGGATGCGCCACGAGCGCCTACTAGTGGTAGAAAGCACCCGTAAAAAAAAAAAAGAAACAATGGCGTCTTCTGATGTGTGCGATTTGTCCACGAAGTTTGTGTAGGAACTGTTACGAATGTAGTGCATCATAAGGCTCTAAAGTCGTCTGTGCCATGTGTGTCTTGCCAAGTCGTCATTTGTACGCGAGGAAGTCGTGGTGGGCTGTTTTTACTCGTAGCGTCGTCACCTATCTCCTGCCGAGAACGTCCTGGCTTCATTTGTTGCTGGTGTGTTGTGTGTCTGTGTAAAATCTCCCTGAAGGAATTTGAGTGGCTTTGTTCTACGACAGCAGTGGTGACAAGCTACAAGGGTTCTTTTTCTGGCTGTGAACATGGGCTCACCCGACGTTAAACGTGAGGCCTACGTAGCTGCTGTTACAACTCACATTCTAGTTCACTCTACTGACAACGGAAGGTATCCTTTACGGAGTGGTTTCGCAGGTTGCTCTGGGTGGTAGTACAATCGGAGCAACGATGCGTTTTTATCCTGTACACAATCGTCTGAGACTGCGTATCTTACAAAGCAGTATGAATGAGCGCGAATATTGTTCAGGTAATCAAATGCGCTGGCGTTTATGTTTCATGACGTCTATGGACTATGGTTGTTCGTAAGCATAAGTAGTTATGTCGGCTGTACAGATACACTGCACTGCACATCGTGTGTGTGTGTGTGTGTGTGTGTGTGTGTGTGTGTGTGTGTGTGTGTGTGTGTGTGTGTGTGTGTGTGTGTGTGTGTGTGTGTGTGTGTGTGTGTGTGCGCGCGCGCGCGCGTACGCATATTACAGAGGTGGTGCCACATGTTGGCATCGACGGATAATATGGCGGCACCTGGTGCTTCTGCGGGCCACTACATCTTTCCCTCCCGGGGAACAAACAATCATTAGACTAGACAGTCCTGTCTGCACAAATCACCAATACGGTCACCGTTTGTGTGCAGAAATCGCCAATACAGTCACTGTCTGTATGAGCCCTGACAGCTGTCGAATCACTGCACGTAATCTTGGAAGTGCACTGGAGGTCTGCGATTTCTCCTGGGCCGGTCAGGTGGTGGCCCTGGCATTGAGTCCGTTTCCCTCTACCGGTACACTGCACTCCTCAGTGCCAGAGCCTGGAGCCAGACTTTGTGGCTGCGAACCTTGCGGCTGTGGTGGGCTCGGTGGCACATGTGGTGGTACAGCGCGTGAAGACTCGAGTTGATCTGCGGATGAACTCGCAGATTGTGTTTGTGGCGGACCCCCAGGTGCAGTGATCCAAGTCTTCGATGGTGCAGCTCTACTTTGGTAGTCCGTCAACGAGGGCATGTTGTACGTGCAAGAGTTGTCCTTAGTTTCTTGCCCTGGTGATGCCTCTTTTGGTACCGCTGATAGCTGTGAAGCGTTCCAAGTTCGACCGTCTTCCAAATAGAAGGACCAGCGGCCAATTTTTTTGAGGATCTTTAATAGTGGTCCATAACTTGGAGCCAGGAACTTGTCCAGGAACTGGTTTATTCACTCGTATGTAGGTGCCAACTTGGAACTTGGGGACTCTTGCAGCTCGCTGTTGTTCAGCGTATTCCTTACTTTTTCGTTCACACTCTGCGACTCTTTTCCCGAGCGGACTCATCTCCCGTGAAGGATTTGTGCTGAAGTCAGCTGTCAGCTGACCAATGACGTCCAAAGAAGTTCTCATGTGTCGGCCATGTAGAAGAACGGCCGGGGAGAGACCGGTGGTGCTGCGAGGGGTGGCTCTGTATACTCCCAAGTACTCAGTCACAGTTTCCTTCACTGGACGCTGCTCCAGGAGAGCCAGTTGAATGTATGACTTCAGTACACGATCAAATCTCAACGAGACCATTTGCCTGTGGGTTGTACACGGCAGAAAAGTGTGGTTGATTCCACGGTCTTCAAGGAAGGACTAAATTCCCTTGATGTCGACCGTGAACAGACACTATTTCAGTAGGGTAACCCTCACGTACGAAGAGTGCTAGAAGCAACTTCGTCACCGTGTGAGTGGTAACGTCAGTGCAAAAAGCCACTTCTGGCCATTTTGAAAAATAATCAACTACTGAAATGGCAAATCAGTAGTCTCCAGGTGCACGCTGAAAAGGAGCAACAACGTCAATAGCTATCTTGTCTCAAGGTTTGTCAGGAAGAGGAATTGGCTGAAGTGGTGTGGGTGAGATCTTGGCACTTTTTTCCGCGTGCTGACAAATGGAACTGCGGATAGCTGTTGCATCATGTTTGCCTAATTCTGGCCATCATACTTCTCTCGTAGGCATTGTTTGGTTTTCACGATACGAGGGTGGGATTTGTGAGCCAGCTGGACAAAAGTCGCTGTGAGTTTGACAGGAACTACGATGCGCTTAGTACGGAAGAGCATGCCATCAACTGCTGTCAACTCTTTTCGGACTTCATAGTATGGAGTCAGCTTAGGTGCCCGATTCTTGCGGGGCGGCCACGATGTCTGCACGTAACGGGAAACTTCTCGGAGAGTGTTATCCTCCACTGTCGCTTGTCTCAGTTCATCTTGACGTACAGATGTCACCAGAGACTATTTCTTCAGACTCGTGTGGTTTCGTGGTGGGCGGTGACAACTTGTTTGAGTGCTGTGGATGCATTTTGGGGCCTTGTGTCAACGTTTTACTTGGTTTGTGTCAATGTTTGGCCATAGTAAGGCAGTGTAATTCTGTGCCCACAATCTGGAGACCAAATGCTTGTACGGCGTCAATACCCAGAAGTGATGTTCCACGTTGGGTAATGTGGAAGGTCACTACAGCTGTTTCCGATTTGTGCACAGTGAGGGCAGGGAACTGACGCACAGGAATTTTTCGACGTGAAAAATCCAGTAATGTTGGTTGCGATTTCTTCAGCTCAATTTGGTCTATGAATAGGTTTTGAAAGCTTTGTTCTCCCATTATCGATACAGCTGAGCCAGTGTCCACTAAACATTTTATGATGCGCCGGGGTGATGCCAGAGAAACAGGTTGAACCCCGACATAAATGTAGACACCCGTACGCTTAATTATCATCAGAGTGAACAGTAAGAATGTTCATGACACTCTCAGCCTTCCTCTGGAACAATTTCGGCGACTCAGGCCGGGCGTCTTCCACGCCCGCTACGCAAACTTCGACAGTACTGTTGAAAGTGACCTCGAGGTGGCCACACGTGAAGCAGGTTCAACCGCGGGCTACGGAGGTAGACAGTTGTCAGTTTTGTGCGCCGCAATTTCCACACGCGGCTGTGTTTCCGGAGTACGGGATGACAGCGCCACTACATAGGACACTACAGTAGCATTCTTTACAAGTTATGAAAAAGGAACCAAAGACATTGCTGGGTTTGGACCCCGTCATTGCAAAAATCTGAAAGTATGTGGCCCTGCGGCATTACTTCACGTGTTTTTGATAAATTGATTTTAAAAATCCACATACACGCAGTGTTTTATTATGCCTTCTACGCTGCTGGTTCGTTGTTCCCGTTGCTAATGAAGGTGGCATCAAAGCGGCCGACTAAGGGTGCACTGATCTCAAATTGGCGTTATTTTGTTGGCAGTGTTGGATTCTGTCTGAAGTGTCGTCAGCTATTAAAGTTATTTTGGAATTGTGCAGTGCATTTCTGAGGAATGAACACAGCAATTTATCTTTCCTTTATTTTTCTTCAGAGTCTGTAGAATGACCTTCGTGAGCAATAAAAATGTGCTTTTGAAATTGTGCTTCATAGCGATGGCTGGAGTTTCATGATTACATTTTGGTGCTTGTGCAGTTTAACAGTAGAGTATAAATTTTTCTAAAGGAGTTTACAAAGTGTATTGGCAAACAGTCAGGTGTCCAGCGTCCCCTTACAACGATAGAGCCATTATTCTACCAAGTGGAACAATTTTTTTAGAGACTTCCCATAAATCTTTAGTTTGTTTAGATGCAACACCTCTTCCATACACTTGGAAGTTATTATTGTTCTAGCAACTATGACGAGTTGAAGGGGCTTCAGAGTTCTGTGTCACTGATTTTCAAGCATGCACAGTTGCATCTGATTATGCAGCTGCGGTAAGAATAGAAAATGATGCGGCATATCAGAATAGTTCAGGACCTTAGCGCTTCATGTTGCTGCATTTCAAGAATATTCTGGCTGTACAGCTGCAGTAAGAATAGGAACCAGTTGCCCAGCAGGTTGCAATGGTTTGATGTCAATCTTTCGAGGTGCTAATGTTGCTCCTTTGCAGAGGTGGGCTGTTGCTTCTAACTAGAAGGCTACGACAAGAATTGCAGACTTATGTAGTACGCTGGAATGGATTCATGTGAGGCCCTCGGTCTGTAAAGCCGCTGCTTCTCAAGCACACCTCTTGCTTACAACCGTGAAGCCGCGGTGAGAGAACATGCCAGAGACTGTGAAGTTGGTGCTTCTCATGAACACAAGTGTAATTTTTGTATAGGACCCACACCTCCACCATGACCTTTGCCAGCTCTCCCAGTATTGGCATTTTCAATGTGCGTGCACAGCCTGGACAGCTTTCATGGTGCGGAAAACACTACTCGAACACTGCGCCATGAAATAATTTTCTTTATGTTGTGCGACGGCTTATGAAGACACGGCATCACTTTCACCTTGTTTTCATCGGGCCTCTGCACTTTCGTTTTGCCTTTTAAACTTGATACGGAGGCAGTCTGCAACCGCCTTAAGCACTGGTGTCAGAAAACCCTATGAGTCTGGCGGTCAATGTGTTCCTGGATTACGTGGACACAACTTTTCTGCAGTGCACTGCAGGAACGTAATGTGGCTATGCCTCATCAGCGATGGCTCAGAGGTACTGCACTCGCCTCATATGGGGGAAGTACTGGGTTCGAATCTGCTCACCGCCGGGCACCCACTGGTTTCTTTAATGGGTACAGGTGTCCCTGGTCGAGTGCGGACCTTTGAAAGGATAACTCACGCCTGGAAAGCTGCCTTTACCCTTGCGAGGGGCTTCCGACCTTTGTCAATCTGGTGGGGCCCCGGCCTTCTACAACACCGCATTGCCGAAGGAAGGAAGAGTCTGGCGGCATGTCCTACCACAGGCGGTTACTGAGTAGAGTGTGCAGCGTAGCTGTGGAAGTCACCATGTGCATTCGTGTGCCTTGGTGGTGCCGGGCACCTATTGAGAAAATAGGTACAAGCCTGGTGCTCGGCCCTTGTTACCACTAGAAGATGCTCCTCGCGTGTGACTACACTTGAAAAGTTGACCCAGCTTGTACAGGAAATCACCTCTATGCAATAAGGTGGCTGGAAAGTGCAATCTTTTTTTTTTTGGTTTGTGTCCCCACACGATTGATCAAATCAATATAAGAAAAAGGGACTGCTAGCACACATCTTCACCTCAAAAATTGCAATTAATGGGACAAAAAGTCTACGCAAATTGTAGCGAAAACTGGAAAGCGGCAATAAAGTACATAAGTAGTTTACTGAAACACTGGCACTGTCGCCAGTTACTGAAATTTTAGAAATTGGAGCTGAGCTGGTGGTAGATAGTGGCATTGGAGCTGTAGAGAATAAGTGAAAAAAGTTTTGTCAATGGCACCTGCATGATTTCGGTGACACAGGTTTTGGGAATTACATTCTCAGATGTAGGCTATAATTTATATTTTAACCCATTAAACGCCGCTACTAGATGTGGCGCAGAAAAAAAAACTGTTTCAGCTTGGCTAGAGGGTAGAGTTGTACATGGAAAAACGATTTTATTTCACTGACATCAGTAGTTTACAAAATACACAGTGTTCCCAAATGGGAACAATGCCCTAAGCGTACCGATGCTCGGGTGGTTTCCATCCTCCCCGCAGGGCCAGCAGCAACGCGTGTTACTCCATGCGCGCTTTATTTTCCCTCATGGTAGGCAGCCGAACAGTGAATGTGGAGGGCGACGCTGCACATCTGGCACTTCATTCGTGTGTTTTTGGTGCACTGGCGGCAGCGGCTCTGCTTTCCCAACGGCACTAAATGATGGCCGTGGCCTTCCTTGCTGTGGAAAACAAGAACACCTGAAGGGCCAGGCCGTTCTCTGGTGACTAGCTTTTTGGTCAGCAGACCTTGCACGACGAGCCTTGTGAACTGAAGCTGGTCAAGTGGCGGTTGACTTCCTAGTTCTGTGTACAGCCTCCAGGCTGCAACGCGCAATGTTACTAGCGTATTGCTGAGTAACGGCCAATACCACTTCTTACCATGCAGGCAAGGACGATAGTCGCTGATGAACCTATCAAGTAAGTCGACGCCACCCATGTGCTTGTTGTATTGTTGTATGACTCTCGGCTGGGGCACTGGTACTCGCTTTCGTTCCCTTTGGCTGTAGCGTGTGGCTGTGGCAGTTGGGTGAATGTCATCATAATTTGTGGCAACGCACACACACTTATTGTCATTCCACTTCACAGCCAGGACGTCGCCATCGCACAGAAAATCAAAAGTCCCTCTGCTTTGACGGGCTAGTTCCTTCGAATCCTGAAGTGGGCATTTCTTGAGGCGGGCCTCCCTCGCGGTTCCTGTTGCTCGGAATCCACGTTCTTTCAGCTCTTGCAGCAAAGCGTGTGACGTGAAAAAATTGTCCATGAAAATAACATGGTTTGTAGGCACATCAATGCACTTTAGAGCGCTCAAAACAACGCGCGTTCCAAGTGGTACTTTCATGTCATCATCGTCCTTTTTGCCGCAGTAGATATCAATGTTGAAGGGATAACCCGATGACGAGCAAAGGATCCATTCCTTGTAACCAAATCGTATTCGTTTCCCCTTTATGAACAGTTTGCAGCTGTGCCGACCAAAACACGGCACCGTCTGCTCGTCCACGCTGAGATTCTCCGAGAAAATGCCGAACTGCTGAAGGAAGCTATTGACAAGCCTGAGTAGAGGTCTTATCTTTGCCATCTTGTCAGCCTTCTCAAGGTTTTCGCTGTCCGATACATAGATATAGCTCTTTATTAGCCGGAATTTCGCGCGGCTCATTGTGCTTGCTACCAAAGGAACACTGAGGTCCTCATCTTTCGACCAATACAGGTCAGAGCGTGGCAGCTTGTGGTAGCCACTCAAGAAGAGAATGGCGACAAAATCAAGTATGTCCTTTTCAGTTATGTTGACGCTGTGGTCGTTGTGTTGCTTGGCATAGCGATTGGATTCTTCAGTTATGAGACCTACAATTTCCATGTTGAGTAGGCGGGCAAAGAGATTGAAGGGCTCCTCATCCACAAGCTCGGCATGGGTCACTCGCAGTGGCTAAAACTGAGTTTCTACTATCGGTCCCGAATACTGAGTAGTTCGTCTCCAGTTGGGGGAGTTTTGAGATGCTTTTTAAGAGCGAATGCTCTTTATAAGCGACCCCAAACCATCCACCGCCGGCGGCGGCGTCCGCAGTGCTCCTCTATATTTAAGAAAGAAACAGCATCCGGCGCCAGGTTTCGATCCGAGGACTTTGCGGGCCGCAGCCCGACGCTCTACCGAATAAGCTACGGACGCGACGCTGATATCGGTGTCAGAACGCGCCTTATATCTTTAACGCACTCAAACTACGTCGTCAGCGGCGTGCGTTGGCGACTCAGCGGCGTTATAGCGGCTTGATAACTGCGTGGTGTACACGTGATACTACAAACCTGATGGAAGAGATGGAAGAGAAGGCGGCGAGGTGGTGGGCTGCGGGGGCCGAGCGCAAGCGCCGCAAGCGGGCCGACAACCGTGCATTCGCACTTTCACATTCTCCCCCTCGGGGAAATGCGGGGGAATTTTTTATTTCGGTCTCGGGGGTGCTGCTTCTTGGAGAGTTCCTCCACATTCGTCGTCATCAGCCGTGTGAACTTCAACCTCACCCGCAACATCATTCGGTAGAGAGGCTACAACGGCGATATCACTGTCGCCCTCCTCCTCATCCGTGAGAATATCGTCCGCGTTCTGGGGAGGTAGCAGCACAACATCAGCAGCTTGTGCAGAATCGTCGGAGAGAACCATTTCCACCGCTTCCTCCAGCGTGAGAAACTTTTCTCGAGGCATCTGGGAGAAAAAAGAGGTGTTGAAGACGACAACACTCACCCGCAGTACGGCTGCTCCCACAAACCTCTTCGGGCCAATGTTCCCAATTGGGAACATGCAAACATTTCTCCTCATATATACGTTATCCATGCAAACAGTTACTCCATTTCGCGTGTCGTAATAATAAACACATTCAAAAAGAAAATACAATAATTAGATTCTGACCCGGCTATTAAAAACTTACCTTTTTCCGCCGAGTTTGTCCGTCCGAGATAGCCCTTGCTTATATCGTTCCGTCCAGGCGGAACGCCAAACAGCGTTCCCGGCTCACAACTCGCAGTGAAGGCAGTCTGTGTGCATTTTTACCATACCGCTACCGCTCACTGTTAATTAGTAAATACCCTTAATAATTACATCGCTAATTACAGCTTCGGCGACGGGCCTCGGGGCAAGCAACCGCACTGAAATGGTCCATGTGAAGAGCTTGGCATACTGCTGAAAGACAATGCGATCACAACCATCACAACCATTGTCACTCGAGTATGTAAACACAAGCAGCGCGCCATCGCCTCCTGTACGATGATCGCGCTCGCCCGCTGTTTATTATTATTATTTTTTTGATAACTGCTACAGACACACAACACACCAGCAACAAATGAAGCCAGGACTTTCTCGGCAGGAGATAGGTGACGACGCTCCGAGTAAAAACAGCCCACCACGACTTCCGACTTCCTCACGTACAAATGACGACTTGGCAAGACACACACGGCGCAGGCGAGTTTAGAGCCTTGTGATGCACTACATTCGTAACAGTTCCTACACAAACTTCGTGGACAAATCGCACACATCAGAAGACGCCATTGTTTCTTTTTTTTTTTTTTACGGGTGCTTTCTACCACTAGTAGGCGCTCGTGGCGCATCCGCCCCACTTTCGTTAATGCGTGAAACGTTTCGATGCAAATGCTTACACGCGCAGCAATATTTTTACTTTTTATGATTATCTTTATTACTACTTAATGCATAGGCGGCTTCTGCGTATTTGTTTTTTGTTTTTTATTTTTGTGTGACGTCACCGGAAGTTTTGGCGTTACAGCGTTTTGGAGACGGCCGAGCGTGTTTCCGTCTCCAAAACGCTGTAACGCCAAAAACACGCTAATGCCGATATGGATAGCGCCATCTATCGACAATGCTTAAATACTTGCATGCGCGCGCGCATTTTGAATACGTATGGGTCAACGAAAGTGTTGGTGCGGCGCGTACACGGATTTTATTTTTCGAATATGTAGTTGAGAGAAACAGGGTGTGGCACATACACGGGTGCGGCCCTTACACGCGTTTATACTACTTAAATGTTCTCGATGGTAATAACTTTAATATTTGAATGTTTTCTACAACAACTTTCATAGAATTGATGCATCTTCTTGAGCCTTCGACCGAATAGGCTAATCTAAGTAGCATTTTACAGTGAAATGTCACGATGTATTATTATCGCTGTATTTTTCTTGCCTTTGACATTAGAATTGTGTAATGGTACATGTGTGGAATTGTGTACTTGTATATATTTAGAATTGTATAACAATGTTTTTACCGATTTGAATTTCTGTAGTTGTGTATAATTTTCAAATCGTCGCGTTGCGTTTGTGCTCTACCCACATAACTGCTAAGTGGGGCGTAAGCGGTCTTCAAGCTGCATATGGCAGCTTCTTCCCTTCCGTCCTCTCTCATTGTGTACTTTGTGTACTTTGTTTGAGAGAAATAAAACATATCATATCGAAAAATAAAGTTCGCTTTGCGGGAAATATGACTTCTTTAATTATCGCAACGACAGTTAACAGCTCCGATTCGTTCCCCGAAGCGGTGTCTCACACTGACCGAGAGGCACCGACAGCGCATTTAACTCGTCACGGAACCACCACGGTCACATGCAGAGCACGAATGTGGAAGTGAATTGCACAACAACAGATTATCCTGTGCGAAATTTCCCGTTTCTGCTCCGTTACATGACGTATTGCAAATATTATGATTGGCGGCGAGCGTCTCATTCCAGTTTTAACACCCGCAAATATTGCGTCCGTCGTTCCACCAGAGTCATTCCGCACATAAATCGACTCTGTAAAGGCTGGCGGGCCTTCTGCGATTCGGAATAGGAGACATGTGCCCACGCCCATTGAAAATCCCCTTTTGTGAAAATATACGAGCTTCAGGGAGCACTAAAAAATAGAAGCCCTAAACGCTACACTTTTACAAAGATCAATTCACTTAATCGACAACCGCTCATCTTTATTCTCTAATCGCCTTGCTTTAATATCTTGAATTAAGTCTACTTCTCGGCGTAAAGATAAACATTGATTACCTTAAAAATACCACGAAGTGCGGAACTGTCAGCTGAGTTGTAAAAAAGTGTTACCCTAGTAGTAACCTTTTTTCAATGGCGATGGAGACGCAAAGTTAGCAGAAGCCTGTGCATTGATAGAGAAAAAAAATCTTCGTTTCTATTACCCTTTCTCGGTAGTGCAATTTTGTGTTACAAAACGAGAACGTCTGTAATTTAGGCAATAAAAGTTTACCTAAAACAAATGGCGTACACACAATTGTAGGTATATTGTCGCCTACAAAAATACTGTGGTATAGCCCTTCATCCAATGTGAGGTGCGGCTTTAACGAGATTACAAAAAAATGACGATGGAGGGAAGACGCCTGTTTTAGGACTGCCCGAAGAGAGCCTAGAAGTGTAACTGCCGCTACAACTAATGTCACAACCGAAGAAGTGGCGGCACAGGTCTTGTAGACAGGACACTACTTAAAACTATGTCGAAAAATTCATGTCTTTTTAGTGTTTTGGAGAGCATTTTTTATACGTTAAAATTGAATAGCCTTTAATTAGAGGATACTTATAACTTTACGCCAGCAGACCTACCACTCCCGCTGATAGCGTGACGTGGTCCGTTGTGATACGCGTAAAGAGAACACTTCAGAGACTCCTCGTAGAGGGATTTGGCTTTCATCTTAAAACGCTTGTTGCAAACGGAAAAAAATAACTTCTAGGTAAAGCGCAATTTTATTTTCAGTTCACTCTTTTTTGTTTTTCTTAAAAGAGCTTAGATGAATTAAACTATCTAAACACAGCTCTTTGAAATACTGCTCCTAAAAACCGACTTTGTTTTATGAACTCTACGCATAATGGTTGTTCTCAGAGGCGCAGCTGTCATATACAGGGGATGAACGTAATGTGTTGCGGCAAGCGGCTCATGTACGTGGCAATCAGGGATAACAAAGGCATTTAGAACAAAAAAAAAAACACTGCGCAATTGCAAGAAGAAGACAGCTGTGGACGACATTTCCTGGAGCGAAAAATCATTCCACAAGAGCTTATCCAACAAAAATAGTTTTCGGTACGAATAATTTGTGAATTGTCGCGTGCGAAGAACTTCCTCGAATACTGGTACTGTAAGTATTCCTCAAAAATTATTCATGAAACCCTACAAAAGCACACCGCCTTTACTACGCTGCAGTACTCTCAATGCATATCAACAATCTCCATTCCTTTGCCGATAGTATATTGCGCAGTTTCCGCTTCGGCGAGCGCTATAACCAAACAAAGGCTTCGGCGGCGCTAATGCGAAGCAGTAGCAAAAATTTGTGCCGTAAATTTCATCTTTTATACGTAGTGATACTAAAATACCTTACATTGGTGGGTGAACAGTTTCAATGAAAGGTTCGAAACACCCTAATAAAAATGAAACTATCAGGCATACAATCTGAACTCAGCTCCAAGATGCGAAGAGTCCCTTTTACTTCCGTGCGCGGGTCTCGTGCGAAACAGAAAATTTCTCCCGTGAACACCCCATAGGTCATGATAAAAAAAAGGTCACTTATCGTCTCTTTACTCTGTGATCCGTACGACTATTTATCCGCAAATGTGTATTTTTTTTGGACCTCCAGTCTTTTATTGTAAAAAGAGTCAAAGCGGGTTCTCTGCAGATGAGGTGTTCAGCGGAACGTATCATGCTGAGTTCGTTAGATCAAGAGGCCACTACTGCGTTTATGCTTACTGGGAGAAGGCTTCACTTTTATTACTCATTACTGATTCATGTTGAGTAGCTTGGCGGATTCCGTGTAGATGGAATACCAGGGAAATGACCAGCCGTAATGAAGTACGCACGTTCGGTCCTAGGTATACTCGGGAACACTTAAAGCACATTACCCGCAGAGGTGGCTCTGCGGATAAGCCTTTGTGCAGCTCACCCGAAGTCACGTGGTCGATACCGGCCGCTGTAGCTACTTTGATATGGAGGCAAAAAGTGAAATCACCAGCGTGTAGGGATTTCGGCGCACAATAAATATCACCAGGTGCTCAAAACTCATTCGGAGCCTTCCATCATGGCTGGTATCATAGCACTAGCGCAGTTTCGGCGTCTAAAAACCACAAATTCTGAGAGCACACTCTAGCTCAAACAGGGAATGGGCATCATTATAAAGTAATATAGCATCCCCGGGAAAACATATGCAGCAGCGCTGCGGGGATTCTGAACAACAAAGTAATTCCTTTCAGGAAACATAGGGAACATCAGACAACGTGACAAATCGTGCTCTTATAAGTGGGAAAGTCGGGGATTTTCTAAAAAAACGTTTCAGTTGTTCGTGTGAGCATAGAAGCTTACAAGATTGTTTGTTGTGCTGGCCGGGATAATGGTCGAGATAAACGGCTACGTTTTTAGGCTGCTTATGGCAGTGTACCGCAAACATTTCTTTTTTAGAGGGAGACGGCCCGCGGCGAACACAATTTGATTACTTTTTGCGCTTCCCGACTGCACCTTACCCGGCTAAAATATCTACAAGGATGGCATTGCGAATAAGACATTTTGTGGCGTTAGTACGTAATACTTCAACGGTATTCTTTGCATCCTTACCTTGGGTGCGGCGCCTTATCCGGAGATTCTGCAATGCGGGATGTAACTGTAAAAATAACGAATCCTGAGACAGCATTTGCAAGAGGAACACACTGAGACAGCTTCGCAGGAACGAGGCCTCTCCACATTCTCCGAAGGCAAGTACTTTGGCACAAAAGTCCTTAAAGGATCCATGAAGACAAAATACAAGTTGGGTTTATTAAAAAGACTGATTAGTCCCGATAAAAATGTTACCAATATCATCGCAATCTTCGAACAAATAACGGAGATACTAAAGAAAACGTGTGCAGCAGTCGCGACCCCCTAGCCAATTTCTCGCAACTTTTCTATGACGTCACCGAAGATTGTTTGGGCGATTGGCGGCCGCCTAACTGATCTGTCGCGACGACACATGAGTGGACGTCTGTAATGGGGCCTCTAGTTCCATTTGACCGCATCCCTTGAATGCTAACGTGCAGTTAACCCACTGAAAATTATGTTTTATTGTTGGCCTGTATGACGTCATTCTTACTCATAACACGTCACTGTGGCGAAAAATTTGAAAGTTTTTAAATAATACTTGCTTTTCTTCTTAAAAAACGTCTTTTGTGGCTGTAATGGAGCTGAGTGAGATACTGTATCTTAGTTCTTTCAAATTAAACGAAGTTGTATTTTCTCTTCATGGCTCCTTTAAGATACCTCAATGCACTTTACCTGCTTATGTAGTACTTGTAGAGGGTGAAGCACCGAGATATAGTGGCGATAAGAGTATTTTAGGATGTAGGTACGGATGTCATCGTCATCGTCATCAGCAGACTATGAACGCCCACTGAAAGGAAAAGGCCTCTCCCATAGATCTCCAATTATCCCGGTCCTGTGCTAACTGCGTCCACTTTATCCTCGCAAACTTCTTGATCTCATCTGCCCATCTAAATTTGCACGCTGGCTACCACCCCCAAGCACAGGAAACAAAAATACCTTAACATAAGTACCACAGAAAAAGGAGGGGAGAATACCCCCGCTGGTAGCGTGGTGGTCATCGCACCAGACGCGTATTCTGGAGGTCGTGGGTTCGGATCCCACGGGGCGGGCATTTTTCTCCACTTTCTAGCTGTCTTTTCAAATTCCTTATCTATTTCAATGACCTACCACAACCTCTCCTTTGCTTTCCGAGGTTTTTTTGATTGCCAACCCTTATTTCTGTCTTAATTCAACCAGCCCGTCAGTTCCCATTCTGATTCGCTATATGGATAGCTAGGGCCTCTGTTTTGGCAGTCTTGTTGCCATAGGGAGCTTAAAGGCACCCAGAAAAGCCTTTTGCAAAAGTTACAAAAGGCCTGTATTGTCGCGTAGCACCACTATAGCGATGCAATGGCGTTGGAATTATTGATGTACATTCAGTATTAGCTGCGCCAGAAGCAATTAAATGCACCACTCCCCCCTTGCCGATCGATTCCTCCTCCCTTTCTGCTCCTTTCAAAGCAGCTGGAAACACTGGGAATAGCCATGTGACATCGCGACGCTCGACTTCCGTTCTGCGCTAGCTACATTCCTGCGCCTAGGCACGCAGGCACGCGTCAATCGCTACGGACCCGCCTTTCCCTTGGGATCGCGCAGGAAGGAGGAAGAGCAGCCGGAAGCCAATGGCAGTGACGTTGCCGGCGGCCGACCTCGCCGGCGATTGGGCGAATCAGGGGGCGTCTCGCCGTTGCGTCAGCCGCCATCGCCGTTGCGTCAACAACGATCGGCTCGCTGTGGCGTCATGCTCATCGGCTGAGAAAAGCTATCTTCAAAAATTGTTTACAAATTATCTGTACAACGTATGGGGCTCACGCTTGGCTCAAACATCCCCCGTTATGTGTTCTACCACCTGAATGCATTTGATTGCCACCTTCACAAAGTTTTTCTGGGTCCCTTTAAGAGAGTTTAACGCTGGTCGATCATTCTCGACATGTCGTAGACACTCGAGTCACGGCCCGGGGGTTAAAAAGAAGGTCCCCTTAGCTCCGAGTAGTCCAAGTGGCGCTGGCTACCACCCCCAAGCGAAGGAAACAAAAATACCTTAATATAAATGCCCCAGATAGTGTACGGGAAAATAGCCCCGCCGGTAGCGTAGTGGTCATCGCACCAGACGCGTATTATGGAGGTCGTGGGCTCGGATCCCATTCGGTGGGCATTTTTTCTCTACTTTCTTGCTGTGTTTCCAAATTTCTCATCTGTTTCTATGACCTACCACATACTCCCCTTTGCTTTCCGAGGTTTTCTTGACTTCCATCCCTTATTTCTGTCTACATACATACATACATACATACATACATACATACATACATACATACATACATACATACATACATACATACATACATACATACATACATGCCTGCATACATAGATGCACACATATATACATTATACATTCGAACATACATACATACATACACACATGCATGCCTACATACATACAGCCGCCAGGTAGTAAGAACATTTCAAATTTACCATTAGTTATGGGTGGATATTGCAGGTTTTCCTTGATAGTCAGCATTCACTATAATGTTCCCAAACAACTCCCCCACACAATTTGCTGTGCATGCGTTTGTGTAACGCTGTCAGTCTAATGGGTGAGAAGAGAAATTGGTTTCCTAAGCTAGATTAGCATCCCAAGTGTCGTGTTTGAGCACTGGGGAGCCACGGGTAGAAGGGTGTGTCCTGAGGAAATGCAGGGCTGCCACCATGACATATTTTCTGCTGCTCGTGCATTCTAGCGCATGTCCATTCGTATCGTGAAGGCCTACCTTCTTTGTGATGGCGGAGCAGGTTGAATATCTCACATAGTTGCGACAGCTTCTTTCCATCATTGTGTGCGGACGTGTTGAAGCTACCCCGAAAGAGAATCTCAAGATAACCTCCTCCAACCTGGTAAGGTAAGGGTACGAAAACCGAACACACTGGTATTGTCTCGCTTCGGCATCAGAGGTACTCTATGGCAGAGGTAACTTTTGACACGGGTCGGAAGAGTAGGATGCGTGATGAAAGTGGCGGAGAATTGCGACCTAGGGTGTCAGCCTGTTCATAGCCGCCAATATTGGTATAAGAAAAACCCATAACAGAAGCACCTGTGGTGCTATTTCCATAGTGCTGGAGGATGCGTTGGCACATAAGTGGAGTCTCGGCAGCCCATGTCAAGCAATAATTCACACGCGTGAGAATGCGTGCGCACCAGTGCCGTTGGTAAAGGTAGATATTGGGCAGCTTCACACTGTCAGGCAGCAGAAATAGTTAAAAGTCGGAACAAGGTTGGAGTTCCTTTTAGGTAGGACGGCCTTCCCAGATTGAGTGATATTACTGGTCCACATCGCGTCTCGGCATGATGCTGTGCACGTGTTGTTTGTGTATATAAGGACACAGGCACTGCCTAGACCAATATTAGTCGGTGGGAAGGACGGCGCATCACCCGCCTCTTTTCGCTTCTTCTACAGGTGGCGTGTGTTATTGGTGAGTTCAATGTGTGCTGGCGAAAGGGAAGCAGAGGCCGAAGTGCAGCAGTTTTTGAAGATACGTTAACCATATTATAGAATATACGGCTAAAACATCGGTATAGCTGTGATGCAAATAGGCGTAATTGAATATTCCAACAGTCCACTAAAAAGTTAAGGTAGCCCTGGTAGGTGCTAATGACGATACCAGAACGGCGACACCATTATAGATTATACCAAACAGTCAGTAAAAGCCCGCTGTGAGTTAAATAGCGGAAAATGCGTTGACATGCAAAGATTGGTTCATGTTCAATCAATTATACGAGATGAATTATTATGGGGTGGGCGCACATCTGTAGGTAATGTCTATGGCTGTCTGCATCATGTTCTGTGCAGTTAACTAGGACGTAGAGGACAGTAGGTCTGCGTAAACATTTTGTACACTCATTTATCTGTGATTTTGCAAAGGTAAGGAAGTGTTTCATGCGTCTCCTTTTTTGGCTTAGCGTGTGACCTGTTTTTTGCTTAGAACGCGTAACTTCTATTTGTCCTACCTGTTGCTGAGCATCCCCCTATTTTGGGTGTGTCTATACTGTTTCTAGCCCTTTGTGTATGTCAATAGTGCGGCCATTATCACGTATCTTTTTTTAACAAAGAAGTTACCGCCCTCATATGCCACACAAAATTTATCCACAGAGTTACGAAGGGCAGCAGCAGCTGTGTTCCTTTTTCCAATCTCATAATCTACAATTGCACCAGGAAGATGATAATTTCTAGCCCAAATCTAAACTACATAATATATTTGTATACAAAATAAAAACTGGATACTTCTAAGATTTGCCTAAATACAAGACTCACGGTACTGAGGGACTCTCTGTACTTTACTACGAAGGGGTTTTATTTCGTATTGCATATTCAACTTCCAACATTTTGCCATGTTACTTCTCCTTAAGTTTACCCAAATTTCTGTTCATTGTTCTTGAAGTTTCGATATGTTGCTTGTCAGCAGCACATGATGCTTAAAGTGTATGTGTGAAGCTTCGGTGTAAAATTGTGTGCTGTTACGTTTGTGTCCGACGCTTAAGAGCTGCTAAAAGTATCGTGAGATGTCGGCGAATCCAATATGTTCAGTTGCAAATTATTGCACATTGCTCTATTCTTTTAGTTTTGAGGCTAGGGTGTTTGACAGTGCACCGCTCGGCGTTGCATAATGCGCTCCTCAATTGATTACAGCTGGACGTGTTCTCGCAGCCCGGTTATCAAGGCAATAGGACAGAATCCAGGGATTGTTCACATAGCCTTCTTATTCAGGACTTGATGTGTTGAATGCTGCGAAATATTGACACGCTAATCTGTGTCTCTCCACACAAACGAGGTTCAAGCAGAGTGCATGAGAAACGTGCACCGAAAGCAGTCTATTTACCGGCAGCATTTGCTGTATTTGGGTGTGTAAGGCGGATGTTATTTGTCATAGACTGCGAGGCTGTATTGAGTCATGCTGTAGGAGTACAGAAATGTTGAAATGCAGACCAGGGAAACGTACCTTCGTTTCTTCTAAGAGCGGTGAATGTGCCTAGGTGTACAACTTGCAATCAAACGGCGGGCTTCTGACAGCTTTGTTAGCAACTGTCACCTTTGTCTTCTTGCAAAACCAGTCAGACTGACCTTGCTCAAAATGCCTCCATCATTGCTAGAATACTGATTAGGTTTAGCACTCTGTTTGCAACCTCTGGTGACTTGTCTGTAACGTGAAATTATCACCAGGAAAGATAACGTGCCCATGTTGCACATAGTCGAGTTGTCAGGCTAATGGAGAAAAACTACAAGACGACTCCAAGCATTCATTAAAAAGGTGAAGTTCTTTCTGTTCGTACGGCTGCTTCACACTTGCCTAAATAGCAGCCTACGTAACAAACTCAACTAAATGTTGCACGTACACGCACAGCATGAACAGCATCGTCTTGAGAAACAACGTGCCCCACGAAATGTCTATTGCGCTTTTAGTGCCGGTGGTATGGGTGTGAAGGAGAAACGCGTGAGGCATTCTAGCAAGCTCAGGTGTGGGACACCAGTTCTCCGACATTCAGCGCTCCCGGCCTCAGACGGGGACGTCTTACAGACTAAAACACAGTTTTTATTACCGCTAGTTAGGGTACTTTGACCCCATTTGCTTACGACAAATGCGCCTACATACCTACACTTTCCCAGCAGGTTACGCTCATGGTCTTTTGCGAAAGTGTAGAAGTAGTGTGCATCTACAAGAAGTTAAGGAAGTTGCGAGATCTGTAATGTCTGTTGGATTGGTTGCTTGGGGCACAAATGTAGATTTATGCACTTTGTGACAGCACGAGCAGCAACAGAGTAAGACAACAGCGTAAGAGTACAAAGTATGGATACTGCTACCAAGAGAAGCTATGCAGTCTGCAAGTACAACGTGTACGCTGTCCGTTGAGCTACCGCTCGCTTGGCCCGAGCACTGTGCTCCACTAATTTGGCGTTTAACGAAACGAGACACCCGGGTCACGCCTGCTGTTTTCCCTTGCGAGTGTGCGGTTTACTACAGATTGTGCGTTTGCCACGTTTGGCATGCATCAGGAGGTCTCTTGAGCACGTCCTTCCGGTAGCTGCATTGAAAGGTACACAATGGTTAGGCGCATATTGTGTGGGGCTACAGTTGGGCCGCACACTAAACTGAAAATCCCCAAAACATGCAATGGAGGCTTACAGCGCATAGGGTATTTGCTGTTATCCGATTTCTTCTGAAAGAATAGTCTTGGGAAAATTCAACACCGTTACCTTTATCAAACTTGGCACGCCTCTGAGGCACTGTGGACTGGACAACCTGCCTCATCTAAGTTTATGAGCTAGAAAAAATTGTGCTTTTTTCCCTGTAGATCCCCGTCACTTTCCCATTTCGCACTGCTATTAATTTGGTGTCGTAGAAACAATGGTAGATGGTTTGGTATTGAACGAGACCGTGGGTGGGAAACAGGAGCTGAACTGTTTCCCGTTCACTGCCATTGTTAAACACCACTTTCTCGCATGAACATTCACTTCCCAGTGCCTAGGCCACTACCTCAAAAATGGCCAGGCTCAGTGCCAATGCTCACGCCAATGTTCCTCCTTCTTTGCCACTCTATGGTGATAGCCGGAAAGACCAATCTCGCCAAAGTGACAGCCGGTAACGACATGAAAGAATGTTCCGTTAGAAAACCAACCGTAGCCGTCTTTTTTTTTTGCAGGGTATGGCGAAAACGACCAGCGCAATAATGCTCGCGAAGGCCTGCCTAGCGGCCTTGGTCATACTGGTTGTCCAAGAAGCCTGGGCCGGACAATTGCCGCCACCGTCAAAAAAGGAGAAAACCAGCCACCTCAACGACATTGCCATAGCACCCAAAGAGACCAAGAAATTACTGCAAGGTGGCATAACGGATCTACGAATTACCCTAATCCAGTACACAAACCATGTCTGTGGTACGTAACACCACATTTTCGTGGTTGGTGAAGTTGTAAGTGAGTTTTTGAATAATTCAAAAGAATCCTAATATTTTATATGTGCACTCGCTGTCCTTGGCCAAATGCATTTTCGGGGAAGTCAAAATTTTTTTAATTGGTAACCTCTTTTCGGACAATGTTAAGTCTTAGCGTTGGGAGTATTTTGACTCTTGGTTTTGTAATTACAAAACACTCGATTGCAATATAAGCAGAAGGAAATGTGGCCTTGTGGACGTCTCGCACATTATGCGGTGAACTGCCCCATCCATTCGTGTATGGCAAGGTGAGAGAATACAATAAAAAAGGACACGTGGATTACGCCGTACCACTTCACGCACAGCTTTTCAAGATGTGCGCTGCGCTCGCGTGCACCTCAAGTCACGTTACGTGAGACGAAAGTTGTGTGGCCAAGAGTCCCCAGCATTCGAGCCCGCCGAATGCTCTTATAACTTGACATGAACAAACTGAACGAACGAACCATGATACCGTACATTCATGGTTTGTCCCATCGATTGAAAAAGTACGGCCGACATGAGGTACAGGTCGTTTGTTCCGCGCCAGAAAAAACTGGGAATCCTGTGAAATCTTCAACACGAAGAAGTTAAAGGCAAGAAAAAACGCTTTGCCAGTTGTAATGGCTGTGGAGTAGCGTAAGTCAAGAAAAAAACGCTCTGCGAGTTGTAGTGGTTGCGGAGTAGCGGACATGCGCAAGTTTGTCAAGTCCTCCTTGATCAAGGTGTACAAGGTTCCGCTTACATGCGAGAGGTCACTCATAGGGCAGTCGGGGCATTGTAATAATGAACGGCTTAAAGACAACCACGCGTTCTGCCAGAAGGCGCCTGTATCGGACAATCTCTCACCGCACTGTGCTAATATGGTGCAGCTTTGCATGGAACAGAAGCGTTGTTTAAGTCGCGAGATAAATTGAGCAGGGAAATCTGGGAAACCTTGTGTGTCGCAATCGGGCATCGAGGCTGAGTGTTCCATTTCTTCGTCCGCTTTGGTGCTGCCAAAAGAATTCGAGTTTTTTAGAGATAAGATTGGATGAGAGACGCACGCGTACAGGGATCTGTAAAATGGTGGAATTTGTACATATAATCTTTTTTGTTGATTAAAAAATCAAGTTGCTATTTTCCGAATCAACCATTCCGTTTGTCCCTTTTTTTCGTGTTTTACTGGCTTGCTTACGCAACTTCGTAAATTGAAGACGCTTGCCTCCGGCGGAACCGGTAGATACTCGGTTATTGCGGTTGCAACCTTTACCTATAAAGCCGGTCGTGATTTTAACGGGGATGGCTTACATGGAGCGTGTGGCGGAAATGCCAACTGGGCAGAAAGCCGGCGCGAAAATCACGGCTAGAAAATTTCCATCGGCTGCAACAGGCCTCATGGCGTAAAAACAGAGAAAACAAGCGGGCCATGTGTTTTGTAATAAAACCGAAATAAAACGAGTTCGCGCTGCTGCACGATGCCTGGGTAGGCGCATTGCCACGCGGAAAGTGCATGTGGCTATGGTGAAACCAGCCGCTTTTGCTCCCGTGGACCACTGGTGAGTGCATTCATCAGCGCCACACGCCGCTCCGCGTCGCGCATCACTCCTTTTAAGGCCATGTTAGACACACGGCGGCGTTTGATTCCGGCCTAGAGTCGCAGGAGTAGTTTGCGAGCCAGGAGGCTGCGCGGGGTGCACAACTCCCACTGCATTCAAGTTGTTCCTCAACAGCGTTCAGTTCAAAAATGGAGGCTTCTAATTTACAATACGCGTTTCTAGGTATACTTACCGTCTGTGCAGAAATAACATCGAGGCGCAGCTTTTTGATGCCGTTTTAGCCGACTCAACGAGTTCGTAAACAATACCCTGTAGTGCAATTTGCCCTCTTATTATTTTGCAAGGATGAATTGTCTGACGTTGTTTAATCGGCTATTTTTTTATAAATAATGCGGAACGGGTAACCTCGTATCCGAGTTTCCAGAGGCGAAGCCCGAAGTCATATTCCTAAAAGCCGCAACTAATAAGCATGCCGTGGCGCTGTTTGGTGTTCGTCTCGTCGTGTTTCCTCGCGGTTGTAATGTACCCGGGGAGGTCCCGAGAAGAGAAAAAGAACTCAACTCGACCGCGTTTAGTCGGAACATTTATCGACAGTCCCAAAAGAAAGACGCTCTTAAAAATACAATAAAATTCCTAACGCAATGAGGAGGCACGTGTACTGCGTGCCGAGTAGCCACAAAGTGCATTACATGTAGCCGCCATTAAACACCAACCATCATCATCATCATTACATGTAGCCGCAACATGCTGTCGTTCAAATACTTGACCATGGTAGCGGCTTGAAAAAATACTGCTAACACGCGTGAACACGTCCGCGCGACACAAATACACACGTACAAACATGCTGGCGCTTCTAAGAGGAAAGTTTTTAATTTATTATTACATTTGTCCTGGGTTCTGGAATACAGAAGGAATTGGGAGCGAATCTTTCTACTCCACGTTACCATCGTTTAGTAGATATGCAAGAAGCATGGACTTTGCTTTCATTAAATTGAGCTTAAAGGTTGATTAACCAGGCAACAAGATCTGCTGCAAAAATACAAATAAAGTCTCGCAACCTATCCTGAATATTGAAAACCAGTGCAACTATTCTCACAAGAAAATCGGTTCGCGTTTAGACACGGTGCAATTGCTGAGGACTGTGTGCAGTCAAAAAAAAATAAAAAAAAAGACAATTTTAACAGTTTACGAACACCGTCTTCTTTATTCACGCACTTTGACGCGCCTGGTGAGGATATGTTCCTGCATATTTTTATTAGCACCCCGCAAAAGTTTATTTCAAAGCTTCGATCTTTCCATTCGTAATGCAATGTTAGCCGCATTTCGCGGGTTGAAAAGGAAGATGCCGAAAGCCATGATGGGTGCTACTTAGCTTCATATCCACTTCTTCACGTTTTTTACCTTTCAGGGACAGTAACGATGGCTGTTTTTCTTGTGCACCATGAGCGCCGGCAGCGTGGAAGGCTGGAAACGTTAACAGCAAAGGTTTTCGCTGTGAAAGAGGGTGGCAGTGTTTCGGTGATTATGAATAGCCGAGAAATAAGTGAAATTATAGGAAGAAGGAGGCTAGTAGCTAAAATGGTAATCCTGTTCGTGACACGCCAAGTTGAAACACTGCGTGTAGGATTTGAACCTCGACGCCTCAACTGTAAGGAACGTGGTGTCGTGAAAGGTATCAAATAAACCCCTTTTCTTGTTTATGGATTAGATATAAGGCCGTTTAGTCTAGCTAAGGATGCAGGGACATAATGTGTGGAAGTGAAGCTGGCGAGTCGGTTCATGTCTTCTGCTAACAGGCCTGCTGAGCAAGCTGCCACTATAAGGGCGCGGGCGCTAGAAAATAGAGCCGTTGGCAACGAATGCACTAGCTAATAAAATCGTTGGCGAGAGTCTTAGGAGGCTTACGATGCTGAATAATCAGCGAATAGATTTTTTATTTTTCGAACCGAACAGTTTATCCGCAACAAGTTCAGTATTGAAAGTGTTTCTGAAAAGGTACATCTCGAAAAGTTAAGACTGAGTCAACAGCATCGTCGCATATTTGGTATTGCTGTAGTGGCACGTGAAAGTACTAAGAAAATCTGGCACGCTCGTAGGGTATCCAGTCCAAATACAGATTACACACAAGGATGCTAAAGAAAGTGCGGGCGAAGAATACACTACGAAACTGCGCGTGCTTATTCCGAGTAAACTTCATCTCATATGGGATGTGGAAAAGAGTCCTACTGATGCGGAGGACATATCAAAGCCTCATGGTAGCTGTTGCGGAAAATATGCATGAAACCTGACAGACCTCTTCTTCTATGATAAGACTATTGCGAGTAGTTTTGTGTTCGGAGGACAGCGCAAGAGGGAACACCAACCCAAGCTAAAAAGAAACTCTCAGCACAGAAGGTGGAGTCAATTAACAAGATGCGCAGCTCTTTCGTCTTCTACGTTTCGACAAACAAGACAAATCCTTCTGCGGCGTGCTTGGGTAGGTGGCCGATATAGTGCGTTAATTACACTTTAGCTAAAGACAGTCGTAGTGAATAGCTGGAAATTCTTCCTTCAATATACAAATGTATTGATCAGCCTGTCGATATACCATGAATGAAAATGCAATTGACGCTGTAACGGAAGGTGGACTATGTTAAAATAGTTACTCGAAATTGCCGAGAACATGTAGTGTGACGTTACATGACTGTCGGAAGGTGTGAACATTGCGAATAACAACAGCGATTTCGATCGCAACAAGCCAGTGAAGTTTTTTCCCTCGGCTGCAAAAAATCAACGCTTCTTGAAGTCCCTGCTGAATTGGCACAGTCGGAGAAATTTAGTGCGGGCTGCTACAACATTTGCGGACCCATTCCCCGTCGCAAAAGCGTCAGTGCTGGTTCTGTACCAACTACAACCACTTGTCGCACCCAATAGAATGTGTCGTGTCAATAACACCTGAAAAGAAAAAACGTAATGTTCGCACCACATATAAAAGGTGTAAAAGAACGTTAATGCTAAGGAAAATGCTCGGAATACTGATTGTGTCGGTGAAGCCGTCCTGGGTATTTATTAAGACAAAAACACTACAGGCACAATAAAGAAATGACGGGGAAGTCCCCACAATCCCTCGCGGTTGTGTTCTACTGCTATAGAAATAACAATTCAAGCGATCCAAGCCTTTACCCACTGATGTTGTCGCGTTTTCTGTGGCTTCTCACAGTTCGCTCAAACGAGGTTCAAATATTCACCTTTCGCTCCTGAACCACCCCTCCACTCCGCTGCACAGAGGCGCTTCGTGTTTCCCATTTCTGCCACCTGGAGGGAACACATCTTGCGTTGGAGAGTGTGGCCGGCGTGCCCTAGCCAAAGCATGACGCCTAGCTGCCCGTGAATATAGCGGCCAAGTTTGGTAGGGAGTGTATTTTTGAACTCCTGCAGGTGTCTCCGAAAAGGCGTCGTTCGAACTGGGATTGCTTTAAAACTATCCTGAATAGCTCTCAAGCTCAATCGAGACCCCGAGCCGATCAAAGAGTCAAGGCAAGTCAGTATTACGAGGCTCAGAGCGGAGAAGCAGTTAAATGCTGTAACGATGTTCCAGCACGACGTAACACTGAAACGACAGCCCGGTCAAACCGTAGACCAGTTATTGACCCCGGAAACCAAGCGAAACACTGTCATCGGTCAGGCCCTGACCGCCGCCGAATCCCAAGGGATTCCGGCCGACTGTTAGGGGGTGAACGGGGGTCTAGGCTAATGCCCTCTCCCTCGTCATTTTAGACGGGTGCAAATAAAAGTTAATTCTCTCTCTCTCCAGCACGACGTAACACTGAAACGACAGCCCGGTCAAACCGTAGACCAGTTATTGACCCCGGAAACCAAGCGAAACACTGTATGCATGGTGCAGCTTTGCATGGTGCAGCAAATGTGCGTACAAAATCTGTGCTTATGCCTGTTCGAAATGCCGATTTAACAGTAATATTAACCATCGCTTCTGCTTTAGCCCGTGAAACAAACTTCTAAGTTTCCACAATCCAAATTTTTCGTGCAAAACGCACACCGGTGTTCCAGGCATTTCGTCAATCACAGACAATATTTTGGCGAGGAATACATCAGGTCATTCTTAAAAAGTAAGAACTACGTGCATCGCGTACACCCGACCTACACCAGCGCTGAACACAATATCCCAAATTTATTTTAACCCAGTTTTATTTTGTACATTATTATAAGATGGGTTGATTAGCATGGTAGTTACAAATTAACGAATAAATCAAATTAGAAGGCCAGTTATAGATTAAAGAGCCGATCCCTGTTCTTCTAATACAGCCTGACACTACAACCCATGCCTTATCAAGCCGCATCGATGGAAAGTTAAGATTGCAACATTCATATGAAGCGTAAACCTGTGTGTGCCTCACACATCTATAAGAATTGCAACAATTTAATAAGTTATTTTCTGAATGGTATTCAAATAAAACATCGCCGGTACAACTGTATACCCGCGTGTTCGAGTCAATCAAAGCGCCAGCGAAGCCGCCCCTGACTACAATGGTGGCATTAGTGAAGATGGCTGCTTCAACCTTTCAGAACGACGAACAGGTGGACAATACCTAGTGTAGCTTATGTTTTTGAGTGTCTTCTCTTGTTTCGTCATATAGATATGAGCCCTCTACGTACTAATGTGTCCACGTTGAGGCCGAACACCACCTTTCTGACGAAGGAAGAACTGAACAAAACGTTCCGCTTTGTTAGAGATATGCGCCCGAAAATTCCCTCCAGGCAAGGAAATTGTTAGAGTATCAGCGTGCGACCTTGCTATATCTAAAATTATGTACATCAACGATAGACTTGCTGGACGTACGGGCGCCAGCGCTGAGGTTGAGTGTGCCCCGAGCCATGACTAATATTTTCTGCCAATCCCACAACTTCTCTCATAATTCGTAAACTGCTTCATTATTGACAAAAAATCAAGAACGCCACTGACTGCGGCATATATTTTCTAAATGTAATGCCTATGTGGTGTATTTCTAACAATAGGTTACGAGAAAGGCGTTGCCAATCATTCAACTACAAAAAAAACTGCTTTGTTTCTGGCGCAGCAGTCATTAAAGGTTCGCAATTTTAGCAACTCTTCGTGCTTAAAGAATGCGAATTAGAGGCACCCGCGGGCATTTGCAGACATGTCAGCATTGTACAGGTGTGAGACCTATAAGTACTTGCGGTCTCACAAAAACTGTATTAGTAGAGCGCCAGTCCTATTTCCCGAAGGTACATAACAACGCAGAGGAGAAGGGGTACTGACAAAGATTGCGCCAAATAAAAACAAAGACAACAGGGGTAAACCAACGACGACATGCGCAGTGATATTGTCACGCAGCCAAAGACGACGCAGTTGTCTTCAAAGAAACACGTTTATTGGAGCGAACTTGTGCTCCCCTAAAAACTCAAAGAATACACAGGCGGCGAAGCAGTAGTGAACAAAACGACGTGCCCAGGCGAGCGTCGGCGAGTCGAATGCCGTGGCGTCTGCTCTGCGGTCATTTATCTCTCGGCGCGAGGGCTTCTCAAATAGTCGAATTGCATCCCGGGCACTGGTGATCATGGAAGAATATGCTAGGCTGGTGACGTTAGTTCGCGAAACTCTCTCTATCAAAGGAGATAACACGTGCGGCATAAAGATAGAACATGCGCTTCAGTTGGCCGACTGATAACACAGAAAACATAGCCCGGCGCAGCCCGGAAAAAACAAAACAAACAAACCCTAAACATGGTTGGTGGCAATATTACAGTCGTTTTTTGTGTTAAACCTTCAGGTGTTCAGTACAAGCTTTTGGAAGTTTTGGCTGCTTTTGTTCCAACAAAGCACAACGTAATGACATCACCTATTTTAAACAGGGCACTCTTATGTGTAGCGGGGGTCATGGCGCGTACGTTGTTGGAGCCATTGGCGGAGACTCACGGGCTCTGTCAGCAGCACCACTAAATTGGAGTAAGAGTTTATTAATGGGGGTAGGCACAAATAAAACGGGTGCCCTTGCCTGTTTGATACTGTAGCGAACACTGACGATGCCGCCAAAATTTTTTTTACACACGAAGGAGCCAGATTTGAAGCTCGTAGAAAGCTTTCTGAGTGCATCAGCGGTGATGTAGAACACATATATTGCAGCTAGACATGAGCGTAAACCCGACTCTGAACACCAATGAAAGTAGGCACACTACCGTGATGAATAATTGGGATGCTTATGGTTTTACAACCAGTGCTTGTTCTCGTAAGCATTCCAGGTAATAATTGTCAAAATAATATGTGCCGTGTAAAATCACTCTCCTATTTTATGGACAGATGTTTTATTCTTGATTCGTTGGCGTTTGCAAAGAAATACCAAAACAAAAACGAGCCCTGCGCGAGTTGCTCGGCACAATCTTTGCGCAGTGGCTTTAGCAAAAAAATACGGAGCGCACGTGAGCGTCCGCCTCGTGATGAGCGCCCGACGTCGTCCAGGCTTGCGCGTGCACTTGCGCCTCATGACGAGCTCCCGCCTTCGTCGTCGTCGTCGTCGTCGTCGTCGTCATCTAGCGACCGGCGCGCCACTGGTCCGATGCGCCGAAGACAATGACGCCGCATCTGTCAAGCCGTCTCTTGACATTCCACACGCGGATAGGGCCACCGTACCAGCTGACGAAGAAGTGGACGTCTTCCGAGGCGAGGACGCGCGGCTAGAGGTTTTGACCAACGTGGCTGTGCCGTCGGACGACGAAGACAAAAGGGATGACGATGATTGCAACTGAATAAACCACTGTACATGCTTTTAATGTCATTTGCCTTACATCGCCGTACAAAAAAGCTTTGCACTGCTTGGTTACGGCTGCTACCTGTCTCCTAATGCCCGTTGTCAGTGTGGGCAGAAGCTAATTCGACCCCAGCAGAGCTATTTCTCCAATGGTGCATCACTAGTGCAAGCTGCGCCAATTCGTTTGTCAACCTAGTGCGCCACATAGCTTTAAAGCCAAGTGTCGTTCTCAAACAAATGATTGTTGGTTTGAACAGATGTGCAGCAGAGGTTTATTATTTTGGCCCAAAGCAGTTTGAATGGAGTAATTTAGTTTTCCCTAAAATGATGCTTTTAATGAAACGTGCACTACATTATCTACCTCTCAATGAGTTGTTTCCAAGTGCACTAGTATCAGTTTTAAAATTTTCTACTTCCATGCGTTAATTTTCGAAATAGAAAAACGTTTTTAATGGACAACTGCGGAGATTCTACCGCAACACAACAGCTAAGTCTAAGCGTTTCTTAGACAAATTTATCGCGTGAGAAATTTTCGCCTTGACAGAGACAATCGTAATCGCCACCACCCGATCCATCAACGCGCTCGCTAGTTGTACCCGCTATACCTCGAAATTCCCCAAAGAACGTGTCACTTTATATCAAAGGAGTGCTTGCCATTTTTTTTTTCAGAAAAATGTGCTACCATCTGGAGAACGCACGTTACACAGTGCGCCGCGTGGGTAAGAAATACCGCATTTTTTCTGTGTTGAAGGGCGAGTGTCACTGCAGAAACGCTAACAAATTTTCAATGAAACAACAGTGAACATTTGGTCTACCGTTATCGTTTTCACAAAACGTAAAAAATGATAACTAAATTCTTATAGCAATGTTTCAGGGGTCAATTTTGATGACAGGTGCATCGCCTTGTTGTTAAGGGCTTCCGAACCTAAAATACCAATGACCATATGCATTCGATTGCTTTTTTGGCTGTACGCCTGCAAATGGGGGAGGGGTCTAGGTTTTGCCGTTAAATCCGCAACACATCACTGTTTATTTGGAAAAATGTTTATGCACCCAAAGAGAAATAAAACATGACCACTACTACAGCCCTTATATGGTGAAACTTGCATAAGTCTGTAGCAATGCGAAACTTGCAAAAGCGTTGTATAACTAGTAATGAAATAAGTAACGTTTCATAGCTAAAAACGAAGAGTAGCCTTTTTCTCTATTTTTAGCTGCTTCACGTTCCAAAACCAGAGCTTGTTCCCACTAAATCTGAGGTATCGATCATCAGAAATCAATCTCATCAGGGCTTGAAAGGGTTACAGGATGATGCATTTTTCCCGATACAGGCGTAAAAAAACAAGGTCGACAACAAATGATCCGTGTTCAAAGGGTTAGATGGAACCCACAATCTGTGTGTGTGTGTGCGTTCGTGCGCGTGCGTGCGTGCGTGTGTGTGTTTGTGTGTGTGTGTGTGCGAAAGAGAGAGAGAGAGAGAGAGACGTCCCACATAGGGATGATCCAAAGAAGTTGGCTGGAACGGGCGAATAGACGCTAATAAACGGAATGGTGCGATAGTGGTGGACGAGGAAAATGATGTTGCCAATAAAGGTGGATGGCTGGCCGCCATGCTTCTCTCTCCATGTGCACCGCTCTAACAAATGATAAAGGTTCTTCCCTTCTCCGGTCATTCCGTTCATTCGTTCCTTACCAGCTTCGTGAGATCCGGTTAGTGTGGGTCCCTGGTCACGCAGGGATAATCTTCAATGAACTGGCAGACCATAGCCAATTTGGCTCTTGGGGGTCCGGCCGTCGTGAATTGCTCAATTGACAGTTTTCTTTTGGGGGCGAGGTTCAGGTGCCTTCAAGTTTTGCAAATTAATCGGCAGGATGCCCTTTCTTCATGCTCCGACTATATTACCTCCCACTTTTGGAAGCCTAAATTCTGCGAATCTCGTAAATGTGGGGTGGCAATCACAAAATTTCGCTGCAGAATCCCCCTTTTAAGTTTTTATCTACACAAATCTGGTCAAGCTTTATCTCCCCAATGCCCTTCCTGCATGGCCCCTGAAACAATCGAACACTTTCTTTTAACTTGCCGCAGCTTTTCCTCGATGCGATGCACACACCTTGTGAACACGTTTAATCGGCTGAATCCCCCTTTATCTTTAACCGTTATTCTTTCCCTGGGTGCTTCCGTGCTAGGATATTGCCACAGAGATGTTGTGATCCCCTTTCACTCCTTTGTTGCGGCGACAGGCCGGATGCTCTGCTAGACAGCCATATCTTCATTCGCAATTTTTTTTCCTGACTATCCTGTTCTATCCAACGATTTGCTTTTCCTTCTCTCAATATTTTTCTCGTCCTTCACTTTTTTCTCTCTCTCTCTAAAATAAATCGGGTCACAGCCTAATCATTACAGGCAGCTTCTTGGCCAATCCCCCGCGTGGGTACGCGCCCTGACTTAAGGATCCAACCAACCAACCAATGTCTCCTGCGTTACACCAGTCTACGGGATTTACCGGGCTAACCCGCATCAGTACATATCAAAGGACGTTATCGTCATTCCGGAGTACTCGGGAGCACACGACAACGTTCACTTCGACAAGTGGCTTCTACTCTTCGGGGTGAAGGCTGCGGCCGCTGCATGGACCGAGCGAGAAAAGCTGTGCCACTTATCCGGTTACGTTGAAGTTGAGGCCTTCCGTTGGTACCTTACTGAATTGTTTGACATTCAAGGATCTTGGGAGGACCTCATTGCAGCATGACACAGCTATCCGCAAGCGCCATCGCAGATTTCTTCCGTAATTCATACATTGTCGGTTGAAATAGGGCCAGAGCGTCAAGCACTATTACGATTAAAATGTGTCTGGAACGCCTTCCCGACCTAATGGACGAGCACCTTATATCGGGGATCATCCACGGTCTCTCTGCTGATATGAAAATGGCTCTTGCTGGGAATATAGCATCTACCCCCAGAAACGCGGCTTTCGGCTGCGCTCAGAGTACAGGCCTCTATGCAGCGACTTAAGTACCAGCGCGTTCCACCAGGTGGACATGTGCAGATCAGTGCACCGAACAGCACATCCCATCAGCGTCCGCCTAATCTGCCGGTACGAGCACCCATGTCAGAATGCAGACACTACGAATGAACGCTTGCCACGAAAGATGTCCAATGTCCACGATCAATGTCCACGACGCGCAAGAATTTCCGCCCTCGCTACCGACAAGGGAAACGAGAAGGGCAACCCAAAGCTATGGTAATAGGTAAATGCACTAATCCACGGGTGCGCCGTCGGCGCTACTTTTGATACCGGAGCCACAAAAACCTGTATGAGCGAGGCGAAGCTAACCGCTCTTCACGTGAAAATAATGAAAGATTCATGCATCACTGTTCAACAAGATACGTCATCTATCAAAACCTTGGGGCGCCTGAATTTGAAGATACGGATGGGAAAAATCACCAAGGAAATTAAAGCACATGTTCTACGAAGCATGAAGAGAAACCTACGACTTGGCTTGGACAATGCCGGTCTCTCTCTTCAGACCTTGGCGCCGTGACACTGCGCTAAAAAAATGACGTCCTCAACTCGCAGCGCACCGCCCATTATACGGCTGGCAAGAAGGCTCGTTCACAGGGACTTCAGCTTCTAGTATGGATCATCCTAGTGAAACTCAGAGGTCGGCACTTAGGCAGCTTTTCTGCAATTGGACAGTGCCTGTCCCTTCAACTTGTCTCTAGACCTTGACACCTTGACGCTGCGCCAAGGAAATGACGTCCTCCACTCTCGCCGCCCATTACACGGCTGAAAATAAGGCTTGTCTACAGGAAATTGAAGATTACAGTATGGATCACCTAAATAAAACTCAGAGGTCGGCATTAAGCAGCTTCTCCGCAAGTACGAGGAGGTATTTTTTTCAAAATCACAAACTGACATAGGGTGTATCGCTACTGAAATGCATCGCATTCCTGTCACGAACAACGTCCTCATCTGCAAGACCCCTATCGATTCTCAGAAGCCGACAGCGTGGAAACTGACCGCAAAGACAACGACGTACGCAAAGCGTAATATGGCGGTCCATGTCGCCGTACGCTGCTCCAGCTCTTCTGGCAAATAATAAAGGGCAAGGGTGATTACATTTCTGCATAGACCACCGCTAGCTAAACGCAGTGACGGTGCCTGCCTACCAGCTCATCCCTCGCATCAACGATTTCTTGATTCTATCGGGAAATCGACGTACTTCCCAAAGGCTGGCATCACCTCTGTTTACTTCAAGATTACGTCAAGATGCATCCAGAAGACATTCCGAAAACAGCCTTTCTAACACGTACCGGTCACTACGAATGGCTTTTCATGCTTTTTGGTCTCCGGAACGCCCCAGCCAATTTCTAGCGGTCTGTCAAGGCCATCTTGCCAAAGCACCAATTGAAGCACGTCACGAACTACTTTGATAGCATTGTGGTGTATTCTGAGACGTTTTCAGACCCTCGGTCGCATCTAGATGCCATTGCAACCGCTTTTAAAAGCGAGTGCGCCCGGATAAAAATCAAGAAATGTCACTTCGTACGAACATTCGTTGAGTTCTTGCGACACCGAGTTCGAAATGGCACGGTCACTTAAAGAAAGCAACGTGGAGGCGGCTATCCGGCTTCCCACGCCCTAATGCGCGAAAGAGCTTAAGCGTTTTCTCGGTTCTGTGGATCTTTACCATCGGTACATCTCCCGCTTCAGTGAAATTGCCCATCCACTGACCTGTCTGCTCAGCAGAGATGCGACGTAGAACCGGGACTCTGACTACGAACTTGTTTTCACGCAGCTTCAGTACTATGTCACGGAAAAGCCGATCCTCGCGATATACGTTGCCTCCAGACCTTGTGTGCTTGGTTGCGACGCATCCAGCAAAGGTATGGGCATCGTCTTGAAGCAATGTGAATATGAAGGCCGGGAGTACCCAGCGGCATACAGTTCGAGCAAGCTGCTCAAGATTAAGTTAATTACGCAGCAACAAATTTTGATTGTTTGGCTATAATTGATGCTGTCGACATGTGGCATTGCTCCCTGCATGGGAAACCTTTTATAGTGGTCACGCACTACGTAACGTTCCAGTGGCTGAAAAGCATCAAAAATCCTCGAGGTCGCCTGTTTCAATGGCTCTTGAAGTTCTTCATGTGTGGTAATAACATGATGCACCCAAAGGGCACTGAAATAATCGAAGCCGATGCACTGTCTCGAAACCCGGCGATTCAGCTTCTATCATCTGAGAAACTACACGAGCATCCCAAAGACAAAGCGCATTGCAAGCACCTCACTGACAACGGAATGATCATAGCGACGCGCAGAGAGATTAAAAAAAGTATGCATTCGTGCTGCTCTGCGGCCATCTCTTCTTCAGAAAGGTCATGACTCTTGAGGCCACGTCGGAGTCAAGAAGAGACTGCGATTTCTGTTTCCTCAATATTGTTGGCCTGACCTCACCACCGACGTATAAAAATACTTTCAGGAAGGCGGCACTTGCAAGCGCTTGGAGAAGACGAACACCGCACGTTTCGGTTCTTAGAAATCGCAACCACCATTAGAACAACCATTTGATTATTTGGCAATGCAGGCAATCGGAGGTTTTGCGAACTATGGTTCCCCCCAAAGAATTATTCACTTGTTCATTGATCATGCCACCCGTTACGTGTGGGTTTTTGCCCACCGGAATGAAACCTGCGACGCATACATGTCTTGCCTGAAGAGCATCTTCATTGCTGAAAAGTTTCGGAAGTTCCTGTATGATCGCACCAAAGGATTAACTGCAGAAAAATTCAAGCAATTAATCAATTGCTTTGGTTCAATTATTCTTCCAGAAACAGCAACAGATATGGCATTTGAAATGTTTAAAAGGTGGAAGGAAAGTGGACAAAAACATTCTTGCTGGATGGTCCAGAAGCCGCGACCTTCTGAATACCGGTAGAATGTCATACCAACTAGACTACCGGGGAGGCTGTTACCCCTCAAAATTCTTCAAATATTTCAAAAAAGATGGCTGTCAACAAAAGTACATAAAAGAGTACATTCCCGTGGCCTTATACATATATATATATATATACATATATGTATATCTATATGTATACACATATGTATACATATACATATATATATGTATATATATATATATAAATGAATCAGAAATTGGGAAATGAGGGGCTCCGTGAAATAAGACAGAAAATAAGGTTTGGCAGTCAAGAAAACCTCGGAAAGCAAAGGGGAGGTTGTGGTGGGTCATAGAAAGAGATGAAGAATTTTTTTAGTCGAAAAGAAAGTGGTGAAAAAATGCCCGCCGGGTGGGATCCGAACCCACGAAATCCAGAATACCGGTCTGGTGCGATAACCACTACGCTACCGACGGGGATGTTTCCCCAGCACTTTCTCGGGTATTTATGTTAAGGTATTTTTTGTTTCCTGCACTTGTGGGTGGTAGCCAGCGCCACTCGGACTACTCGGGGTGAAGGGGACCTTCTTTTTAACCCCCGGGACGTGACTCGACTGTCTACGACATGTCGAGAGTGGTCGACCAGCGTTGAACACTCTTAAGCTCCCTTTGGCACCAAGACTGCCAGAACGGAGGCCCTCGCTAAGCATGTAGCGAATCAGAAATTGGGAAATGAGGGGCTCCGTGAAATAAGACAGAAAATAAGGTTTGGCAGTCAAGACAACCTCGGAAAGCAAAGGGGAGGTTGTGGTGGGTCATAGAAAGAGATGAAGAATTTTTCGAGTCGAAAAGAAAGTGGTGAAAAAATGCCCGCCGGTTGGGATATATATATATATATATATATATATATATATATATATTTATATTTATATTTATATATATATATATATATATATATATTTATATTTATATTTATATTTATATATATATATAAATATATATATTTATATTTATATATATATATATATATATATATATATATATATATATATATATATATATATATATACGGGACGAGGGACTCGGTAAAGATACATATCAAGGTGGCAGTCGTCATTGCCAGTGCTATTCGGCTTTTTTCGAAATATTTAATAGGGCCGAATGACGTGTGTCTATCACGTTTCTTTGATACATTGATAAATAAGCGAAAATATAAGTCGAGAAAAAATCCGCCGTTTTTCCGGGAGCGGGACTCGAACCCACATCTCAGCATAACCGGTGCGGTGCGTTCGCCATTACGCTATCCCGCAGCGGCTTCTCTCTCGACTTTAAAGCGGGGGTTTATATTTACAAGAGCTCTGAGGCCGGACAACTAGCGCCGCCCCTCGACTACCGCGGGAGACGTAGAACGTCTTCTTTCCCAGCGGCCGCCACGTAGACCGTGGTCGGAGGTCGGGGTTAGCAATTGGCATATCCGAACTGCTGGAGCCAGTGCCTCGTAAATGCATGTAGCAGAACAGAAAGATACGGGACGAGGGACTCGGTAAAGATACATATCAAGGTTGCAGTCGTCATTGCCTGTGCTATTCGGCTTTTTTCGAAATATTTAATATTCGGCCCTATTAAATATTTCGACAAAAGCCGAATAGCACTGGCCGAATCAGTTGGGTTTAAATACCGAATAGCCGAATCAGTTGGGTTTAAATACATTTCAATTGTGGGCGGGGCGAGAAGATATATCAAGCAAAACGTCGGCTCTACGCGACACAGAAGTCTGCGAAGCCTCAAAACGCAAGGGGGGGGGGGGGGAGGGAGGAGCGTTGGAGTGGTTCCGGGGAACAGAGGGGAAAGGGGGGTGTGATCAAGGCAGACGAGGGTATAGGGACCGGGCAGCTGGACGGGTGGCGCCACCACTCGGCGCTCCCTTCGTTAGTGGAATGAGCCGGTGCATTGGGCTACGCAGCCTCCCGTTGTTTTTGTCGTGTTTACCTCGGTGCCTTGAACGTTTAGGTGGTATTGTGAGCGGAAATGTGCGGTGAAATGATGTTTACACCGATGTGTTGAGTTCTTAGATGTAATAACGGCTACGTAAATTTGTCAGACGCTTCTAAATTTGCGAATGTGCTACAATGACATGAGCGCTTGTTGCAGTGATCTACGTTTGGCTCCATCCGTTCTGAGTACGAATAAAACTACTATTATTTGTATTCATTTCTTCTTGAATGCACTAATGGCTACGTAAACTTCTTTGAAGCTTCTTAGTTTGGAAATGGGCTATATTGACATGAGCGCTTTTTGCAGCGCTCTGCGCCTGGCTCCGCGCGATCTGAGTAGGAATAAAACTATTAATATTAGTATTTATTCCTACTATTTTAAATTATGTTCACTGGTTTCAATGATTACTGTTCCCACGCCAGCCTTAACACTGGAATACCTCGATACGTGGCCTTTGAAGAGAAAGGCACCTACATACGAGATCGATCACCGTGTGGCCATGGAAACGTTGTCGCAGTTTACACTTCCTTTCTGTAACCGTGAGCTTTGTGCCTTCGGTTTTGGTGAGCGACACTGTCACAGCATGGGAGCCTGAGAGCCGAAGCGGAACTCCCACGTTTGTAGCGGTCATTTATCAGGAGCCAAAGTTATTCAACCACCCAACAGCCCAAGCTACAAACCATGCCTCCTTTCCTTCCCGTTTTACAATTTGCGTGTAATAAAGGCTGGCACCGATAGTTTAAAAATTGTGGCAGTGTTAACTTAAGCCAGTGTTTTTTAATGCTGAAGTATTCTTTACTGAGCACCTAAAAATCGTGCAATACCTTGTGAAGAAACCAAAAACGCGCGGTTAGTTGCCTCAAATATAAATGCATCAACAGTAACCCTCCAGCGCAAACGCATTTCCGACACACTGGAAGCAGTTAGGATTTGGAGAGGGGTGCATGGAAGTGCAAAATCAAACAGCAAAATCATTCAGCCTTCCGTTTAACGACGACGATGGTTGAACGCGAAACGTTTCGCGTTCAACCATTACTTTCACTATTTCCCCCTCGATTTCGCACGAACAAAGTCTTTCTTCGTGCGAAACCGAGGGGGAAATAGTGAACGTTAACGACTCTGCGTTTAAAAGGCCAAACTGCGTGCTGGTATAATTCAAAGTTTTCACTAGTCACAAGTCTAAATCCAGAAGGCGACCAAGGAAACCCACACGAGAAAGCTTTGCGATAAACCATCATCGTCGTTTGAGGAGCGCATGATTTTTCAAGCATGGGTGGCAGCTTGTAAAATGACCGCAGTATTCAGTTGTGAAACTAAGTATAGGTTTTAGGCACACTCCTGTCGCTCGTCCTTTAGCCACGCAGGAATTGTTTTTTGAAAAACCATTACCCAACTAGCCAGCAACCATTGAAATTCTTGTAAAGCAATGCTTTTCCACGACAAGCAATAACGTTCTACTGCCATGCGGTATTTATTCTGTAATTACGATTTTCGATTACTGTATTAAGCGTACTTCTGTGAAATTAAACATGTTTCTACCGTAGTTGATGTCGTTACGGAAGCGTCGTCCATCCTAATTTATGTTTTAAGGTAAATTTTAGAAGGTACCCCCAAATTTGTCTTTCGTTTGTGCACGACGCCGATTCGTCATCAACTGCTAAAGGCCGCGCCGCAGCATTCCTGGATCGACTTTGTAGGAGAATTTAGCTGCAGTATATTCTTCGATATGCCAAACTTCATGCAGGCGTGAAGAATTCGCAAGAAGGAATGGACTTGCACTTCCAGCTTGACTTCCAGCTCGGCGCACTGAGCGTCGTCTGGTATTCGTAAGTACTGAGTAAGGGCGTAAATCACACACAAGGCATGCCTCCCAAAGGCCACCTCCACGCTCAAGATTTACCGATCTGAAAGAAGTCCTTGTGGTTATCTACGCTTTGCAAGCCGCACCGCAGCAGAACGACAGAAAGTCATGCACAGCAACGCTGCGCTGACCGCCACCGGCATTCCACTGACGAGCGGTTCGCCACGGGCGGCGCTGTTGGCTGAAGCGACGGTGGCGCCATACAACGGCCGCCCTGTCCCTATAGGATAAGAGGAAGGCGTTGCATGGCACTGAAGTCACCACGGGAAAGCAAGAAAGTGAGGGACTAAGGAGGGGCTCGCTTCCTGCTGGTTTTTAAACTGGAAATTGACTGGTTAGGAAAAAACTGTGGGGGAGACCAAGTTAATTACGGGCTCCCAGTGCAAGCGTTAACACACTCACACACAAAAAAAAATAAAGAAAGAAATAAAGAAAGAAAGAGGAAGGAAGGAAGGAAGAGAGGGATTGAGACAAGGGAGGGCGGTTTTAGCGGGAGGGGCGCGAGAACCGCAGCGGGGGAATGCGGAGATGCAAGAGGTTCGAAGAAAGCCCCAAAACGGCACGTAGTTTCACATGGGGTGAAAACGCGGAAGCGATTTCCTATGTAAAACGTGACGGCCGTCCAGGAGACGGACGGAGAAAGGCAAGGTCATGCAATACAAGGACAATACAATGCAAAGTAACGCTAATTTAAACTCGATCACATAAATACGGAAATATAACTGGACATAAGGCTAAATAACACATACAAACAGGGAGATATACAGAGCCACATGTAGTTCTCGAAGAGGGCTCATGCAGGATCATATAAGCAATAGCAATTGTTCAGTGCAAAAGGACACACAATGATAATGATAATAATACAAAAAACAAAAATAAAATAAATCAAGGGGTACAATGGTGAAATGTATGTACAGGTCCACGCAGAAGTAAACGGAGCATGGGAGCGGTGGCCGAACTGCATCGCTGCGCCGCGTATGGGCGCCGACGGGAACCATGGAGCGCCGGTTAAAGAGTGTGTTCGCACTGCCCCCGCCGCCCTATCTGATGTGAAGCTGTCGTGTCATGCTGGGCGAGACGGTCTTTAAAATTTGTTGTTGCGTAATTAACTTAATCTTGAGCAGCTTGTTCGAATTGTTTGCCGCTGGGTACTCCCGGCCTTCATAATGAGATTGCTTCAAGACGATGTCCATACCTACCTGGATGCGTCGCAAGCGAGCACACAAGGTCTGGCGGCACCGTATATCGCGAGGATCGGCTTTTCCGTGACAGTACTGAAGCTGCGTGAAAACAAGTTCGTAGTCAGAGTCCCGGTTCCACGTCGCATCTCTGCTGAGCAGACAGGTCAGTGGATGGGCAATTTCACTGAAGCGGGAGATGTACCGACGGTAAAGATCCACAGAACCGAGAAAACGCTTAAGCTCTTTCGCGCATTAGGGCGTGGGAAGCCGGATAGTCGCCTCCACGTTGCTTTCTTTAAGTAAGCGTGCCATTTCGAACTCGGTGTCGTAAGAACTCAATGAATGTTCGTACGAAGTGACATTTCTTGATTTTTATCCGGGAGCACTCGCTTTTAAAAAACATCCCCCTCGCGAGGGGCACGATCAAATGCAGAGCATTTCTGCGGGGGGGCGCGCCTGCAAGTCGTATGAATTACGTATTGGTTGTTGTTGTTGTAATTGTTGTCTTCCAGCGTAGACATTGTCGATGAAGTCGATGGTGAAACGTGCCGTGGACCCCCTGCCGCGGCTATGACGCAACGTGGAGCGGCTATGACGCAACGTGGCACGGCTATGACGCAACACAATCCAACACAATCCACTTTAATCCAATCCAATCCAAATCCAAGCCAATCCAAGCCAATCCAATCGAATCCAATCCAATGCCCCTCGCGAGAGAGTGTTATAGCGCCGAAATCGCCACCACGCGAACGCGTGATGCTGACGTCACGATCACGCCACAGATGTTAGCGACCGCAGCGCGCGCGAACGACATATGTGGTTTAAGCGCGAACCGACCGCGGCGAGAGAGCGCGATGCGAGCGACCCACCTGTTCTTGCGCGCGAACCTAACGCGGCGAGAGAGGGTGTTGCGCACGTCCCCACCTGTTGTGCGCCCGAACCGAACGCGGCGAGAGAGGGCGTTGCGAGCGGAGAGAAGGCGAGAAGGACGCGGGGGAGAGGGTGCAGCTCTGGCCGACGGTTGAATGAGTCAAGGATATAAGGCACGTTCGTAACCTTCCGTTCTGTGTCGGCTTTGTGGCTCAGTTGGTAGAGTACCGTGCACCTTGCGTTCCGCCCGCAGAGTCGTGGGATCGAAACCTGGCGCCGGCAAGTATTATTTTTTTATATAGTGTAGGGGGAGCGATGCGGACGCGGACTACGGACGCCAACGCGGGTGACATCGTGAGTTACTGAAATGCTCTGCATTTAAAAGGCAGCGCTGGGCTACAGAGGGGCGCTGGTTGCATTGCCGCTCACAGGCATCAGTGGTGACCGAATCCGCTGCTCATGAGCTGGACGAAGCTGCGCGCGCCCGGAAACGTGCCTTATTGCGCGCTGTAAAGGGCGCATAAAATTGTAGACCGCTGTGGTTTGGCATAGCATGTCATTGCGATATAATTTATTGTAAGCTAGCAACAAAATTGCCTTGGACAATATAGAAAGCACATTTACAGACATTTTCGTACGAAAAAAAAATCTCGCTTCCGACATTTTTTTTTAATTTGGAGTTTGTCCCAAGTTATTGCTGCCGCTCAGTCCATGTCTGTTCTGAAGAAAGGGGGAAAAGATGTCCATGCCGTGGAAATTCTGTGTTAGAGAACGCCGTAAAGAATGAGTACAAACATTGCCTGCTATTACGGCGTGCCTCATAGGGCGAACATTTTGTTGTCGCATTAACTTTAGCTCCCGTTGACGAGGATAGCCGTCATGATCATTTGTACCAAATTAACCGATGACGAGTATGGGCGTCATCGGTCATTACGACTATACTCCACATCGGTCATTTTAGGGCCCTGACGGCGCTTTTTTGCAAAACACAAAGGTCATGCGGTGAAGCCATCTTTCAAATAAATGCGATGTTTAACTTAAATTTGAAACACTTTCTTAACTAATATTAGGTGATCGTTAAAAATAACAGCGTCGATTTTAATGCGGCAACGAAATATTCGCCCTGTGAGGCCCGCCGTAATAGCAGGAAATGATTGTACCTATTCTTTACGGCGTTCTCTAACACAGAATTTCCACCGCATGGACATCTTTTCTACCTTTCTTCAGAACAGAAATGGGCTGAGTGGCAGCAATAACTTGGGACAAACTTAAAATTAAAAAAAAAAATGGAGGAAGCGAGATTTTTTTCTCGAATAACGAAAATGTCTGTGAATATGCTCTGTATATTTTCCAAGGCAATTTTGTTGCCGTCTTACAATAAATTATATCGCAATTACATGCTATGCCGAACCGCCGTGGCCTACAATTTTATGCCGCCCTTTACAGCGCGCAACAACGCACGTTTCCGGGCGCGCAGCTTTGTCCAGCGCATGAGCAGCGGATTCGGTCGCCGCTGATGCCTGCGCACGGCAATACAGCGAGCGGCCCTCTATAGCCCAGCGCTTCCTTTTGAAGACCGTCTCGCCGAGCATGACACGCCAGCAGTGCGGCGATTAAACATATCAGATAGGGCGTCGGGGGCAGTGCGAACACACTCTTTAACTGGCGCTCCATGGTTCCCGCCGGCGCCCATACGCGGCGCAGCGATGCAGTTCGGCCACCGCTCCAGTGCTCCGTTTACTTCTGCGCGGACCTGTACATTCGTGCCTATACGGTGCGGCAACAATACACAAGCAGTACACTGACACAGTACTAAGTACATTACGTACACAGTACACTGTACACATATTTGAAGAAAAAAGAGAGAAAAGAAGAAGTAAAAACGCTTCTCTTTAATAAGAAAGTTTCTCAATGGCTCGCGGCATCAGCCTTCGCCGGTTCCTGATTAGGCAAGCAAGACAATAGGTCTGTGTTTTCATTTATGCCGCTCAAGACAGTGTTAAACTTGTAAATAAGGTACGATTCACGGGCTTCACGGTCATAATGCGTTTTGAAATGGACTGAAGCACCATGGCTGTGAACGCGTGGAAGGGGTGGCCTATATTTTTTACATGTTTAGAGAGGGGAAGGTGTGGTAGGGACTTTTTGTGTGCTCGGAGGTTGTTGATTCTCATTCTAAACGGATTCTCACTTTGACCAACGCACTGGGCGTGGCATATGGTGCATTCAAGAAGGTAGACAATGTTTGCGCTGTCACAGTCAAAGTTTCCTCTTATTTGGAAAGAGAATGAAGACATGGTGCTGGTGGCGACAGAGGCTTTAGTCATCATGGGGCACAGTTTGCACCTAGGCTTATTGCAGGGTCCGCTGCCTCGGAAACGGGGGTGTTGACGTTAAATGAAGTTACAATATCTCTGATGTTCCTCGCACGTCGATACACGACGCGGGGAGGCTCAGGGAAAACACTTCGCAACCTTTCGATTTAAAGTAAAATGTTGTGGTGCTTTCTGAGTATGCAGCTAATGTTGTAGGAGGAAGCGGCATGTGTTAGAATAAGGTTGGGGGTCGTATTCAAAGATTTCGCTTTTTAGTGTGTTATCAGGTGGCGGGTGTCTTGTTTTTCAGACTTCATAATGGCGTCACTGATGACAGACGGTGGGTATTGTTGTCGTGTTAGGTCATTAGTTAGTTGTTGACAGTTAGAGGCAAAATCAACTGGGTTAGAGCATATCCTTCTAAAACGCAGAGACTGACCGTATGGTATGCCGACTTTACAGTGTTTAACGGGGTAGCTTTTGAAATGCAAGTATTGATGTCGGTTTGTTGGCTTCCTGTACACTGAGGTCACAAGCTTGTTGTCTGATATTCTCACTGGAACATTGAGAAAATTAATGGCAGATACGGAATATGAGTGGGAGAATGAAATGGTCTCGTGGGCGTTTTTGAAAGCGGATATAAATTTTGGAAGTTCCTCTTCCCCATTGCACCAAATGAGAAAATAATCGTCAATGAACCTTCGATAGAAAATAGGCTGAAGCTGTGCGTTGCTTAGAAATTCAGACTCCAATGTGCCCATGAAGATATTAGCATAGTTAGGTCCCATTTTTGTTCCATCGCGGTCCCGTCGATTTGTACGTAGTGCTTATTGTCGAATTCAAGGTTGTTCACCTCCAAGACAAGCTTTAAAAGCACGCCGAGAGTTTCACCATCAATTGAATTCTCTTGGGAAGCATCATCGTACGCATGGATGACAGATCGGGTGCCGCCAGAGTGTGGAATATTTGTATATAGCGAGGTGACGTCGAGAGTGACTAGCAGGCTATCTTCCGGTATAACTAGATCCATAATATCAGCCAGAAAATGGTTTGTATCCTTTACATACGAAGGTAGTGTGGGATGAATGTCTTTGATTAAGCTATGGATACAACTAGAGATCATTTGTTACCGTACCTATACCGGAGATGACTGGTCTGACTGGATTTCCTGCTTTATGTATTTTAGGCAACATATAAAATCGTCCTTGAACTGGACTTAAAACTTGAAGTGAGGCTCCAGTTTTTTCCAGAATTTTTTTGTCCTTGACGAGCGCCATCAGTGTCTGGCTTACCTTGTTCTTAAATTGTGAAGTCTGATAGGTGTCGGTTGGTTTATAGAAAGAACTATGGCTGAGCTGTCTTTCTGCCTCAGTGATGTAGTATTGCTTATTTATAATAACCATTGCGCCACCTTTGTCGGCGGGTTTTATTGTAATGTCGGAGCGCCCGCTTAAACCTTTTAATGCCTCTTCCTCTTTCTGTGAGAGATTTTGTGATGCGGTGATCGGTTTTTACATTGAGCTGGAATGTCACGTTGTACCGCCTTGATGTAGATGTCTAAGCATTTGTCTCTTTGTGGAGGACGAGTTCAATGCCATAGTGATGGCAGCCTAGTGTCCCTATTAGGGTCTTGTGATTTGCCATAGTAATATTCGCTCAGCCTAACCGTTCGGAAAAAGTTCTCTAGGTCCTTATAGAGTTGGAATTCCTCTTGTCTGTCAGTGGTAGGGCAAGAATTCAAGCCTCTTGATAGCACGCGTTCTTCGTAATCAGTGAGGGGGGTGTCGGAAAGATTTACTATGTGGCACTCTTTGAGCTGTGAGGTGTTCAGGTCAGGAATATTTTCGGGGCTTGCATGGGAAGGAAAAAAAGACGTGTCTACTTTTTCAAGAGGGGAAGTTATGCCGTCCCGAAGCAGCTTTCTCTGTTTTGTTAGAACTACTTGGCGCTCTTTGTTTTCTGCAAACACTTTTAAAAGGTTAATTTCATGGGGCGTCAAGTCTACCTGGTCAGTGACTTTTCGTTCCTCACTGAGGATCTGCTCTAGTTGTGAGTTATCGCGGTCAATAACAATATTCAAAAGTTTCTTGGATGCTTTATGTAGGCATAGCGCCCACCCAGCCTTAAGCTCTTGAGACAGGTCGGAGGTGGCGGCTTTAACGTAAATGCGCAGATCTTTTGGAACAACGTCACATCTGCGATACGTCGAAAAGTTAGAATAAACGTTAGAATAAACCGAGTGGCGCTCTTGTTTTTTCTCCACTTTCTTATTTTCCAAATTCTTTATCTTGACGTACTACATCCTCCCCTTTGCTTTCCGAGGTTGTCTTGACTGCCAATTCCTATTTCTGCCTTATTTTCAACGAGCCCCTCATTTCCTATTCTGATTCGCTACATGCATAGCGAGGGCCTTTGTTCTGGCAGTCTTGGTGCCACAGGGAGCTTAAGAGGGTTCAACACTGGTCGACCACTCTCGACATGTCGTAGACGCTCGAGTGACGGCCCGGGGGTTAAAAAAGAAGGTCCCCTTCACCCCGAGTAGTCCGAGTGGCGCTGGCTACCACCCCAGAGCGCAGGAAACAAAAATACCTGAACATAAATACCCCAGAAAGTGGAGGCTAAAGTAGCCCCACCGGTAGCGTAGTGGTTATCGCACCAGACCGGTATTCTGGAGGTCGTGGGTTCGGATCCCACCTGGCGGGCATTTTTTCTCCGCTTTCTTATTTTCCAAATTCTTTATCTTGACGTACTACATCCTCCCCTTTGCTTTCCGAGGTTGTCTTGACTGCCAATTCCTATTTCTGCCTTATTTTCAATGAGCCCCTCATTTCCTATATATGTATGTATATATATATATATATATATATATATACAGAAAGAAATGCCGGCATTCTACAACGCCAAAGGAGGCATAGGGGAATGGTTAGACTATTTTTGAACGTTAGTGAAGTTATAGTTTTTATTTATTTACGTAGAAAAAAAGAAAGAAAGAAAAACACGCGCCCAGAGTGGGGACAGAACCCACGCCTTTCGATTAGATCTCGAATGCCTTGCCAATTCGGCTATCTGGGCGACTGTGTTCTCCGTCACTTTCTGGGGTATTTATATTTACTACAACTGTATCTGATGCTTGAGGGTGGTAGCCAGCGCCACTCAGACTATACGGGGAGAAGGGGACCTTCTTTTCGAACCCCGGGGCGTGACTCGAAGTCTACAGCCTGTCATGAGCGGGTAACTGGCAGGAAACCCTCTTATGCTACCTTGGCGTCAAGGCTTCCAGAACCGAGGCCCTCACTAAGCTTTCGCAGGATAATATGATTTGGAAATGAGGGGCTCGTTAGGAAATACAGAAAGAAATTCCGGCAGTCTACAACTCCAAAGGAGGCATAGGGGAATGGTTAGACTATTTTTGAACGTTAGTGAAGTTATAGTTTTTATTAATTTACGTACGAAGAAAGAAAGAAAAACACGCGCCTAGAGTGGGGACCGAGCCCACGCCGTTCGATTAGATCTCGAATGCCTCATCAATTCGGCTATCTGTACGACTGTGTTGTCCGTCACTTTCTGGGGTATTTATATTTACTACAACTGTATCTGACGCTTGAGGGTGGTAGCCAGCGCCATTCAGACTACACGGGGAGAAGCGGACCTTCTTTCCAACCCCGAGGCGTGACTCGAACGTCTACAGCCTGTCATGAGCGTGTAACTGGCGGGAAGCCCTCTTATGCTACCTAGGCATCAAGGCTGCCAGAATCGAGACCCTCGCTAGGCTTTCGCAGAATAATATAGTAAGGAAATGAGGGGCTCGTTGGGGAAATACAGAAAGATAAGTCGGCAGTCTACAACGCCAAAGGAGGCATAGGGGTGTGGTTATGCTCTTTTTTTTAGTACGGTTAATGAAGTTAATATTTTTTTTTAAATATACGGAAGAAAGAAAGAAAGAAAAACACGCGCCCAGAGTGGGGACCGAGCCCACGCCTTTCGATTAGATCTCGAATGCCTCATCAATTCGGCTATCTGGGCGACTGTGTTGTCCGTCACTTTCTGGGGTATTTATATTTACTACAACTGTATCTGACGCTTGAGGGTGGTAGCCAGCGCCATTCAGACTACACGGGAAGAAGGGGACCTTCTTTCCAACCCCGGGGCGTGACTCGAACGTCTACAGCCTGTCATGAGCGTGTAACTGGCTGGAAGCCCTCTTATGCTACCTTGGCATCAAGGCTGCGAGAACCGCGGCCCTCACTAAGCTTTCGCAGGAGAATATGATTTGGAAATGAGGTGCTGGTTAAGGAATACACAAAGAAATGCCGGCAGTCTACAACGCTAAAGGAGGCATAGGGGAATGGTTGGACTATTTTAGATGCAGAGCACCTGATTCACTCGCCTTGTCCCTCCGGCGTCGCTGTCGTTGTCGTCGTCGTCGTCGTCGGCTTTGTGCACCCCTCCCCCATTCTCCTCGCCGCGCCAGCTGCGCTCTCCGCCGCTCACCCCCTCTCCTCTCCGATAGCGAACACTTTCTCGCGAGGGGCATTGGATTGGATTGGCTTGGATTGGATTGGATTGGCTTGGCTTGGGTTGGATTGGATTAAGGTGGATTGGTGGATTGTGTTGGATTGTGTTGCGTCATAGCCGCGGCAGACGCGCTGGGGCCGTCGCATGGGCAGTACTCTCTCTTCCGCGGTTTCCTCTCCTTCGGGCGCGCTGCGCATATAACCGGTGTGCCGTTCTCCGGGGAAGCAACATCCACGCTTGGCTCAAACACCTAGAGTCCACGCCGCTTTACAAGTACGCCAACGTCGTCATCGACTGGGACCGGATTACGCAGTCCCCTCAACGTTATGCGCGCTATAAAACGCGGTCCCTTCGCCGCTCCGCCTATGCGTCGCATCTACACAGGGGTTCCCGCGAGGGGAGGTGGGATTTTTTTGAACGTTAGTGAGGTTATATTTTATATTAAGTTACGTAGATAGAAAGAAAGAAAAACACGCGCCCAGAGTGGGGACCGAACCCACGCCTTTCGATTAGATCTCGAATACCTTACCGATTCGGCTATCTGGGCGACTGTGTTCTCCATCACTTTCGGGGTATTTATATTTACTAAAACTGTATCGGCCGCTTGAGGGTTGTAGCCAGCGCCCTCCACTCAGGCGCGTTTCTCTTTCTTTCTTTCTACGTAAATTAATAAAAAGTATAACTTTACTAACGTTCAAAAAATAGTCTAACCATTCGCCTATGCCTTCTTTGGCGTTGTAGACTGCCGGCATTTCTTTCTGTATTCCTTAACCAGCCCCTCATTTCCAAATCATATTATCCTACGAAAGCTTAGCGAGGGCCACGGTTCTGGCAGCCTTGATGCCAAGGTAGCATAAGAGGGTTTCCTGCCAGTTATCCAGTCATTAAAGGCTGTAGACGTTCGAGTCACGCCCCGGGGTTCGAAAAGAAGGTCCCCTTCTCCCCGTATAGTCTGAGTGGCGCTGGCTACCACCCTCAAGCGTCAGATACAGTTGTAGTAAATATAAATACCCCAGAAAGTGACGAGAACACAATCGCCCAGATAGCCGAATGGGTAAGGCATTCGTGATCTAATCGAAAGGCGTGGGTTCGGGCCCCACTCTGGGCGCGTGTTTTTCTCTCTTTCGTTCTTTCTACGTAAATTAATAAAAAATATAACTTCACTAACGTTCAATCTGTATTTCCTAACGAGCCCCTCATTTCCAAATTATATATATATATATATATATATATATATATATAGATAATATATATATAGATATAAGGTTAGTAGAGACAGAGAGAGACACGAGAAGGACATTTAAATATAAAAATAAAAGTTTACTACTGACGGTTCAGGGAGTGGACTCCCTTGGACTCCCTTTCTTCAGGAAGTCCACTCCCTGAGATGTCAGTAAACTTTGATTGTTATTTTTAAATGTCCTGGTGTGTCTCTGTCTCTACTAACCTTATTTTTTCGCGCTCTGTGTGAGTTTTTGTTTCGGACATATATATATATATATATATATATATATATATATATATATATATATATATATATATATATATATATATATATATATATATATATATATATATATATATATATATATATATATATATATATATATATATTATATATATATATATATATATATATATATATATAGAGAGAGAGAGAGAGAGAGAGAGAGAAAAAGAGTGATAGGGGGAGGGAGAGAGAAAAGTTAGGTTGGTTTTATCGAAGGAGTCAAGCGCTTTTGCGTAATGATGCCGCTAAAGCGTGTAAGTCGTTGGTGGATTTCCTGCTACAAAGTTAGAAGTGCACGCATTGAATATTGGATGTATTTATCAAGCAAGGTTGGTCTGATTAAAATGTCAACCCTAACTGATGCTAATGAGCGAATAAATATTCTGTGAATTACGTTTTTTGAGAATGACTCACGTTCTAATCAATTGTCTTTCAACACTCGCAGCTGGAATCTGGGAGCGGAAACTGCACTAAAGTCCATCAAGCAATTCAGACAGCCGACGTACGTGACTTCAATTTATCATGTAGGCACTCTATGCCTGACAAATGCTCGCATCACTGTTCCCACAGTATTTACTCATCGACACACTCTTAGATCATTCATTATTTCCGCTATAAATAAAAGTCTCTGCCCTCGTTTTTGACCTTAACATGAATTATTCAGACATATAGATAATCAAAGAAGAATTCATCTTGAAGAACAGTGTGCTTTTTGGTCGCTGGAAACTGTCGCACGCGATATACCGCCGTTTCGCGTTTTTCGATACAGAAAATATCTTTACTGCATTCACATTACAAGAGCGCGCTTGTTGGCGGTAAGATATTATTATCCTTGAGTGAGAAAATGTTGAACAGGCACAGTGAACGCCCACTGCCCTCGCTGGACGAGATACTCGTACATAAAACGCCACCACACTGGTGGCAGGATAATAAAGAAAATTGTCTACGTCTTAGCTAATGCTCACGTCGTAGTCGTGAATGTGGGGGTGTAATCTAGAGCGCTACTTTCCATAATGAAGCGCTCACGTATTAGTACCTGAAACCACTAGTGAGAAAAAATTCTGGCAAAAGGTATTCCCGTTGTAATAGTAGTTTCGCATTTTCAACGTTGTATGATCAACAATGTAATTGTTTTAAATAATTTATAAGTTAGTCGTTTTATATAGGAGTAATGGCACAAACATCACAGCCGCCGTCCTAGAGAGCAGTATTTGTGTTCGTATAGTTTCTCGAAACACGGGGAAATAGTCGAAGTTTTGTAACTGAATTACCCTTTTTGGTTACTGATTTTGGGGTTTAACGCGCCGACGCAGGCGATGAGGCGTGCCGTAGTGAAGGGCTCCGGATTAATTTTGACCACCTGGGGATCTTTAACGTACGCCGACATCTCGAACACACGGGCGTTTTTGCTTTTCGGCTTCATCAGAAAAGCCGCCGCCGCGGCCGGGAATCGAACCCGCGATGTCGTGCGCAGCAGCGCAACGCCTTAGCCACTGAGCCACCGCGGCAGGTACCCTTTGTGGTGCAGAGGTGCCTTCTACTGATCATATTTCGATTTTGATGATGAACACCGAAAGCTAATCACACCGCGTCATGGTAGTTTTCGAAGCGGTTTAACAGAACAAACTTCGTACGAACGAAATATATTTTCCACGGGAGCGTACCAGTGTCATATTCTGGTAGAATCGGAAAATAAATGTTAGAAATCTCACGCCCTTTAATTTTTCTGCGTTTGAATACAATGTCCTCGCGCCACCCATTTTCGGTGGGCCTAACCCCTTGCTGGAACCATGTCCGTATTCGACTCCCTTTCCGCGGAAAAAGGAGTCGACTCCGGCCGTGCTGGAACGGAACACAGCCTCGCGAAAAAGGCTTTACTACTAGAGCCATCTGCAAATGAAATGCTAGATAAAGCTATACCTACTGTTTGTAGATAACCCCGCTTGATAGTAGCACACACGATCGCGGTTCCCTTCAGTGCTGCAGGCCGGTGTCTTACGGAGAGATTGAAAAATGCTTTACTAATACTGTGCATGCGAATCTGCCTAATTACAGTTCTCATAATTCGAACTGGCGGATAGTTAGTACTATCCGGTAGGTCCCGAACAAGTTATATGCATGTTAATGTGGAATAACTCTCCGCACTTAAAACCTAAAATAGGTCAGATGGTAATGCGAACAATTTTGCCGCTCCGCACATACTACTTCTTGCGCAATTTCTGGCAGGTGCTGTATGCAATTTTTCCGATCTTGTTTCAGATCGGTGTTTTTATGCACCTCGGGGGCTACGTTTGCTCTTTCGGGGGGGGGGGGGGGGGGGGGGTTGTACTTTGCTGTCTGCTACCTGCACACCATGTATCGTACTCGGCAAGATCAAGCCTGTTTCACTGGGTTCCCATCACGAACTCTTCATTGTGTGTGCAGCGCCTCCGCAGTACTTAATTAGTAACATCGCTGTTCATTGCAAATGCCACACATTCCGCACAACGTTCTTTATCACATTGCGCTCCAAAGAACGCGCATGTGTTTCTAATAGAGGTTTTGTGCGCTGTGCCACTAATGAAAGGGAAGCGCACTAGTTATTACTTCGGGTATTTCGAAGTGATTATCTCTCCATCTGAACTCTTAATTAACGAGGCTCTACTGCACGAACTGCCCCGCTTTGTAAAGAGAATTTCCAGCAGTGAGGATTGCCACTGTCAGTATCGTAAACAACGAAAACTGTTCATAAACATTTCGACAGACAGCGGTAGATGTACCTGCAAATGCAAAGCACTCTCTAGTTACAGTCAAACGTCTTTTAAAATTGCTGAATAGGCCTCGCGGTTTTATGTAGGGGGGTAACAAAGTATCCGGTTACCATAGGCAGCTGGATAGCATCTAGTCTAATATAAACTATTACGCACCGTGTTAATTTTACATTAATTAAAAACGCACACAAATTAACACTAGCGCCAGCTGTGGAAAACGTTTAGCTTTAAAAACTTCGACAGTATAAGTAAATCCCTATTTTTTTTCTTCTGCTGTGCTGACTAAAAGGTTGAAAACTTCTTCCGTGTGGTTTTACAGATACAATATCATAAGAACGAAAGCATAGGCACGATATGCTAGAGAAACTAGGCACCTTTATTAACAGTTTACAATAATTGCAGGAGTTTTCTCACGTACTAATTGTGTGCACTGATGCTTTTCAGGAAAAGCAGATATCCGGAGCAATGGTGAGCATTGAAATTTGTCCCAGTTGGTTGAGATTATCGAAGTATAATGTTGTTAGGCTGAAAAAAAAAGGTGTGTTGAGCAGAAGGTCTGTATAAAGAACGCTGTTTAAAATGCTTCAAGCAGATGTAGGTTGCTCACCCATGAAAAAACTTAATCCGCATCAACTACCACGCCGTTCAACTGGCCAATACAGACGTACTCGCTGTTCATTTGCTTGGGCAATCTCTGTGTTCGCTAGTTTACTGCCATAACGCCAGACTGCTTTAAACTGTGCGAAAATTGCCACGCTCGCATAGTTATCTATTCGCTCGTTCTAACCTTTTGCGCACAGCTGCTAAGAGCGCCATTGTGTGGCTCTATGCACCGGAACATCGGTTCTATCACCTAGGTGAGAACTGAGAATTCTTATACTGTCAGTACTTCTGAAAAAAATTATAGCACGATTTCAAGTTCCAGGACCCAGCAATAGCAGGGTATGTAGCACGGAATTGGACACATGATTAACGACGTCTCAAAACCGCACACGTCCTATAACAAATATTTAAACGCGGGCATGTGTCATCTCTAAGATTTGCGCCGCGGATGTATGAAGCTTGGCAACGAAAGCCATAGAGAGCGTTGCTAACCCACGCGGTTTTGTAGGAGTGTGAAATCTCTTAAGCATGATCACTAGACATATGATTTCCGCAAGAGCAAGAAAACGTCTCGCAAGGAAACTCCCACAATACTCGTTGCGAGGCACTGCAGGCAGGAGGTTTTGAAGCGTTTAGTGTAGTGCCGTGCATAGAACTACAGCCGTCCTAGTGCTACCACTGCATGATACTAATCACAGGAAAATAGCTTTCTTTTACGCAAGATTGCATATACTCCAAATCTGAACATTCTCGATGGACGTGTAAGAATCTGTGTAGTAAACGTTTTCAGAGTACTTCGCGCGATCTAAGGCGCTCGCGCGAGATAATGCACGATAATGCGAGATTTATGGGGGGATAGTGAACGAAATCGGCCAGTCTTGAAAATGCCAAAATAACAGAATCACACTATCAGTAGCGTAAACAATTAGAGAAACAATGGGAAACTGGGTACATAAACAATGACTGCAGGAAGAGAAAATGAAGCCTTCCGCAAAATACGGGTTTACTACTTTTAACAAAACTTATATTTTTATATGCATATGCGGTGAATCAGAATTTTTTTATGCAATTAACTGGAAGATAAAAATTTGTCCTGGCAGTGTTCTATAGCACTGGTAGCGTAAACAGTTACGTGTTTTCTCCATAACATTTTACGTGTAATGTTTACTCGGGAGTAAATGAATTAACGTGAAAATTTGTTGCGACAAACTGATCGGAAAATTAGTAAATATTTTGTACTGGGAGAACACATCACTCGAAGTGCCAGATACCTAACTGTTTTGGATTCTTCTCGTTCCAGGAATGCTTGAGGAGTAACGTGTCTGAGAAAGCTGCTGAATGTCTCAGGGTGAGTTAACGTCGCTGTAACAGAGAGGCCTCGTGTTGCCTTTCCCGCACTCTTACTGTCCCGGCACCGCTTTTCTGTTGCAGTCAAGCCATTTCACTTCAGCGACGAAACACAGTTCAATCCCAAATTGCTCATGCTTTTGACGCGCTTTTTTGCCACTACTCCTGAACCAGCATACTGTTTTTAAGATGCAGTTGCGTTCTTAACATCCAATACGCAGTGGAATAAAGTAGCCAGCCTAGCAACCTTAATGGTCTTTGTACCATTCTTTCCTTAGCGAGCATGCCACTCCGGTGAAAGCAGAGCATTGTTTTGAATGAGCGTTTAGAGGCGTACGAGCATTCAGATGTTTTCTTGTCTGAGCATTACGCAAATATCATTCTTGGTACGGATGTAGCGTGTCGAAATGTATTTTTTGAACGAAATACCGTATAAACCGGTATATAGGCAGAGTTTTTTTCCAAAAAAATCCGCCCAAAAGTCACCCCTCGTCTTATATAGCGGTCATTGGCGGAATGTAAATCGTTGCCTGGCAACAATGTGCAAGCGTAGTCCGTTGCCATCGCCATTTGTGTCGGACTGCTCTCTCGCACTATGAGCCCTTTATTTGATTTCGCTTTTCTCTAGTTTTTCGTCTTTTACTCGTCTATTGTGCGTGCGTGCGTACATTTCTGTACGTCTCTCTTCCGAGATGAGTGGCGGCAGTCGACGCCAGTTCGCCGCGGCGTTTAAGCTGATGGCGATTGAGTCACCGAGCAGAATGGGAATATGGCAGCGCAACGCCAGTTAGGCTTTTCGGAGAAAAGTGTGTGGTACTGGCGGAGCCAGAAAGCTAAGCTGTGCGCGTGCTACCCCCGAAACCGATCGTTCCGTGGACGTCAAGCGGTGCACCCCGAGTTGGAGAACAAAGTGGCGGACTTCGTCCGGGAACTTCATCCGGGAACTTCGCTCACGATCGCTCCGGAGGCCATGCGCGAACCGGCTCCGTGAACTGTACAATGAGTGGATAGCCGGCGACAACAAAAAGACCTATACGGGCTGGTTGCGACCGTGTCAAGTTGGGTGTCCTTCTCTCGGCAGTCGCTGCCCGACGACATGGTTACACGAGCGTTCAGGAAGTGCTCTATCAGCAACGCGCCTGATGGCATGGAAGATGACAGTGCGAAGCAGTTATCATCGGACGACTCTGAGAGCTCGGACGAGTGACTTCGGCAGGCATAGTGAGTGGCAGTGACGGACGGGCGTCGAAAATAAATATAGACATTGTGAGTGCGCTTCTGTGTCGAATTATTTTTTTTGTCATCTTTTCAAACCTCAAGGTAGGGGGTCGACCTATATACCGGGTCGACCTATAATCCGGTTTATACGGTACTGATGGCGAGCGGATAGGAAATCAGGAAGATAGCAATTCCCAAGCATTCGTAAACGTTGTCAGGACATCTACAACAGGTACCTTGACCTGCCATGCTGTGTCAAGGTACGTCAAGGTGTCAAGGTCCTGTGTCAAGGTCCTTTGATGCGCACAAAATTTCTAAAAAAAACGCGATGTATGCTTCAACAATATTGAACAAAGCAACTAGAAATAATTCATTAACGTGTATTTCCGCCTTTTGCTTTCATTAAACAGGAGTATCTTACTGGGATATATGAATTTTGGCAGTTTTTCTCGGTGGCTGCACAGAAGGCGGAAGTGGGCGCTTCGGGCAAGCTTGCCCACATGCGTCGTTCCATATGCTGCTACAACTATTCAAGAGCACTTTCTTAAATTCTTATATTGCGCACCAATCCACCTATTGTGGATGATAAGACTGATACGTGTAAGACGGGAAAAGAGCGCGACGAAGTGAAAGCTCGCTATAGGTAGTAAAATGAGCGTTCAGTTAGCGCCTCGTGGCAGCTTCGAACTATGACTGAAAATCATCGGCTCCAACGAAGTGCCTCGAAATTCGATCCGTTTGGGTGAGCTTCTTTTCGTACCCATTTTTACATTAGCGAAGCAGTCCCCGTACCGGGTTCTGTCGCCTCCGTCATGTTGTGGTAGCTTGGTGGACGAGGAGAGAGTAGAGCAGCTGCCTTAGTTTTCACGAAAAAGAGCCCATAGTAAACTTAACTGCTTTACTGCATGGCTAGGACATGATTCCAAAATTACATGGTAATCCGAAGTGATACTCCGAAATATTGACACTAGAAAATGACACTCCGAATGGAACTGATGACGCCTTGTCTCCTACTTAGTAACTGATAACTCTACACGAACTACAAAATGTGCATAGAATCACAGCTACGTGTTACAGCTCCACAGGTCCGCGCAGAAGTAAACGAAGCACAGGAGTGGTGGCCAAACTGCATCGGTGCGCCACGTAGGAGCACCTTCGTGAACGAAGCAGCAGTGTTCTGGGGACGGTCTCGAGCTGCCCATACAACCCTATAGATATATGTGATATGCGTGTTCGTTGGTCTGCTTTCGGGTCAGACTAGACGTGGGAGTTTTCAAAGGGCCTTGGTTACATTGCCGCTCGAAGCCATCAGTGGCGACCGAATCCGCCGCTGTTGGGTTCGAGCAAACTACGGGCGCTCAGACACGTGGTTTGTTACACTCCTTAAAGTGTTTCCGGGCGACGTAATGTTGCCCGCCTATTCGGTATCTTGGTATGCGTTTTTGCGGTAGAAGGTAATCTGGAATATAACATTTACCTCGCACCTCCACGAAAAGATGTTACGGGTTAAATGTTACATTTCAGATAATTACAAATATCACACGGTGGGGAACGTAGTAGCACACAGTTTCAAGTGGGTGCAGGCAGAGAACGAGATCGTTCGTCCTATTTCTCCTCGTGACTCAACCGCTCACCACACCAGGTGCTCCGTGCTGGGGTCAATCTCTCGGTGTCTAGGTTCCCTTCAGAGGGTCCGTGGGAATCCCGTGACAATATAAAGCAACCACAAAATACGCTTGAAGAAACACAACTTGAGTGTGAATCTCTTGGGTAGTGATCGTCATATAAAAATTATTTTATATACAGTGGAACCCCGATAGTAGGACTTTTAAGGCGCCGCGAGAAAGCGTCGTATGACCGGGGTGTCGTACGATCGAGGCGCGGGTATATGCCGGCATGGTAGACGGTCGCACGCGACAGGTGGGCTAAGGACTTATTTAAACTAATATATAACGCGTTCTGGCGTGATTTGCAAACTATTGGCCGAAATCCCAAGTAAAAAAACAAAGGCCTGTGTTGTGCCCTGTCCCTTCCATGGCATCGAGCTAGCCCTCCAACCAAGCGCCGCGCGCTACGAGAGAGAAAGCCCACATTGTCGAACAAATTGTGAGGGGAAAAGGCGAGTGTGAAATTGCCAAAGCCAAATGAAACGAGCAATAGTAGAAGGCGAAGATGAACAAAAAACGGCATTGCGGTTCATGATGGAGGCACCCTTTGAAGAGTCCCGTGACATCGCTATTAGGTCATAGTTCTCAACAGATAGCTCTTTTTGTTTCCCAAAAGACCAAGCAACTTGAAATACATAAGATAATAAATAATTCGCGATTAAACGCTGTTGCGGCGAAAATTATAGCGCGGTCTTGCTGCAGTGACTTGCTGCGACGGCAAGCGAGGGACCCAAAATGGCGGCGCGAACGTGGGCGTGTCTCCACCCATTGACTCCTGTATTTTGCGCCACCCTTGCTTCGGACGCGCATGAATTGAAGCACTCTAGCAAAAAAAAGGAGCGGAGTGACAAAGCGGCTTTCAAAGACACTGAGAAGCGAAGATCAGAGATATAGGGTGAGAGAGCGCCGTAAAAGGGAGAAACTTGGATCGAGCGAGCGGGGAAAGCCGCTCTTCGGTCATTGCTGGGGGATTGCGTCGTATGTGTTTTACCGTTCATCGGCGGCTGAACGGGAGCTTGAAATTCATTGTCCACCTGCCACCTGAACTTCGACTTCTCGCGGTTGGCGCGTTGGCGTACTGCTACCGCGTGGGGTAGTCGCCTGTTAACTCCCGCTCACGAGTACCCGCCTGCTTGCTTACTTGCGTCTGGCCATCCTGCGCACCTTTGCACATCTAGCAGCGTCGAACGGGGGTTAAGAATAAAGAAGGTCAGGACGAGGCGGCGAAGCGGTGCAAAATATAGCAGAAGCACCGGTGTATCTGCGCCGGGGTCCGTCGTATGATGCTGACCGCGTGCACCCGAGCGTCATACCATCGGGGTTTTGAATACATATTTTCTATAAAGAGTTTGTGGGGACCGCGGTAATCCGTCGTAAGAAGCGGGTTATCGTAAATCCGCGGGACGTACCAGCTGGGTTCCACTGTATATAAGAGCCCTTCCACTGTCCTAAGAAGGATGATCGGTGAAGCTGGGCGCAATGCAAGGTGTGTACGAAACAAAATACGCTTGCTGGTAATTTGCGATTGAGCATACTTCCTGGCTAATTCTCTGAATGGAACGTCGATGTACTTTAGGTTTACTTTAGGGGATGAACATCGAGATATCTGCTTCCCTCCCGCATCATAAGCATCTCAAGGTCTGTGTAACACACCAACTCCCCAAAATTGACTGGGATTCACGCTGTGAAAATGATTGGATAGCAAAGCGTTAAACGACACCCACAACAATTACCCATGTGATGTCACTTGAATTCACACACTTGGATCTACAAAGAGTGGAAGCAGAGATTATGCAAGCCGTTACCTGGAATTCGCGGGGGCGGCGTCCCGAACGCAGCAGCAGCGTCGGGCACGGTTGGGCTAGAGCGGCGGTCGCCATCATCGTGCTGGTGGCGGACGCCAGCATGACACCGCGAGGGAAGGACTACGGGCCGCACTCCAGCGACTCGTTGCCCCAAGCCACAACCTAGAAGACTTCCTGTTCCCCACGTGACCGGACGCCATCCGACGGGAGGTCTTCCAGCACCTACTCAACTTCCTGGTTACAACAGGACTAGCGCTGCGTTTGTAGCCATCGCGTCATGGACAAAACGAACGCTATATAGACTATCCCCCTCTCTCCTACCACTCTTCTCTTCCACCTTCTCTCTTCCCACCCTTTGAAACCATAATCCCCTTCCCTGGACTGGGTTGTATGAGGGTGAACTCCCCGTTGAGTTCAACAATATCCCGAGGCCTTTTCTCTTCCCTTCTTTGTTAATAAATCACCACCACCACGCCACCAAGTTTACACCGATTTTTGTAAATTAGGCTTTATCTCTAAACACAGCTGCACTGCGGGGTAGTCTATTTGCGGAGGAATAAAGGCATTTCATATCAAATTACGGATGCCGTAAAACCTGCTGCTTTGCTTTTTTTAACAGCGAGGATGTTTACGAAATCGGAATTTTTTGTGTCCGAGGTTAAAAATACCACGGGAATTGCCGAGCACGCGACCGGGAGGTGACCGCCCGCAGTTAACAAAACCAAGAAAAATGCCTAGGGTTCGTGGGTGCGTGCCTGGAGACGACAGCCCAGCGTCCCCTGCGCGCGTTTGTCAAGCTAAGCATACCAACTTAAGCAGATTGGCCAGAAATATTCTACAGTTCGCCGTAATCATTGCAACAGTTGCTCAGAACGAGAAAGACGCGTCATAGCGTACGCCCCTCGGAGGTGGTGTCCAATGATAATTACTTGAAAAAAAAATTAAGTTAGCTCACCCTTATAGCAACAACGATGGAGTAAAGGTCGTTGCGGCAACGATGAAGCAAATCGGTTTCAATCTTCGTGATGGTATTGAAGGTTTCGTACGGTTGGCCTGCCTTCAAGACGTACGGGCGAGTATGAGCGTCCTGCATTTTATTTCATACGCTCAACACAAGTCCCCGAGCTTTCGTTCCACACAGGTTGCGTGTCTGGAAGGAATTTCCACTGATCAATATGCATAAGCTTCCTACTAAAACTGAAGTGGGTAATCCTGACCTCTGATGTGAAATCGCTAATATGACATCCCTGATATGAACTGGTGGCTGCCGCGGTAAAAGAACAAACACCTTTAACTGTGGTTTTCTCTTTATAGGCGCACGACGGACACGTTCCTGACTTGATTTTGTTAAAGAAAGATAAACGAGGTGGGTACCGCCATTTTTGTTCTATCTTCATATAGCGTAGATCCGGGAGGAAAGCGTGCATTTTGAACAACAGACCTCGTTCGTGATGCTCTGCAGGCGGGAGGTGAAGGACGCCGACGAAAAGAACGAGAATGTATAACGAGTTGACACTGATTATGGGCAAAAGTTAGGTTCAGCTGTCTTATAATAAGAGCTGTTAGAAAGGTGAAATAAAGCGTTTTCCCTTTCGTAACCTATTAGCCGAACTATAAAGACGTACCTTCTCTGCAAGTCGTATTACAATAATATATGTATTAGCGCAGAGCACCACGGGAGCGAAATATTAAGCGCTTCCGTTTGAAATAGGTTGAGGGGCAAAATATACGAGTGGGCTTTAGATTTAATGTGAGCTAAGTACAACACGAACTGGATCGCTTGAGTTTTGAGAAGGACAAATGTAGGTCAAATTTAAGTTGAAACTTTTGTAGTAGTGGGGACATATTTTTCAACTTTTGTAACTACATATGCTTGTGAACGTATGGTCACTATGGTCACGATGCATTAAGGCCTGCTTTTGGAATGGCTGACTGCAGAAATTGTAAAAACTTTTGAAATGAATACCTAATTATCAGGGTTCGTAATCATGCAAACCGAGAAATACGCGTTGGAAATTTGGGGCATATCATTTTATGGGAATAAAAATACGGGCATAAATAATAGAAAAACACGTTAACATACGTGCGTTGCAAACAAAACTGCCGCCCGCAACGCTTACCTGTTAAAGATGAATGCTAAAGATTTTCGCATAGGACAGCGGGTGACAGACGCCGCCGCTTACGTGACCGTGTCTGCCGACTCACAAAGACGCAATATTTCATGAAACGATTGCTTTGCGCCTGAGGACAATACGACGCGTACAAGTTCTACAAGAACTAGGCTAAGAGACATCGCTGGCAGGGCTAGATTCAGTGGAACTAGGAGACCTAGTTCCAGTGACTTTACGCAGAGCGGCATCGCTGCGCCATCTAGGAATACCGATAGTAACCGAGCGCGTTTTTCTGTTGTCTTATGTATAGAGTTTACTAAAGTTCCGATTTGATTCCTATTGGATTATAGTATCTGGAGGGTACATGGAGTAAGCATACTAACTCCCGTCTGCATATACGCGCCTTATAGTGAGCGCATCAAGCCGACCGACATCTGAGCTGGTTGGGGGAGTTGTGTCACAGCGTAAATAGACCAAAATTACACAAACCCATGCGAGCTGATGTAAATACTAGTAAGAAATAACCTAAAATGAACACCAGAATCCGCGTGTAAAATAAAATGTATAGACGCGGCAAATATGAAACGCGAGCACAGAAATATGAACCAGACCGCGCTAAATTGAAGAATTTGCTTCGTGAAGATCGCAGAATAAGGCGTTTGTGGTACATTTGGAGAGTTGCTTTTGCAGTCTTTGCCAATATTCTGAGGTGATGCGCCAACTTTGCTTGCGCAGAATAAATTGCTCTATTTGCTTGTCACCGTTTAAAATGGCGAGTTCGCATTTAATTCGTCTATGGCTATACATATATGCACACCGATGCTAGATCGGGCAGCCCTTTGCTGGCCCATCTGTTAAGCGGAAACTAACTCAAAGCGGTCATTGCCATTGACATTGAAAAAAAAGTAAATTAAAACCCGCCGAACACTCAGACAAGCACAGTGTAAAAGTGCGCCAGAGAAGTAGCCGAAGCCGCCATGAAAGATGGAAAGCCACAGCAGTGTACACGAAACAGCAACAGAAACTTACTTGCCGAGAGCGGAACTACCCAAAATTTTATTACTAATTCATATAGTGTCCGAACTATGTTTCACTTGTGGTAAAAAATATCCACATAGTACATCCAACAAAAAACAAAAACAGCTAACGTAACTTCATCCCGAATTTCTAAACTTGCTCTGGAGAAGGGCAATCAGTGCACTAGAATCGTTGCGGTTCAGGTATGTTAAATAGTGTCAGAAGTATGTGGATACATGTTCAAATTTGTCCATAGACGGCGCCATGTGTCAAAAGCTGTACTCACCAGGAAACGCCTATAAGCCTACCGTTTCAAGTTCCTACTCCAATAAAACAGTGCTTACGTTAGAAGGCATTACATGCGGCGGAAATAACTGAACTTCTGAATTTAGATGGTAATTTTTTAGAATAAAGCATTGTTAGCTGACGATGAAGCGTATTGGGTAATATAGAATTCCTAAATTTTTAATATTGAACCTAACGCATGTTGCCTGTATGTTTTATTCAATACCTACCCTGGGCATTGTTGCTTACTTCCTTTACAGTGCCCAAAGGGCGTTGGCTTGACGCCACAGAAGAGCGCACGAATATTATCCGAGACGGAATGGATGCTCCAATAGGCTGGCGGACAATTCAGGGCGAATGGTTTCAGAAACTGAGACGCCCGTCTATGACTTATCCGGAAAGAAGCGCTGACGAACTCTGACTTGTCCCGCATGTTGAGAGCAGCCGCCAAGGCGTGCGGTGAATTTGTTTTTTGAGAGCTTCATTTATTCTTTTTACTAACGGTTGTTTGTCTTCACTGATGCGCTTTAGTATAAAATAAATAAACAAATGATATGATTCCGCCCTAAAATGATTCAGTTTGGAACACAGTAATGGCAGACGGTTTGTGTATATTAACCAAAACACTTAAATCAACTGACGAAAACAATACCCTAAAATCAACTGAAGAAAACAATACCCTACGACACAGTTCCCCAGTTACATAGAATATCAACAAACTTTCGGGCGCTCTTGAAGGCTGCACAGCAAAACGTGATTTGTGCTGTCGAATAAAAATGTTGTGCCGCAGCTTGGCAACCATAAGAAGCTGCCCTAACACTAAGAAGCTACCCGCACATGGTAGCTTCTTAGGCTTAATATGCCCACCTCATAGAACCATAAAATCAGTGTGTAGATTGAACTGGGGAAACTACCACGGCATTTAAAAATAAGTTTGGAGAAGAATTATACATTGCTGACATATTTAGGAGAGTAGAGGATATATCAGTTTTCTAACTGACAAAAAGGACGGGTGTGTAGTCACCGAAAAAAAGGTAGCACGAATGGCTGCAACCACAGCAACTACACGTCTGTGAAAGAAGCCCGGACATAATGGCGCGCACTGAAAAAACGACAGCATCGACAGGTTAGCGCCAAGGCGCTGAATTGGTGTTGCTAGTAAAGTTTTCTAATGGAAGAAAAACCACGGAAATGCAAGGAAAAATGTTCAGTTCTTTCACTTTCGACGCGAGCAGGGCACGAAGACCACATGGAGTGAGAACCGCGCGATGCGCATGAAAGGTAAGCTGGGGTGTTCTACATCTGATGCTGGGTAATATAACCTCACACTGGCGGGGCTCACGAAACCTTGAATCCCGAGTATGAGCCAGATGAGCATAGTTGTTTAAGCTGTGATTGCCCGTCCGTGTGTACTCCCTAGACGCGGACATCTACGGAACCTTGCTCGCGCCGGTAGTGATGACTACGGCAAACATCCACCAGACGGCCTTCTGAAGGTGATCCGGCCATAGAATCAGCCGTTTTATTGAGCCATAGACCCTTGTGACCTGGGCGCGTATTTCGAAACGCTTCGCTGCAGAGAGCGCCCAGGTGACGTGTGTTCGATTGAGAGCAGTAATTAAACGCGGTTATTGGCTGAAACTCAAACCTAAAGCCACCTAAAACATACCAAATCCCCATTATTAGCGAAAAATACGCATCGATTCGAGTTTAGAAAAAGCAAATTAAGTTTAGAAAAACAAATTACGCAATAAAAAATCCCGCCATCTCCACGAAGCGAATGATGATGAGAGGGGCGAAGCTGAAATGCTTATTGGTAAAACCGTGAAACATTCGCCCACACATCATATAAAGACTCGACACGTCAAGCTTTGCACCGCTCCGTTGACAAGCCCGTCGACGGCGTCGATGTTTGTGGTGATTATTTATTTTTATTTATTTATTTTATTTTCAATACTGCCAGTCTCATTCCGAGACCATAGCAGGTGGGCATACAGATGGTACATGTGGTACATGCAGGTGGTACATAAATAAATATCAGCGCAGAAAACAGAAACAGGAATGTAGTGAAATGACAGTCAAAAGAGCGAAAAATATACAAATTTGTTTACTTTTAATTAGATAGGAAGAATACGGAGCTGAAATTCTTAAACAACACACTTGAAAACTTACAACATGAACACACTCATAAGAAAAAGCATAATCAAGTCACGCTTTTTAACTTAAGACAAAGAAACCAACACCAAAAAGAAGAGCAATTGTGCATGAAATCCAGTGGTACACAGGCAAATAATACCAAACTTGCAAACACCCCAGTTAACACATATACTCCACAAATACGCTTTCACTGGTGGCGCAATGCCGCTGGGGATGCGAGTGTTGCCACATCAACAGAACATATTTTCTAATTTTGGTGCAAAGTCAGATACCGATGTCGCATTAGTTAAGGAGGGATCTAAACAGTTCCATTCCCTTATTGCAAGTGGAAAAAAGGAGTGCTTGAATGTGTCATTGCGGTAGGAGTACTCTTTCAGTGTGTGTGAATGTTTGTGCCTGGTAACGCGGGAGTCTGATGGACGAATATACAATGATGGGTCAATTTTATAATGGTTGTGAAGTAGCTGAAAAAGAAATTTAAGGCGCGCTTGTTTTGCTCTAATCGCAAGTGTTTGGAGGCCAGAGCTTGCTAACATATTTGTGGGAGAATCAGTGCGCTTATATTTGTTGCAGATGAACCTTGCTGCCTTCCTCTGTACATTTTCTAGCTTTTGAATGTTAGTGACTGTATAGGGAAACCATACTGTGTTAGCATATTCTAATACCGGTCTTACGTAAATAGTATAGGCTAAAAGCTTGGTTGAGTGAGGGGCCAACCGAAGGCATCTGCGAAGATAAAAGAGCTTGCGCAGAGCAACAGAAGTAATATTAGAGATGTGCGCATCCCATCTGAGGTTTGAAGTAATCGTGACGCCTAAATATTTATGCTCATTCACTTTTTCAAGCCTGGTGCCTCTAATGCTGTAGTCGTACTGCATAGCTTCTTTTTTTCGGGTTATCGTCATGCACACTGTTTTTTTGGGGTTAATCGACATTTGCCACATGTCGCACCAGTTGGAAAGATGGTGTAAAGAATCGCTTAGTGCAAGGTGATCTGCATGACTTGTAATTTCTTTGTAAATAATGCAGTCGTCGGCGAAGAGCCTAATGTTGCAAGAGATACTGTCTGTGATATCGTTAATAAAAACAAGAAATAACAAAGGCCCCAAAACGGAGCCTTGTGGTACTCCGGACGTAACAGGTAAGGTTTCTGATGGTACTTGGTCATACAGGACATATTGCGAACGGTTAGTTAAGAAGTCCTTAACCCAATCTGTTAATATTCCATCTCCAATAATACTTCGAAGTTTTGCAATTAATTTATTGTGACATACGGAATCAAATGCTTTAGCAAAGTCTAGTAGTATGATATCCGTTTGCGTGCAATTGTTAATAGATAATGCTAAATCATGAACAACTTCTGTTAGTTGCGTGATAGTCGATAATCCGCTGCGAAACCCGTGCTGGCACGATGACAAAACGCCCTTAGTCTCTAAAAAAACGGTTAAGTGTTTCAAGATTATATGTTCCAATATTTTGCATGACGTGCTGGTTAAAGATATTGGCCTAAAGTTTGAAGGGTTATCACTATTTCCTGCTTTGGGAATCGGTGTGATTTTAGCTTTTTTCCAGTCGTCTGGAAGTTTTGCTAGGGCGAGAGATTTGCGGAAAATCATACCAAGGTATTTGCTGCACCATTCGGCATATCGCTTAAGAAAAGGATTGGGGACGTCATCTGGCCCGGAAGATTTTTTGGGGTCTAGTCCGAGCAAAAGGCAAAATATTCCTTCGTCAGTTACATCTAGAGGGCTGATTACAGTATTATCCATATGTGCAAGCTGTGGAATTTTCCCGTCATCTTTTGTAAAAACGGAATGGAAAAAGTTGTTGTACATATTGGACTTTGCCCTTTTCTGTTGCAATGAAAGTTCAGGACTGTTGTTTTTTCTAGGGCTGAAATGCTTCCAGAACCTTTGTGGGTTACCAGTAATGAATGACGGTAGCGTTACTTTAAAGTAATGTTGTTTTGCTTGCTTTGTTTTGGCCTTAAAGTGTGAAATAGCTATTTTTAGTTTTGATGTATTCGCACTGCAGCACTTTTGTTTTACCGCTTTCCGAAGTCGTTTGACTTTCCTCTTTGCGTGTAGAATTTCTCTTGTGATCCAGGGGTTATTTCTTTGCGGCCGTGTAGGCCGCAATGGAATAAATTTATTCATGCAGTGCAGAACAGTGCGCTTGAACCTTAGCCAGAGGTCATTTACAGTTGTGGCAGGATCACAGTTCAATTCCACAAACTCGTAAAATTCATGAGCTAAATAAGTTAGTACGCTGGCGTCGTCTGCTTTACTGAAGTCTGGAACATGGTTTACTGTTGATTGTAGGTGTAATCTGTGATCAAGTGTTAACCGGCAAATAGGCACTCTGTGGTCTGAAATGCCCTCTACAACATCAACTTGAGTGTCCATATGGCTAAGGTGACTACTAATAAGTATTAAGTCTAGTACACTTGTGGCTGTTCCTTGAACACGAGTTGGGCATGAAACAATTTGATGGAGGTTAAAATTTAACATTAAATCGAATAAATCCTCTGAACCCTGTGAGCTGTGGTGCATGGTACTCCAGTTTATATCAGCAAGGTTAAAATCACCCATTATCACGACTGCAGAGCTATGGACATGCTGCTGAAGAAAATTGTGGATGGAAACTATGCATTCCGAACCAGAAGATGGGCTACGATAAACGCAACCCGCCACTATGCTTGTGCTATTGCACAAAATTTTGCAGAAAACCGCTTCTGTGTCCGGAACGTCTGGCAGTAGTGTGTATGAAATGGGACGTCGAATTAACAACGCGACGCCTCCGCCTCGAGATGGTCTGTCTTTTCGGATGACAGAATAGTTAGGGGGAGTGATTTCATGGTCGAGTATATCTGATGAGAGCCAGGTTTCTGTGATTGCTACAATATCTGGTTCATGAAGTAGCAACAGGTCTTCAAGTGGCTGCACTTTATTCACGACGCTTCTGGCGTTCACGTTTAGCAATGTTATTTTTTGTTTTGTTTGATACTCCGCGTGTTTGGCCGAGTTGGTATTTCGTAGTTTTTTGGCTTGTTCAGAGGCACCCTTTCTTCTTTCTCGTCATCCCAAACGAACGCGCAGTCATTTATGTACAGCTTCTCGAAAGCCAGCGCCACTTTTTCCTTTTTGTCTCGGTTCGATTTCGCACTGTCCCAAAGCTTTTTTCTAATTTCGCGAGTTTTGCGACAAAAATCTTCGCCAATGGCGTAATCGGTGCCCTTTAGGTGCTTTCCATTCTTTAATATGGCTTCCTTCTGACGCGAATCCACAAGTTTGAAGATAACTGGTCTGGTTTTATTTGGAGCAGGTTTACCTAGCCGGTGGATGCGCTCGATCGCAATCGGTTGTAGTTTGAGTTTTTCCTGTATGACGTCATTGTTCACGGCTTGTGCGAGGGTTTCACTTGTCTCAGATTGTGCTTCCGGCAATCCGTATACGATTAGATTGGATCTTCTGCTCCTATTCTCAAGATCGTCTATTCTTTTTTCTAATGTTTGTATTACCCTAGTCATTGAATTAAGTTGCGTTTTGCAGTGCCCTAGCTCTACTTCAAGGACTGACAGAGCGTCAAGCTTGTTATCTATGTCTACTAGCCGCTTTTCTTTTATTTCTTTAATGTCGCTTGCAATGTCCTTCAGTTGGTTAAAAACTTCTTCAAGGGTGGGGCCTGGGTTAGTTTCAATGTCTCCTCCCAACAATAACAGTTTTTTAAGAAACTCCGTGCTATCTAACACCATGCTAAACAGCCGTGGGCACGGCTGTTAAGCCCGTCGACGGCGTCGATGTTTGTGGTGATTATGTAGGGCTTGTTTGGGACGATGAGAATCTCCATGGGCAAGTTGGCGAATTCGGCGTGTGACATTTTAGCCACCTTGGCCGTCGCCTTCTGCCGAGTGTCTTGTGTCGCGTACTGCCGGAACGTGTCTTGAGCTCAGGCGACGAACGACAACATCTTCTTCCTCTCCTCCTTGTTGGGTAGCAACGAACGCGCTGAACGTTCTGACCTCTTGGGCCAATCTTTGGTTGGCCAATCCCTAGAGGGATCCTGCCACAATTATCATCATTCTGCCGTGTACGGCCAGGACAGGGCCCGGGCAACAGGAGCTTCGCCCCTAAGAAAGAGATAAACCTCCTGGGGCATGAACGCAAGCCGCCAGCACCAGTATTCAGCACTTTACGTCAAGGCAAGAGAGCCCGAACGGTGGGCTTGTTTTAGCAGGCGTTTGAAAGAATAGCGCGCCAGTGACATCATATATGTCACGTGCGTGCTCTGTGTAGCGAAGCGTTTGAAAACAGGCTACCTGGCCCCCCGATGCGCCAGGTGTGTCGTTGGTGGGGAGGCATGAGAGAATCGAAGGTATGAATCCGTAATGTTTTTTGGATACTTTAGAACAGAACAAAACGTTAGGGAGTCTGAAATAACAGTACCATTTAGGTACTGGGGATTTAACATTGTTACGTTAAGTTTTGTTGCAAAAACGCAGTTACAACTTAATAGTAAGGTGTGGTAAACGAAAAAAAGTGCTAAATAAGCTGTGAGCTGGAAATTACCACGCCCGCTATCTGCGCGCATTGCGACGCATCCATTGCCACTACTACATTAAATTGTAAGTTGCCCAAATGGACGTCAGCAATCGCGTTAACATCTGTTTGGATAGCATGTTGGCGCTTTGGGGAAAAGCGTTGTAGAAGGTTTAAGAGCTGGAACGACTTCACAGGTGTTACGAATTAGTCCACCGCTGTGCTTTTTGCAATACTCCTCGCCTGTGCGGCGAAGCCTCCACTACGTGCGTCTTTCAAGCAGGCCCTCCTGTCGGTGACCCACACTTGCAGCCGACAATTCAAACAAGCTGCGACGTGTCTGGATCTCTGGCGCCTCGCTATCGGCGCGATTCAAACCGGCGTTGGCAGACGAGGCAGGCTTCAACCAGTCCGAAGGACACGGAAGCCCCGTGTCCGCTGCGGAGACCTCCTCTCTCCCCTCTCTCGGACTCAGCGTGCGCCGCTACTACCGACTGCTCAAGAACTCTGGACAGAGTGTTGTGTGTGTCCGTGCCGTTCGTGTGGTGTGCAGAATCTAGAGGGAACGCTTGTTTTGACCGTTGGCGCTTTGGGTATAAATAAGAGCCCCCCAAGCGCTGTAGTTCATTCCTGTTAGAGCAGAGAATCAATTCTGTCACTATGCTCGAGTTTTGTACAGTAACCTCGCCTGTCAGAAAATTGTTTTTTTGGCTTCGGCTCACCTCTCGCTATGAAGTAAACAAGTTACGTTAGCCTTCAGCTTCTGGTCTTTTTCGAGGCAGCAAGATTGGCTAGACGCTCGCTTCACCACGCTACCACACGCATGTCGGAGGCGACGGAGCTCGGCTTGGGTACTTCCTCCCGGATCTAACACAGGACATAAAAAAATTCCCCGCATTTCCCCGAGGGGAAGAATGTGAAAGTGCGAATGCACGAGTTGAATTTGCGCGGTTCGGTAATGTTCGCGAAAGAGAGATCACACACACACACACACACAACTACAAAGAAAGAAAGATGCATTTATTCACAGACACCTATTTGTGTTGTCGTTGTACTTGTTGCTAGAGCGGATCTCAGCTTTGAAATTTCGTGTCAGTACTCCTTTAAGCGGGTGCATTAGCCCTTCTCACGCCCGATTCCTGGCCAATCCCCCACGTGGGTATGTGCCATGTCAGCGGCCAGGCAGCGCGCGCCCATCTCCCCCCGTTGCTAAGGAAGACGAGGAGTGCGCGCACCCGCAGCTGTTGCTATGCGGACTACGGCGGCGGACGATCCCCCACGTGGGTATGTGCCATGTCAGCGGCCAGGCAGCGCGCGCCCATCTCCCCCCGTTGCTAGGGAAGACGAGGAAGACGAGGAGCGCGCGCACCCGCAGCTGTTGCTATGCGGACGGCGGCGGACGATTCAGGCTCGCTTAAGTGCATTCGCACTTAAAAGGATTTCGGGAACATTCGTGTTGAGAGGCGAAAGTAATCTCCAGGAGTAAAGGAAATGAGGGCGATTGTATCAACACCATGGGGAGTTAAAAATCAATGCAAGCTGAGCCACCATCAGCGATAGAAATTTGCTCTAATGAGATTCCAGTAGTTCTCGTCCTATTCTCCGCGGTTAATGCTGAAATCTGGATCACTACGCAGCAAACGGGTATTGAAATACAGAATTATATTTGTCTCGTATATTGGAAAGCCGAGGCACAACATCTGGGCTCGTCGCTCCAAACAAAAAAATCAAAGCAAGATGATTGAGTTTGTGCGCTAAGGAGCCAGAGAAGAGGACGTACCCAGATTATAAAATGTTCCGCACAAATCACAACCAGTCACAACCAATCACAACCAGTCACAAATCACAACAATGTACCGCCAGATGCAGTCGTACCATCGTTGCGATTGTTGTGAGGCCACAGCCAATGAGAGCGAGTTTTAGAAGAGGGGCGACCCCAACAGCCCGCAGCCGGCTGGCGTTGCTCGGGTCGGCTCTGGTGATGAGAACTTTAGGCTTAGCAAGCTGGCGGATATTTGATCGCCGCTATCTCTGCAACTCCGAACGACAATCCGTAACACAACTTTTCATCACACTATCATCCCCTTTCTCGCATGTGGAACTTTATTTCAGCTATAATTGCCGTTTGAGCGATCGGTGACCAAGACATCTGGGTAGCCTGTTTCGATGCTTCCGCCGAGGTAGCGCCATCTCCCAGCCGCTCGGCGCACCGCGCGCCGCAGCGACCGGTCGGACCGCCGAACCTTCGCGGCCGGTCAGCGTAGGCATAGCATCGCGGCAGATATTTGATCGCCGCTTTTAAAATAAGCCCTGATAACAATCCCTAGCTCAATTTTTCACCACACTAACGCCTACTTTCTCGCACGTGGAACTTCTCTTTAGCGATCCGATTGATTAAGGAAGAGCAGCGACAAGCGGTTGTGACCATGGTCTGCGCCAGCTCGAGCCGCTGAGTGTGCCGAGAAGGAAGGCGCGGCCGGCGTGTTCGCGGACTGTTTCACAAGGCAGAAAACTCTCCACGATTGCGTGATTTATCCGTTTTTTGCGAACGACGCGCGGAATCTACAAATTGAGCTCAGCAATCGTCGGAGTTGATCGGGTGAGTCGAGGAACGAGCCGCAGGTTTCGCTTCAGCCATGGTCACGCGCAGTCTCGCTGGCTGCGAGAGCGACGCAAGAACGCAAACTCCAGCTTGGGGCGCCCGCTATTTCGGCAAAATAACGTGCGCTCAGAATGCAAACCCCACACCCCGAAGAACGGCTTGGGTTCTGCGCATGCGGAGTACGGCGCCCCAAGACGCTTGGGGGGCCCCAGAGCGTTGGGGACCCCTATTCTAAAACTCTCTACTGGCAGACACATGCTGCCAGTGGTACCTACAGCATGAACGAGCGGCTTCATGGGTGCTACGTGTTCCCACACCGCTGTACTGAACATATGAAAATGCAATGTATAACGTAATAGCACCATTCATTATCACTTCAAGGTTATAAATGTTTTCTTTTCCTGCTCGTATTTCCCTTGCACACATCCAAATCCGCCTGAGTGCGCCTAAACAGGGAGGCAACCATGGCGCAAAAACAGTGGGCGGAGCGGCGCCGACAACGCATCGCACGCGCGCATCGTGCCATGTGTCTCAAATTTACGGGAACGACTAGTCGTGGCGACAGTCGTAACGATCAGTCACATGCGATTCGCGTGCACCAATTGTCCATGTGTTTAGCGCTTCAACCATTACGGCGGGTACCTTGCTTGGACATGCCCTGAGGCCCCGGTTCCCTCAGGGTATACCAGCATACTTGGCAAAGAACTTTCCAGCCTCGATGTGGAGCAGTACGCTATTAACCACGCATTGTCAGCCATCGCCTTTGATTGTGACCCACCTCTAGCGTCCTCCATACGCATACTCACAAATTCTTACGAGGCACTCACAGCGCTGCAATTGTATAATGCCACCCACCCTCTTGTCAACGAAATTCTGTTTCAAATACAACTCCTCCAACGGAACAACACCAACATCCGCGTCGACTGGGTACCTGGCCACCAGGCGGCCCATGTGGCCCCTCAGGTGAGTTCCCCATCTTATCCTACAGTGGTACCTGGGGTAAATCTGTCGCGGTCCCCTTCGCCCTCCCAGCGATTCGCATTCACCAGCAGAAGAAGAACCGACGCACCCGTCGAAAAGCCCTAACTCCAGTTGGCTACCTAAGCTGCTTACCTGCTATTCCCCGCTCAGGCGAAATTTTTATTAACAAATATATCGCCAATTCAGCCTACACACCCGAAACGCTTCGCAAGTGGTATACCCTTCACCTGCCCCCTCGATGTCCTTACTGCCGTACCACCACTCCATCAAACTTCACACACCTACTTTGCCAAAGTAGTGCCTAGTTTTCGCCAGGCACCGTACATTCAAATCGCCCCAATCACATCGCGATCCACAACAAACACATGCACAACTATTATATGAAATAGCAGTTTATTCAATTAAAAGCTGTCTAGCACGGGTTGTTTGAGTGGATCCTCCCCCCGAACAAACTGGCGAACCTACACAAACCCTATTGCTATCACCACGAACTGGGCCATGAATGACAGGTTCCAAGAACTGGCCCAGTTATTGAGTCTACTGAGAACGACAGCATTTGTTTATTTTCTCTTCCGCTCCCTCCCCATTACTTTCGCTCATCTTAACCAGTTGTCAGCCTTTTCTAATAAAGATTCTCTCTCTCCCTCTTTCACTAGCGATGATGATAATAGTGGGTGAAGTGAACAAAAAAAATGGTATGGCTCCAATCGACGCTGTGAAGGTGGTTGGAAAGCAAAGCTTTAAACGACACCCACAACAATTGCCCATCTGACGTAACCTTAATTCACACACGTGGCTATACAAAGAGTGAAACCAGAGATTCCGCAAGCCGTTACCTGGAATTGGCGGGGCGGCGTCCCGAACGCAGTAGCAGCATCGGCCAGGTCCGGGCTAGAGCGGCGGACGCCGCCGCTGTAGCCCGGCCGTGAGTCAGAGAGAAAGCGGAGAGGAGCGTCTTTCGAAGGGTGAGACAGCGGAACCTAGCCATTCTGATGTGCTAGCTTGGGGCTACACCCCCGCGCGGCACAAGCACAGACACCGAAACAATTCGGCATGTGACCTTAGTAATTCCCATTTATACCGATCCAAACTAGTTAGTTTAGTAAGTTTGAGAATTGCGAGAAAGCTGAGGTACCTTTTACACTTCCTATCCATAAGAACCTGTTCCTAATTTCGTCTTTTGTAATACCTCTTGAAACACAAACGAATTTGTATTCACCAATTTAGAAAACGGAGTCACACTCGTGGTAAGCAGTGCGCAAAAGGTAGCGTTTCTGTATCGGCCAGATGTCTATATGGGGTTTGTACATTTTGTTTTCCCGTCCTGCAATCTAGTCAATAACGTTTGTTCACCGAACGAACACTTAATTCCGTCGGGTGCGAGCTAATCAGGAGGTGTTGTCGAACAAGTTAATCGAGCCGTGCGAAGGCACCGCGCAATGAACGCGAAGCTGCACCAAAACAGGCCGAAAACAACTACCGTTGAAGCAGACGACATACTCGTACCGCCGACGCCGCCGCCGGCGAGCAGGCACTGCCGCGCTGGAAACGCTTGGGAAATACGCTGCGCCATCTCCAGTGTGCTGCGCGAGTTAAACCCTACGCGTCCACCCACTTCTCCCGCCGCCACCTCCGATCAACGCCACCTGAGGAAATTCTTCGGTGGCGTTGCTCCGATGCGTTAAGAGTTTGTTGTCCCACACGCCACGAAAGAACGGTTGGCTGGTAGAGCTAGAAAGCTTTGCTTTAAAAGAACAGTGGGTGGAGTGCCGAACGGGGATTCGAACCCGGCACCTTCTTCTGAACCATCGCTACGAACCGCAGCGTGCTACACGATGAATTTAGGCTACTTGAATATCATCTCCACCGAACGTCACGAAACGATGCCGGACTGTACTCGACGAGCCGCGCACGCTTGCACTTTCTGCGGTCTATGTGCAGTACCTGGGTGCACATTCCCTCTATGTTACACATGATTTCATCCTCAAAGATGCACCTTTTCTGTGCTTCTCCGAACTATGGTCGCAGCGGATACGCCGGATACACTGTATACACTGAAATTACAGGTGCAAAACGCCCTGAGGAAATAGCTGCTAGCGTATCAATCTATGCAACTGAACATTTGGCTTTCGAGCCATACCAACTGCGGTCCTAAACCTTGCAGAAGACATCGCCGATTGCGGATGTGTGTGTGGTGTAAACGCCAGTTATGGAGTCCTAATATTCACACTTTTTATCAGCCGTGAAACATCCAAAACAGACCTGGCGAACGTTACCCGAAAACACTTGGCGTGGGTGAGACACGAAACAGTCACACGAGTTGTTACCGCCGGTGATTTCAATATTGACATTGTGAAACCCGCCAACAAAAACCGGATTTTTTCGTTCGTCAGGGATAACTTTCGAGTGAAACGATACAAGGACCCCAATCAAATAACCGCGCTGAATATATCGTGTTCGGGTTTGGTCTTGGCCAAGAATGTAACGAAAATGGTAACGGAACTAATAAAGGTCTACCACAGATACCAGAAAGCTATTATCACTACCACTACTCTGAAGTAATAACGAAACATACCCCCATAAGCATGTGTGGTGTTTGATACAGCTTTCCTGGGCATTCACGTTGGCAGGACTGGATGGAGGTCAATTTTCGCAATTTGCTTTTTTTGCTTGTACAGTTGCTTTGTAGTGAAACAGCACCGTTAACGCCTAAGGGGTGGCGGCGCGTGTGACGTATACAAGTCCAATTCGCGTGATAGAGCGAGTGAAGTGACAAAAGCAACCCTTTTGGTACATATTTGAAACACGCTGAGAACTATCCCCCGAGCGTTGCACATGTCCAAACATCTAGATAAATTGGCTACTACCCATGATTTCACTCCTAATTGCTTATTACGCAAAGAATCGTTCTGCTTACGAAGACTAGAAGGTATTTAAAATGAAGAACTGTTCATGTTCTGAACTACCAATGTTGGTACGCAGTTACCCCTAGGGGTGTTTGCGGCGGCAGTACTGCTCGCGGATAATCCCAGGTATTGAACAATCAACACGTTTACGTGACATTTTTAAAATGCACTTTAACCTGCATTCAACTTATAAGTGGTGTCACCACGCAGAGAAGTTTTCGAAAATACTTGCCAGAACACCATGTATAGCTGTGCGTCGCTACCATATTGTTGCCTTGGAAACGAACCTATGTTGCATGCGTGGAGCAAACGAAACTGCCGTTAACTCGTCGCAGTTCTTACGCGGTTTGTGAGCTACACTAACACTTCGATGGATACTTTTATGCAAAAGCATTGCTAAGCTGTGCCCACAAAATGAAGCGGTCTATCCGGCCTCTTAAAACCAGTGAATGCGTTCGTCCCAAACGTGTGTGATTTTTTTTTTTTTTTTTGCTGGGGAAAATGATCACAAGGAGGGGGGGGGGGTACGAGGAGAGGAGCGAATGCTCTAGCACCTGCTTTGCGCCCGCCTGTGAAAGGACAAGTTCCTCGCAGTAGTATCTCGGAAAGGCATTACAGGGAAGCCACCCTGAAGTCTCTTCAATCCAGGCGTACTAATCTGTTGTTTTACGCTGGTCACATGAAAAGCCTTGTTGTTCTATTTTTCCGGGGGACATTTTACGGTAAAAACTAATGCTACAGTAACCACGTTTGTCTGCGCAAATGTAAAAGCTAAGTGGTGACAGAACATAATTCGCACTAAACCAGGCTAAGCGTTTTTTCTTCTTGCTGTAAATACTGCGATTCGGGATCGTAAAAGCTTGCGAAATACGCTATGCTTATGCAATGACCCTGAATTTAAACTTAAATTTAGGTGGTGACCCAAAGTTTAAGCGGTGCGATGAGGCAAAATTTAGTCTTTTATTCCAGGAGACTCTTATTCGTCAGTACCATACATTGCAGTGGAATTAGCTCCCAAAGTGCGACTAAGAAGATGCGACCCGGATTGGAGTCCTGCAAGCACATTTTGCTTATTTTTCACCCAAGGGCCATCATGGTAGAATTCCGACTTTGCAGGCACTTCCAGATAGCTTTCTTCCAGCGCTGGAACTGTGACTAAATCTTGTCCATGGCCTATGCCGGGAAGTACGTTACCTCCTATGTAGCTCTGTGCGACGCCATAGAAGGCCACGAATAAAAGGACGGCAACGGCTGCGATGCCCATGGCCAAGTAAGCCACTTCCCTTGATATTTTAGGACGGCGATCATCGATGGATTGATCGGTTGCGCTGCTGCCGCTGGTAAGCGTGGTGGTGCTACTGCTGTGGTTGAGAGTCCTTTGCGCACTCCAGTCCCACAACTCCCGGGCGATTTTGGCTTCAGGGGAGCGAGGTTGAATGCCTTTGACCGCTGACAGGAAGTGTGGATGCGTGGGAGCCTTCAGTTCTTTACCAACCCGTCCAAAGTCTCTACCAAGTGTGTGCTGGTTGTAATCTTCACCATCGCTGGTTTCTGGTGATGACGGCGCGTCTTTCAGCTTGCCTCGCTTGCGATGTGGTCGCGTTTTTCCCTCAATCAAGCACGGAACACAGGGTTGTTCTGGAGGGAACTGTGGAGCTTGTACCAGAGATCCAGGGTAGCCAAATGGAGGCGCAGGTATTGGCGATGGGATAAAAGCAGGTGGAACTGTAGGGGAGGTTGGAAACGGCGGGCTAATCAAATTTGGGGAGATGGTGGGAAATGAGTAAGGCGGGGAAAATTCCTGGTATACAGGTGGGCTCACCGTGAGTGGTAGAGGCAGGCTCGGAGGCCGTAAGCAAGTAGCAAGCCCGGTGTGAGCATTGTAACTATCATAAATACCTCGAGGAGATGGCAAGGTGGTGATCTCTTGATGCCCTGAGAGCTGGGATACAGGGGCATGCCCCTTTCTTCCAAATTCCTTGGGCCGTTTTGCCAGTGACCGCCGTTTCTTTCTTTTTGGAGAGTGCAGTTGATTCGTCAGGTCTGTTGTATTGGCCGCATGAAGAGATGGTTGTGCGATCCTTGGCGAACGGGAAGTTGGCGAGGACGTCTTGTTTCTTGATGTTTTATAAGCTTTGTATTTCTTCAACTTTGGGCGCTTTCTCCTCGGTGACGCGGCCCCCCTTTCTCGCCGCCCCGGTGATAAAGGGTAGTTAGGCGACGGCACAGGTGAGGTTGCCGGTGGAGTCAATTGAAGCCGGACATATTCGGAATTTGGGTCTCTTGGTGCGGTCACGAGCCATGGCGTCACAGCGTTGACTGGTTGCATGGATCGTAACAGGATCAAATCATATCTGCCAACTCACAGTCTGTGACTTCGTTGAAGGTTATTGATGAAAGACTGGCTGCGTAATAATGGAGGGTCCCAGGAAGTGTAATGCGCTGGTGCGCATACCCATTTCCATCTGAAAAGCATTGGAGTCAGCGTTGATGATAGTAATATAAATGATGATGACGGAGGTGCAGAAAATTGCTTTTAACACGTGATAGCCAATGAAACAGGACTACTGATCCCTGGCGCCATGTACACGTGGTTAGCTCTACGCATATAATTAGGAACACCAATTCAAATAAGGGGAACCAAAATCGTGCAGACATCTGGAAGAAAATATTTCTGGTCAATGCAGGCGATTAAGGAGAAAGCAAAAAAAAGATGGCTAAAGCAAACCTGTAGGAACGGAACTTTGTTATTTTAATAAGATACTTTTCAGGAAAAATTCCCTTGCGAAGAAGATCGCCCCTCAGTCCTGCCCACATGCTGGACAAGCAAACCACAAACCTTCGGCAGTAACCTACGCTTATTTCTGCTTAGGCTTAGTGTGTATCCTTTTTTTAGTGGAAAAGCACTCATGGTGAACCTTCCTGGCTGCCACAGAGATGAGATAAACATTTAGCAACTGTAATGTTATTGCTAAGTCTGAGGAGCCAGTGGAGTGTTTACTAATGGAACACCTACTGGTCCAGAAGCAGGAACGGGGACGCGAGTAATCGGCGGGTCGATTTTAGAGTGTACGTTACGCTTTCGCGTCCTACGTCGTCAAACGGTACCGCAAAGTTATACAGTGAAAGAAGAGTTGCTTTTTCAGGTGGTAGCGTAATGCTAGAGCTGTCAAACATTAGCCTAGGCATATGCCTAATATAGGTGACAGGGCAAGCGTCTTCTTCATAGCAATATACAGAAACATAAAATGACGGAAAGTTATGATGATGATGCTTTCATACCTCCATATTAGCGACGCATGCTTAAATGTCGTTTTCAACTCGAATCAAATCTATCACGCCGACCACGGTACCTACCCGCAGAAATATAAAATACACTAATAAACGCATAATCAACTTCAGTCAACCAAGATGTCAAACTGGATAACAAAAAAATTCCCCGCATTTCCCCGAGGGGAAGAATGTGAAAGTGCGAATGCACGAGTTGAATTTGCGTGGTTCGGTAATGTTCGCGAAAGAGAGATCACACACACACACACACACAACTACAATGAAAGAAAGATGCATTTATTCACAGACACCTATTTGTGTTGTCGTTGTACTTGATTGCTAGAGCGGATCTCAGCTTTGAAATTTCGTGTCAGTACTCCTTTAAGCGGGTGCATTAGCCCTTCTCACGCCTGATTCCTGGCCAATCCCCCACGTGGGTATGTGCCATGTCATCAGGAACAACAACAAGAATGAGCCATGGGGACGCGGCCAGGCAGCGCGCGCCCATCTCCCCCCGTTGCTAGGGAAGACGAGGAGCGCGCGCACCCGCAGCTGTTGCTATGCGGACTACGGCGGCGGACGATTCAGGCTCGCTTAAGAAGTGCATTCGCACTTAAAATCAATCAGCGTTGCACCAGTCAAATACTTTAACGCCAGCAACGGGAGGGTCATTAGCAGGAACCTGTGGGAGTGATCTTCATGTGCGTCTTCGTAAAGCCTCCAAAAGTGGTGCACACCCAAACCACAGAGGTGTGCATACACGCATGGTGCATTGTAACACAATATGTGCTCACGAATATATGCCGGTTGCCACAACATTTTCTGGTTTGCTCAACAAAATTGTTTTTTTTATTTTCCTGGACGGGTTTCTTTGCGAACGGCTAACCGCACAAACAGTTGTACAAAACGAAGTGCAAACACTTTCTTGTTAATTTAGGCACTTCTTAGGAGGGTGGCTCAGTCGATTTACAAAAATCGTTGTCGGGCTTGCGTCATAGTTAGGTATTTTAGGGAGCATTACCAAGTTTAGAAGGTTGTTTGGCCAAGTCTATGAACATGCAACCCGTTATAGGCCAGTGGCTATGGCGGGATGTTATAATGTTGAAAGCCAGCGGCTTAACTTTTACCCTTCAGTGTTCACTCGGGAGACATAAAAAACTTGGATAAACGGAGCACTAGACTAAAGAGTCTTATAGTAGATTGCAGCGACGTCGTTATAACATCGTCTTCATCACCGTCACTGTCATCATTATCAACATTTTTTGGGCTGGGAACGCGCTCGGCACCGGATCTGAAGCAGGAACCTGTTCAGGGCTGCTCATTCGCACCATGGCACAACCGTCGCCACCCAAATAAACGTTGACTCGGTCCCCAAACCTCATCGGCCGCCAGAGTTGCAGACCCGGACGTCTGCAACACGGAGCGCCTCTTGAATCCCTCACTGCTACCTTTCTCGGCCTTTGAGCGACGCTACCCCGAGTGTTGTTTCTCAAAACAGAAGCGCACATTGGCCTTTGCTGCATAGACTTACAGGCCAAGCGCTACCGTATCACCATTGCCCCGCGACCAACAAGGCACTGCGCAACCTGAACGACGCGGCGGTGGTGACGCTGACCAAGTACTTCAACGAGTGCTGGAGATCGGGCAGCCTTCCCAAGCAGTGGAAGAAGGCCAAGACCATCCTGCTTCCCAAACCGAACAAGCCGCCGGGCATCGAGAACCTGCGCCCCATCTCGCTCACGTCGTGCGTGGGCAAGGTGCTGGAGCACGTCTTGAACGCCCGGTGGCAGCGGGTCCTGGAGGACAACGAGCTGTATCCCGACGCGATGCTGGGCTTCCGCGCGAGGCTCGGCACGCAGGACGCCATGCTGCTGCTGCAACACGAGGTGCTGGCGCTCCCGGAGGGGCCCACGGCGGACAACCGAGCGATCCTGAGCCTGGACTTGCAGAGCGCCTTCGATAAGGTGCGGCACTCTGCGATCCTGGCCCAGGTGTCGCGCCTCGGCCTGGGGCGCAGGTTCTACGACTACATCCGAGCCTTCCTGTCCCGGCGCACGGCGCGGCTGGAGGTCGGGGGCACGCAACTGGAGGAGCGCGAGCTCGGAAGCACCGACACCCCGCAGGGCTCGGTCATCTCGCCGCTCCTGTTCAACCTGGTGACGATCGGCGTGGCCCGGCGCCTGGACGAGCTCCCGGACGTCCACTACTCGATCTACGCCGACGACATCACACAGTGGGTCACGGGTGGCAGTGATGGCCACATCGAGTCGACGCTGTAGGAGGCGCTACGCACCATCGAGGCCGGCCTGGGGGGCACGGGTCTGTGGTGCTCGCCACAAAAATCGCAGCTGCTGATCCTGCCCCCGCCGGGCCGGTATCGAAAGCGCGCCGCCGCGGAGGCGGAGCGCAACATCGTCGTACGAGCGGCAGACGGCACGGCCATCCCGACGGTCCCCAGCGTTCGAGTCCTGGGCATGCACGTGGACGCGAACCGCGGCAACGGCACCACGATCGAGAAGATGATCACGAAGATGGGCATAGCCACGCGCCTCGTGAAGCGGATCTCCACGCGTTCAAGGGGGATGCGCTAGGCCAGCCTCCTCCGACTGCTGCAGGCCTTCGTGGTGAGCCACGTGGCCTACGTGGGCGCCTTTCACCAGTGGAAGGCGCAAGAACGGGAGCGCATCGACGCTGCCATCCGCAAGTTCTACCGGGCGGCCCTGGGCCTCCTGAACGGCACGAGCAACGCCGCCCTCCTGTCCCTGGGGGTCCAAACACCCTGGCGGAGATCAGCGAAGCGCAGCGCGTATCGCAGCTGGAGCGCTTGGGCAGCACCACGTCCGGGCGCAAAGTCTTGCAACGGGTGGGCCTCCGCCCGCCCCTCGGTCCCGCGGCGGAAGACGAGCTGGTCCCGCTGCGAGACGACGTCGCACGCCGTATCGTAGTGCCTCCGCTCCCGAGGAACGTGGACCCGGAGCGAAACGTCGAACGCCGGTCGGCGCGGGCGGGCGCGCTCGCCAGAACGTACAACGAGGACGAGGGAGCGGTGTTCGTGGACGCGGCCGAGCACCGCGAGCGGGCCGACACCTTCGTGGCGGTGGTCCTGAAGGCCACCTCAGGAGAACTGCTCAACGCCGGGAGCGTGCGGGCCGCGACCGCCCGGCATGCCGAGGAGGCGGCGATCGCCTTAGCCCTGACCCTGCCCGGCACGCGGACCGTCCTCAGCGACTCCAAGTCGGCGATCTCCAACTTCGCGAGGGGCACGGTGTGCAGGAGCACCGCGCGGCTCCTCTCTCGGATCCGGGAGGGGGCCGCCAACAGCACGAGCATCCGGTGGTTTCCGGCCCACGCGGGCCGGGAGCTGCCCAACGGCCACCACAACCGCAACGAAGAGGCGGACGCCGCGGCCCGAGTCCTCGCCACGTGCCGGACCGCGCCCCTCCGCCTCGACCGAACCCCGGAAGACTCCGGGGAGGAAGCAGACGATGACCACGACGAAGACGCAGGGGAGCCCCTCGTCGCCTACGGCGAAGTGCCCCGGTGGTACAGACGCAAAAGAGGGACTTTTCCGCCTCCACACCCCGGCCTGTCCAGGGAGGAGGCGGTGCTCCTGCGGCAGTTACAGACCGAGACCGTGCTCACGCCGGCGCTGGCGCGCCACGTGTGCCCGGAACTCTACGAGCGGACCGAGTGCTGCGTGTGTGCGCGAGTGCCCGCGGACCTGGCCCACATCATGTGGGGCTGCGACGAACAGTGCGCGCGCGACGGAGGCGACCACCTCCCGCCGGACATTCGCGAGTTGATCGGCTCCCCGGAGCACGGCAACCAGCTCAGGGCCGTCCAGCGGCTCGAGGCAGCTCTTGCGCTGCAACGGCGAAAGGAAAGCCAGCGCCCCTCGCCTCCCGGCCCCCGCGGGGGTCGAGCGGACGGCGACGGCGCGTGCGATTCGAGTAACCCGCGCGGCCGGCCGGGCACGACGCCTCGGGCTCCGCCCGCTACCTAGCGCAGGTAGTTAGACGAGGTGCGGCGAAGCCCTGCGTGGCCTGACCCGCACCTTTCTCGCAGGACGAATCAATAAAGGTCATTTCTCTCTCTCTCTCTCTTCTACCACGTGACCTATGCTGTGAGTTCATAGAACACATTGAGCGTCCTTACGACACACTGCAGCACTTCGTGATGGCACGCGTTGGCAAGAGTCGTCACCCTGCAACGGCGCTGCATCTCCCCCGGTCACAGGTTGATCACACGCCTTACCACACAATGAAATGGGAGCCGCGCAGACCGGCTTGTAGCACTGCTCGCGCCCTAGCAACGGGCCTCCGAGCCGACAGCGAAGCAACCTCCCACCACCAGCCGGCTTCAATGAACGTCATCCATCCACCTTCCATTACTCCATGTTGGCTGCGCTCTGCCACTCTACTCCTGGGGATCCCACCACCCCTCTAAATATAGTGGTCTTGCCACCCCGCCCACTGTTTTACCCTGAGAACGCTTTGCTCAGTGGAGTACATTTTAAAACTTTACCGTGTTAAAGCGCAGCAGAACCATTACTCCATGATCTGCAAGCACCTACAGTCCAGATTAGCATCTACTTTGGAACGAGTTCAGGGCCGTTCTCCTCCCGCGCTACTGTCGGTGCCTAAAATCGCCCGAACCAGCCTCCCAGCCTTGCACCACCACTGTCCAGGTCCTCCTGCCTCGCACCACCAGCTGGCATCGACAGTACCTCGCCGTGAAAACACCCCGACCAGTACGACTATTCTATTTCCAGCGGGCGGCAGCTCGGAGGCAATGACGATGAAGGACTTCGCATTACAGTCAACTGAAGCTGCGCTGGCTCCCCGCTTTACTGAAGCACCGAACCCGCCAACGAAGAAACCGTGTTTGCCATCTTTCCTACAAGCGGCTCCTGTGGACGCAATCGTCATTGCACCAATAGCCACGCCCTGCGTCCACACACCTGGAGACCAGTCGAAGACGGTGCTCCGCCGGCATTTCGAGCGTCCGTGATGTGGCTGACGCGTACACTCTACCAGCACGAAATACACGCAAGATGTGGTACTCGTTATGAACCACGGCGAAAGCCAGTCCCCCGTAGACCTGCTCCCACAGACTCGTATGGCGTACCGATGCTAGACCACTGACGGGAACAATGGTGTGACCGACACGGGAGTCCATTCGACAAACCATAGCCAGATGACTCTAGGATGTAGCTTTGACATGACCAGCAGTGATGAGTGGACGCAAAGATTGCGAGGCCCAAGTTCAGCAGGTCCAAAGGGTCAGCCACGGGTTAAGCTCCCCGCCAGCAGTCATTTGCGCCGTGAAGCAAAGGGGCCATGAAAACAAAATTCAAGTTCGGTTTATTCAAAAGATTTGGTCTTTTTTAATACCTCCAGTGCTTGCCTGGTAGAAAACGATGCTTTATTCACTGAGAAATTAAACAATCTACGCGAAAATTTCGATTCTGCTATTAAATACTGCATGTGTTTCATGTCGTCTGCGAGGACGTATCAAGAGCAGGTGTTCAAGCGAACGGTAGTGCGCTCTTTACTCTGTGCGAAATGCGAAAAGCCTACTTTACCTTCAGTCCTCCAAGATGGCGCCACCATTGGCGGTGAGCGCGAACACAGGCGGCGCGGCGAAGCGCGCCTCCGTGACGTCAGCTTAGGGATTCTCGCATTTGTCGTCTGCTCCACTCAGGATCGCTCTCCCTGCAGTTTCTTTGCGCTCGGTCAATGTCTGATGCTTGTCCGCACCGGAATTGGCTTGTGGGTAATTTTTATCATAATAATAGGCTTAAAATCGCATACACTAGCTCATGGCGTCAATTAAAGTATAGTTTTGGATACCGCTACGGGATAAAGATTGCCGGCGCCACCCCATTCCTTGCGAAGCCGGCCCTGTGCGGAGCGCGAAGAGTCGGAGCTAGGCGTCAGCTTCTCATGTAAGCATTCGAACAAAAAGGAACAGTCAGCTGCTAATAACCGACAACAGCGAAAATGGAAGACCAAAACAAATTCTACGCCTTCAGGGCTGTCGGCTTTGGCAGAAGGCATCACGATTCCCGGTAATCATTTGTAAGGTAAAACAGTTTTTGCAACCTTGCCGAACGCTCGAACGCGTTCTGTCACATCACTTTACGTTGTCAAGGCATGAAAGTTTGCCGACATGCACTATAGACTGCAAAAACTGTAGGTTGAGTTCCAAATAACCCAGTGTGTATAACGCCCGTGCTGATTCTAAACCAGACATCTAACCAGTATGGAGGTTTATTGGGCAAAACGAGTCACGTCTTCGTTAAATTTACAGTAGCACATGTATGTTTGTTAAGACCTGGAGGGATATTTCGGAACATTTTGCACACCCATATCTTCCCGATATTCGGATATGCGTTATAGGAAAACTGCACTCAAGAGGAGGAGGAGGAGTAAGAGCAGGAGGGGAAAACATTGTTTAACAATAAATCGTTCTGGTTTGTGGGCCGGGTCCTCAGTCCAGTACAAGAGAGTAAAAGTAATTTTCTTCAAATCATAGAACGCCATCCCGAGTAGAATAGGATTTGTTCTTCGCGCCTGGAAGGGTTGAAAATCAATAAAGAGCTACTTGGAATTCTTCTTCGGTTTCGAGTCTTGTAATCATGGTGTGCTTGTAATATATGCAGGTATACTATTTATTACGTTAGTTAGCGAGTATATCATGCCTTCAACACTGTAATCATGTCATCATTGTTGGAGTTGAGAGTCAGTTCGTTATGATAACGATATAATTACGATAGAAATTCGGAGCACAAAAGCCGCCTTCGAGTACTGTGGACCACGTTGTTTAGGGCGCGATCGCGGTAACGTAGCACAAACCTTCTCATTGTATTTGCATGTGAATAAACAAAGCACGCTGCGGACATGCACCTTCTTGCACGCAGCCGTAATGAAAGCCAATTTGTGAAGAAGGGAATGTATGCCATACAAAATGAAGGAAATATCCACACGACCTTTGTGAGGCTCCCAAAAGTCCCGAAACCTACTAATAAGAAGTTGGTGGCGGCGCAGAAAAATTAATGCGTTGGGCAGAAAAAAAAAGCAAGAAACATTAATCCGATAAAAGACAACAACGAAAGAAACAGAAGAAAGCCGCTTTATTTCTGCTGTGCGATGAGCGTGTAGAGGCCGCTGCTTGGTACGTAGTATTATACTCTTGAGTCTTCATAGAAGCATCTCAAAAATACTGCAGGGAAGCCTACGCATTTTGAATACTTATCGAGAAGCTCTGATCGCTGATCCTCGCGAATAAGCAAGAAAGGACGAGTTACACACGATCTTCTGACCGATACTCTGAAGAAAGTTGTTCTCTCCCTCTTCGTGTGTTGCCAACTTGTGGGGGATACAGCTTCAAATTATTCAGATGCGTCAGAAGCTGGCAAAATAACTGAGTCGCTAGAAATACGCTTTTTAACGCACGCAGGTGATGTGCTAGCCCCTTGGTCGAACTTTAAACAGGTATTTCGAGCGCTAAAGCTCTATTGTCTTTCCTGCGAAGCACAGGACTTCGCGACGTTCTTTAACCAGGACTTCATTAATGAGCGCCTCATCGTCATCTTAGTCATCATCATCATCTCTTCATCGATATCCATTTTTTCATACATCTAGGGCAGCAAGCTAGGTGCCTTTCCCCAGGGTAACCTCACCAGTATCATTAAAGACTATTCTCTCTATCGCTTACACCACTGTTGTGCGAGACAACCCTAAAGGGCCGCACTACTGTGCAGCTGTAACAAGCATAGCGGACGGAGTACCAACAGCTGTACACATTGGTGCTCCTATGTTTACAGTTAGTGTCGTAACTTCCATTGTTTTCCCCATCATTCTTACTGCGATAAAAGAATATTGTAAGCGCTTACTCGTGCACATGTGAACTACCTCAGACCGTGCTCGTCCACCATCCACCGGTGTGGTCAATCCCTCACCTAACCATAACTACTATTACACTCATCATTTGTACATAATCATCATCACAAGTCGCTTTGTTGAGGAATCACGATCTGGGAAGTAAAGGACGGAACAGTTCGATCGCCTGCCTCCCTGAGAGAAGCGTCCTGTCTCCTTACAATACAACGCAGGCAGTCGACAACAGAGGCGGTCTACGGCGGTAGCATGGTAGCAACATTTCCAAGTGAACCGTTTGCTGCGACCGTGTCGAAGGTCTTGGTACCCACGGTCACCTCGCGTTGGGCGTCGCGCTTACAACCAACCATTTTCGGCGACTTCCGCACAACGCACATGCTGCTGTCATCATTGCCGTCGTCTCGTGATTCCGGGTCAACCATACGAACCGACGCTGTGCCCGAGTTTAGTCTCTCCACCTAACCTTTACGATTCAGCCTTGATGCAATCACATTGGCACACTCACAGGGTCGAACGCCGCGCTTAGAGTACGCCGGCCCTTGTCTTACCGCCTTATCATGTGCATTGATGTGGACACGCGCGTACGCGTGCCTGTGTAACGCGCCATACCGAGCCGCTGGACCACAAAGCACAGCGGCTAGGCCACATCAGGCTGTGAAACGTCATTGCTTGTTGCGTACCACCTGCACAAAGGGTATGTTATCGAGGAGAACATGCAGCCAGGTTGTGGCTCTGGCACCCCCATCCTCAATTACCCGCGTTCACGCATAACCGGGGAACGGTAGTGTGCGTGTGATTAAGCGTTAAAGACACCGGCCAAAATGTTGCTCTGGTGAGCTATTCCTGAAGGCCCGACATAGCTCGCTCCCGAGTTTCCACCTGCTCGAGTTAACAAAGTAGTGATAGTAGAGAATCGGATAAGCTCGAGCGAAACCGGCACAATCGCGCGGGGCAGGCTTGGCAATATCCACGCTCCCAGTTGAGGTAGCTCAAGTTGAAAAACCGCGGCGGGTGCAACCATTTGCGTGCAGCGCCGTCTAGAATCTGGTCGCAATAAGCATCCCGTGGCGTGATGTAGATAACCCCGTTATTTCGTTTAAGACTCTGGCCTACCCACTAAACGTTTCTACACCCTTTTAGCCAAAAAGGGTGTATCATAAGTGAAAAAAGGGTATTAGGAGGCCTTACCCCCTTTTTCTTGAATCTCAACACCCTTTTCCTAGCTATATGCCCTTTTTGTGTGAAAAAAAGGGTGTTGATCAACTTCAACACCCTTGGTTTTTCTCAGGGTGTTGAAAGGGTGTGGAAAGGGTGTTCAGCTGTTCATTGAATAAGGCCATGCTTGGATGCATATTAGCACTGTAAAGAAGAAGACATCCCCTCATATACATCTCTACTAGCAAGAAATTTTCAAACGCAAAAAAAAAATTACGCCCACCTTCCCTCGCGGGAACTCTGGTGTGATGCAACGCATCTCATGGGGGGTTCCATTGGCGTTTTCCATCGTATTGATTACGCTTATAGCAGTAATTCTCACGCGAAGGGGAAATGGGCGGACGACCGTCGACTGAGACCGCCGGAGCACGCATGCCGCTTTATATTCACAGCGCCCGAAGGAGAGGAGAGCGCGGAGAGAGAGAGAGTACTGCACATGCGCAGCGCCGAGAGCAGCGCCGCCCACCGGCGCCTAGCAACGGAGTGAGAGGGCTGAACCCGCAGCTGTTTGGGAGAGAGTGTTCGCTATCAGAGAGAGGAGAGGAGGAGAGGCGCAGCTGTGCGGACAACGCCGGACAGACGCAGGAAGGACAGAGGGGCGAGCATAAGATGCGTTGCATCTAATAATTGCTCGTATGCAATGATCGCTCGTTTCCATATGCGGTGCACCTCATGCCCCAAGTTTGGCTTTGACACGTAAAACACCAATTTGAACCTTAAAAATTAAAAAAAGACCATAGTCATGTGGAGAAAAGGGTGTTTACCGACTGCAACACGCTTGGCTTTCTGTAGGGTGTTGAAAAGGTGAGAAATAGGTGTTCAGTTTCAAAAAAAGAACAGCGGAGCTGGGGGTCGACCTAGTTTATGTCGGTGTTGCTAACTTTTGTTATGTTTGCTAAGCTTTGCAATGTTCTTGCTAAGCTAGGATGACCGCTGATGCGTGAGACCAAGTTTTACCGGATTTTACAAGGCTATTCCAGTGTGCCCCCCCCCCCCATTGCCAGGGAATCCAAGGGGGAAACAAGTTAGGTCGGCTCCCAGCTATGCTGTTTCTCCAGCCCTGCACCAGTATTCCAAGCTGCGCCAATATTTTTGCCTTTTAGAATGCAAAAAAGACTGGTATTTTTGAAATGATACAGTGAGAGGTACAGCGAGAGACACAGTGAGACAGCATACAGGGAGAGAGGAAATGATACAGTGAAAGCCTCCCTTCATTTTCCCGCTCACCTCTCATGCTGTTCCTTTCTCATCTCATTCCTCCCTAGAGAAATCGCTAGAGGTTTGCTCAAGTCAATTTAAATTTAAAGCGTTCCACTGCTCCAAGTCGGGTGCTGCGATGCCAGCGGTGCCGCACAAAGGAGACGCGCGTGAATCGATTCACCCTACTACAACGTTTATAGAACCACGTTGCCCTACTCCACGAGCGTTCCAAGCGGGACGTGAAATCTATCTAGTGGAAGCTTTCGTTGGTGTTGCCGTTTCATTTTTTAAACGCCACCAGGTAGCGCGAGCAACCGCGGGCCGCGCCCTCCTAAAACGTTCCGTATATACGGAATTATGGGAATGCGGAGTACATTCCTAGCATAGCACAAAGCCGCCACAAAACAATAAATAATGCTGAGAAGCATATGAAAATGAAACTGTGCATGCCTATTGAAAAATTTGACACCTGTTGTAAATCTGCATGATCAATATAACCGCGAAATCATTGTCCGTATGAATTCCGTATATACGTAGTATACGGAAATCATACGGAGCGTGATTTTGCTTATTATTGAAGATACAAACACGAAAACTGTGCCAAACGTTCACATGGTTTGAACTCATATGATTCCCGTGATTGCGGAACAAATATCTACACTCATTACGCTTGGGGGCGTAACACTCCGTATGATACGGAACTTTTCAGTAGGGCGGTTTTCTGTAATTGATGTAGTATTTCATTTGCTATCGCAAGAACCAATCACCTGTAAATTTTAAATTAAGGAACACTGCAAATATCAATCATGTATTGATTTTCTGCTTTAAAATAGCGTAATGGCTTTTTCTTGTTCAACGATGTTGACAAGTATTTACATTAACACCGGACTATGACGTTTACATTTGGCTGTGGGTATATAACACTTTTGCACAGTTTCTGCTTCCCTTTGGCGGAATGGCTGAATAGAGTTACAGATAGACAGACATACAGAGAGACAGACAGACAGACAAAGAGACCAAAATTTCTGCATTTAATAAACCCAAGAAAGACTATCGTCTTAAAGACGCCCCTGTGTACGACAGTTCGGCGCACGTTAAAGATCCGCAGATGGTCAAAACAATTTGGATCCTTTAACTACGGCGCGCCTCATGGCCTGCGTTGCGCCGACGCGTTAAACCCTACAATCAAATCACTGTCTTAGCATGCACGGTGTCGTTTCCACCACAGTGCGGTGTCAATAGCATCTTGTCGCCAATCAGGCGGTCCAGTGTGACCGCTGAGCGTCAATATATGTTATCTCGTTAACGTTTTTTTCTATTGCAGACTCAGCTACTCCTCGCGTGCATGTTAGCCAGTAGCTATGCTCTCGACCACCATCACCCCGCTGGTCAGCCTGGCTACCGAGGAGTTGGCTACCCGGGCTACGCAGGGTACACAGGTCCAGCTCCGGGGGGCCCTTATGGGTCGTACGCTGTCTACGCCCCTGTACGTGGCACAACACTGCTTTTGTACTTGTACTTCTGTCGCCCTCTTCCGACTATCTCAGAGAAAACTTTCTTTAAAATAACAAGGCACTCTTTGCAACACCATTTCCGCGCAAAAGCACTAAAGTACCGCTAACCTGCTTAACTCATGGAGAAACCATATAAGTGTGCTGCGCGTGAATTCAATAGAACATGGTACTACGATGTTACTGGGTACTGATGGAGCAAATGACACGCTCGTAAGTCTTCAGGAGACGGCGATTAAACGAATCGTTGTCACACCATTACTGGGGCTTTATAGTTTAGTCTCTAAGCCTTGTGAGGGTAGCCAAGGTGTCATTGTTTCAATGAAGTTAAACTGGTAAACGCATAGAGAAATTGTGTAGATGACCTATAAGTTAACAAAACAGGCCAATAGACCAATACTTCAATTGAAACCATCGAAATATGTCGTTACAACTTTTGTTCACCGCCAGCCGTAGTAAATATACTCCAATCTTGATACGCCATTCAAACTGTGCAATTCTTGTTCTCTGTTCCAATACACTCACCTAAACGCCCCGGCCATTGCTTTTTTTTCTAGCCACCTGAGCCGTAAAACTTCGGCTATGACAATGTGGACGAGTTCGGCAACCGGTTGTGCCGCAGCGAGCAGGGCGACTCTAACAATGCGAAGACCGGCTCGTATGGCGGCTATACGAACGTGAACGGCTTGTACAGGCGAGTGAACTACGTGGAAGACGCCAACGGTTTCCGTACCACCGTGGACACCAACGAGCCGGACATGGAGCCTGGTGCAAGCGCCGACGCCGCCTTCAACGCGGAGCCAGTCGTACCTCCCGTTCCATCTGGAGGCCCCCTCGCATATGGTGCCGGAGCTGTGGTGCCTTACAATGGCTACGCCGGCAACGGAAGATACGGATATGACGCGTTCGGTCATGCTGGTACCGCTTACGGGTCCGTTCCGTACGGAGGCTACGGCAGCTTTGCTAGAGGAACTCCTGCCCTTGGAGGATACGCTGGTGGCTACACACCGACTGGCTACTCTGTGGCCGGCAAACACAACAGTTTCGCTGCTGGTCCGTACGGCTACCGACGCAGTTAATAGTGTGTGTAATGCTAATAAAAGGCAATGCTGTAAGTGGGAGAGTGGCTGTTGATGACCGGCCTGGAATATCTTCTTCCAGGCTAATAAACAGTGTGGTTCGTGAAATATGTAGTTTCCTTCTATTCGTTCAATAATCGATACGGTAAGAAAAAACACGCGTTCGTTTAGTGTGGGGCGCAGGAAGTCTGTAACACTGTACTGCGCAATTGGACCGATGTCTTTTACTTCCTCCCCTTCTCGTCTCTTCTTGACAGCAGGATGTTTAACAGCGCAGCTGTTTAAAGGCGCACTGCAATGAAACTTTACTTGCCCCAAACTATATATCAAGGCGTGGTATACACCACTGAAGCTTCTTATGACCTAATTTTAAACTCCACGCGCACGCAGTACTTTTATTAGAATCGCTCGAAGACACGCCGCTTCAGCCGACGCAGCACCTAGCGATGTTTCGCCAAAACTGGCTGCCACTGTGGCGAACTTCCGGATGTGACGTTGAAATCAGGACTTCCGTTCCGCAGTCGTCTCTCTTCAATAGCTGTTTTACATGCGGCCTCACACGAGTGAGCAGCGTTATTTGTTCATTTTTATGAATAATTGCTTTCACGCCATTCGGAAATGCCAGAGGATGAAGAAGCTCCGGGAGGCAGAGAAAAAAAAAATTCCAAGGTTGCCGGCACCGCCCGCCGGTCGACGCCAGAAGGTACGCCGTCGGCGAGCGAGTACGGATTTGCGCGATGGCTGATTTCGTGCTTGCCACGGCCACAGCAGTCTGTCTATCGACTTTATGAGCAAGCACTGACAGGCGAGTACCGCATACGCGTGACGATACCTTCTTTCCGCGGCTGATCGGTGTGTCGGGCGCCTGAAACAGTAAAGGAGCTGTGCGGAGCACTGCAAGCTCGCGGCCGGCCGGTTCTACGAGTGCGCCATAAGCGAGAAGGACCGACGCGCGACGAATCGCTGTCGTCGCGGCCGGTCGGGGCTCCAACGAGTACGGTAGCTAGCTGTACAGCGCACTGCACGATAGGGGCCGGTCCACTTTACGAAAGCGCGATTAGCGCGAGTACGGCAGACGTCAGGCGATACGCTGTTGTCACTGTTTTCGCTGCCGGTCGGGGCGCTAACAAGTACAGAACGCATTGCACTGCACAGAACCGATTCAGTTCAAACAACTTCGTCAAAAAATAGATAAGAACTAGTCGCTGTTAGCAACATTGCTCTCACCGATTAGAAAAAAACAGATTTAGCAGGATGGGTAACAACAAGGTAGCCAGCAACTAGTCTCGGGTAAGGTCATTGTTTCACGACGCCAACCAAGACACTGCAGTGCTTCCGTCGCTGTATTATTTTTAGAAACCGCGATTCATTATCCAAAGATTTGCAAAGAGGAACAAAACTGCCCGTGTAAACAAATATTCTAAAAGTCTGGATTTGAACTTTGATAATAATCGCTGAAATCTAATTCTTACACGCTAGCCGCCATGTTTCGACGCTTTCTTCCCACGGTAGCATTTATTGTTTGTTTTCTGCTTTCACAAACTCGGGATGATTGAATCAGCACAGCCAATATTCCCCGTGCCAGCGCCCATGTAGCGCTCAGCACTGTCTTTCGTGCACGTATTTCCCAGATATCAGCTTCGCCATGACACCTCGCGATGCCTGTGTTTACCTTTTACAGGACGACTGTAGACGCGTCTCAGCCGCTCACTGTGCAGCAATAATAGTTGAACGAACTTCCCAACCCATTCTCGAATATGTTTGGAGTTGTCCAAGAAACGGACGACCCGAAACACTTCGAATGCGCGCACTCTTCACGCAGTCCGCCGTGCGAGGATCCGCCGCCTGCGCCCCCTAACCTTAAGCCTGAGTGGAACGTCATCCGGCCGGCCGTAATGGCCGCCCTTTTTTTTCCCTCTTTCGGCTTGGAAAATGGAATTTTCGATCTTAGTTTATGATGCGGCGATTCATATATGTGCCTGAAATTGTACCACCTTTAAAAGAAAGATGTACCAAATTTCCAGAAAATGTTTTTCGCTCAATTTCAAAAGTTTTTTTTTCTGAAATTAACAGAACCATTATTTCTATAAAATAACTTGCCTTTATTTCTATATCTGTGTAAACGAGATTGCTGTACGATGGCTTCACGCATCAACACTATTTCGATTAAATGACGTTACTTTATTTCTTTGTGTAAAAACGATTGCTCGAAAATGGCGTTGTCGCATGGCCGCAAGGCCTTCAAAAACCAGCCGTCAGTGCTTCAAAATTACCGATGACCACTACACATGTCATCGCTCATTCTGGTATGAAATCGCATCATGACTACAATCACGAACGAGAGCAAAAGGGTTATATGAAGTTTTGTAGGAGCGAAGCACCTTAGAGATTCGAGCTGTCGGCGTCTACTGTTGTCAAGCGACAGTAGACGCCGACATCTCCTGTTGTGAAGTTGTCAAACAATGGCCAAGAAACAACCGCACAATTGATAAAACGGGATCAAAATGAACCAACACGATAAACGAGATGCAAAAACCACGAATAAAAATAACATATTTCAGGGTAGCTTGACTGCGGTAGCGCGCCAAGGCGTACATTAGCGTGGACGAGCGTAGCTCGCTTTTGGTGAGAGCGGTACAATCCGTTTGGACGAGCTCGCAGCTAGTCTACGGTAGGGAAAGGGTTAAGATTGAGCTTACTTCGGTGGGGTCGCTCAAAACAACAACAACAAAATACTCCTCCTGCGTCAAGCGCCCCGTACGCCCTCCGCGCCGATGCGTAGGCGGAGTCAAGCCTCGGCTGTATGACACCATTGCGCCGACTGGGCGACGCCTTCGCGCGCGATGGCACCACTCGACCTTCGAGAATACTCTGCCCAGCATTCGTGGCGTGATTACTCGCCTACTCTTCTTCACGCCAGTTCACATGCGTTCGCGCCTTAAGTGGGAAGAACAGAACAAGCTGGCGCTACGCACGCCCAGTTCGCGAAGCCTGTTGCCCCTGGTTCTAGCGCATGCTGACACAGTCCACGTTGGGAGGTGTGATAAAGCCTTCGGACAAAACGATCCGGGCATGCCAGGCGTAGGAAACTTTCAGCGGCAAGTTCGTTGGAAATTTATGTGACGGCCAACAGCCGGGCCTCCAACGAAGGGAGAGATGGGGCGACAGAAGAAAAGCGTCACTCCCGAAGGACAGGAACCGCGGCGCGAAAGCCGCCGTGCCGCTTCTCGAAAACGGATGCTACGACTTCGGTCGAATCAGGAAACAAATGACTGATACTAAAAATAAAACAATTCATTGCACATACCTTAAAGGGGTCGTGAAGAGACTTTCAAACAAACGATATTCTGTGGGTGCTTATAACTATGAATTCTTGATAAACAAACAATGCATACCCGTTTCGTTGCCCAATATCGGCAAATAGGAAAAAAATGCAGTTCAGGTTTTAACGAGGCTTTCCTCCTCAACCCAGGAAGTGAGTCGTGACGTCTTTCTAAGCAGTCAATCGCAGTTCCCCCTCTTCTGCACGATGTGTCGGCATAGAGCAGTCTCGCAAAGTGTCGGATAAAGCTACAACGTCGGTGCCATGATTAAACTCGCCCTGCAACTGAACGGGAGATGTCTAGCTCTCTGATGCGACTGATCAATATGGAATGAACTGTCAGTCAACAACGCGGACGAGCGCCGCAATCAGAGTTAACCATGTTTAAAGCAAACTTCTGAATTTGTAAACTCTTTATGCTCTTTCACACGAGTCGAAACTGTCATTCTGCTTGCCAGTATACTTGAACAAGCTTGTCGTCGTCTGTCTCACGTGTCCTGTAATGTGAGTTGCGAGAACGTGAAACTTCTGACCTGACGAGATAAATCAACGAAAGCTTAAAATGACAATTTCCTACATAAACCATTTATCGAAGTAACTTCGAGAAGTCGGAACTTAACCCCAACAAGTCACTTTTAAGGCCGATTGACACGGCGGACGAAATCACTGATACGGACCTCGGAATGCGTAGCATGTGATACGACGTCAGCGATTCGTGACTCTCGCGAACGGACCGCGGGCGACGCGGGCTAACCATTCCGGGCATTAGTTGCGCTCGCGATTCTGGCGGGGAAATACAGCAAATTACTGCAATTTGGCGCCCAAAAGGCTGGATAGTCTAGCAACTATGCCTCTCTTCTCTGACGAGTGGGCGTATCGATAGGGTCCCTAGAAAGGGACCATAATATCGAGTTCGGCGCTAGATCTTCGTTTGTTGACATTTTTATGCTGTTATGCCGTTTCCCAGAGGAACGAATGCTTGTTTCTGCATGGTAGCACCAAGGTACAGGGATTTGGCGCCAGGGGCATTTGACTTGTGAGACACAAACACGAAACACTGATCGAAGTGTTCGTCAACTGCCGGCCCAGCTATGATTCCAAAATGAGAAGTGTGGCAGGCACGCAGCAACTTTGGGAGCTACGCCAGAAAGCCGAGAAAGATAGATCGCTTGAAGCGAAAGCAAAGAATACAGGATGGCAAGTTGGGCTAGTTGGTGCAGCTTAAGATTCATGGTTCAAATTCAGCGCTGTGCACCGTCCACTCTTCTTTTGTGCCTGTGGTCTTTGAGCTGTTTTTTCACAATGAAAAAAAGAATGGAAGAGTTGCCCGATGCAAACATATAAAAATAGTACTAAAAATTTTGGCAATTTACTAAAAATACATGAAAAATAAGGTCGTCGCCTTTCGATCTTACACAGTACAATGTACTTGCAAATTCTTAAATCAAGTCGAGCAAAAAACCATGTCCTACAGTGGCCTACGTGTTTATGTGGTTTGTACAAACATGGGTACTATTTTTCGTCTTCTTCCAGACACAAAAGTACCCATCCAGAACCATGGGTGCCAGTGGGCGATACCACCCTCCCGCATGATCTCGCGATGGTCGTCGCATTTTGGCGATCGGTTCCGTTGCCATTCGTGGATCCGCATCGAGGGACCTTACACGTCTTCTGGACTATTTTAGTTTTCTTGTGCCATTCTTGTCTTAACCCGTAATCTGACACTTTCTACACCAATGAATCCCACCGCCTGACATTCCCGCTTTCCTCGTGCGGAACCCTGTAGATATTTTGGTCCAGATAGATTATGCCTAACTATATATAGTTTTCATGTTTTGGAGGCGCAACCCGTGATGGCGGCGCCTTGAGCAGCGAATTGTCGTCTCTGGTTCGGAATCTTTTATTGAGCTGGAAACTTTCAACCGCTGTAGACGTTTTTACGGAATTCTGTAAGGCCCTATTGTTTTTTTATACCTCGTACGCAGACAAACGCTGAGAAAATTAACGATACGATTTGCATGTGATAGGACGTTCTAAATGTGTGTAATTGTAACGATGTAGTGTGACATATCAAAGGTCTTCGCCGAGCAGGTCTCATGGCGCGCGCTGTTTGCTGAGCTTCGCTAGGTATGGGACTCTTCTGTTGCTGCTGCTCGCCGCAGAGCTGTTATGGATGCGTATATCTTTTTACAGCGAAGTGAAACCTGAAACCTGAAATAATCTTTTCATGAATCCGGCGTGCGCCGTGCGTATCAAAGAAAGGCATACATAGAGTTGCGGAGAGTATTGCACCAGTGAAAATGCACATTTTATCCACAGTGCTTTAGCATTGCAATTTTTGCCAACCCCTCTGCAGAATATAAGCGGTCTTTTTTCTGGAAACTTGTGATGTGTCCAGACCCACAAGTCCTGCTGCTCATTTAATCTACCTCCGGCCACACGTTCAGGCGGCTGGCGCACTCATAAACCTTATACTCGTGTCATTGACAACGAAACACACAGACTTCCTTGTCGCATACTACGCCGCTCCTGCAAAGTACAGAAGTTTGCATTCAACTTCTAAGACTGTGCGACAAGACATCTTGAATGGTAGGTGCGTTGCTTTTTTGCAGCCGCGATGGAGAGTAACGTGCGCAGGGACTTCTACGTTGTCTGGAAAAATTCCCATTTAAACACTCCTGTAGGCATCTCCCGCTTGTATAGTTTGCTATGTTGAATACAGTTGGAGAAAGTTTTTATGATTTTCTAGCAAAATAAAATGTTATCTTTGGACCTATTATTAGAATTTCTTCACATAACGCTCAATACCTTTTGAAGTTATTCGATTGTTTCACGATTATTCAAAATGGCAGTTTTGCGAAAGCAGTGCCTCTTTATTACAAACTAGGCTTTACTTAAAGGAAATCAAAGCGGGCACATAGCTCGTGAGCAACTGGAGGTCACCAATTCAAAAAATCATACTAGTCGCACACTATTTTTACGAGTTGAGTATATCGCGCTATAAGGTGGGAATAAAATGATCTTAATCCGAAGAAAATTCCTTCGCGAACTTAACTCCCCTTACGGGCCTATTATCAATTCTTTACAGCTACACTGTGCCTGGGTCTTCCTTAGCTTTCGTTTTTTCTTGTCTTTTAGCCCGTATAACTTCGACTGTATTCTTTTGCGCTACACAGTGCTTGCGGCCGTTTCTTTGCTTCCATTTCTTCGTCTTACGGCGTGCATTAATTCTGCAAGCAGACCGGCACACGCCGCAGCATCCCAACACTCAGGGTTCTGTGTGGTGGGTGTGGATCTCTTTTATTTGCAGAGCCTTCAGCTGTCACGCTGGACGCCCTGCTCTAGAACTTTTACTTTTCTGATTCACAGTTTTGCGAATTTGTAACGCGAGCACATTAGCTACTCGAAACTCCCGATTCAGGGTCAATTCCGCTCATGAACATGTGCTCCGAAGAAAATAAACTTTTTTTCCGCTCGCAACGAGCTCAGAGGAGAACGAGAAAATACTTTATTGTGAGCCTGGTGATGTGGGAGTGGTTCCTCACTCCAGGAGATTATGGGACGAACGTGCTGTTTCAGCCCTGGACGCCAGGAGTTGCTGCATCCAAGCCGGCGCTGGTCGTCAGGTTCTCCCACAGCTCAGGCAGGGCTAGGGAAGTGGGTAAAAATGGGAGGGCTGTGCTGTGTGCGCGCCTCAAGATCATGTGTATGAGGGTACATAGATTCGGATTGAATTTACATGTGGCAGGGTATTGCGTGGGGTACATCCGATGTAGCCAAGTTGGATGACGAAAGGTGTTTGTTTAAAACTTTAAAGCCTCCGTAGTATTACTTCTGTTTTAGTAAGCTGCGGGTGAGGAGGGGGAAAATGTTGTCTTGGTGTGAGGTAATGTTGGGTGATGTCTTGTAATGTGAGCAGGGCAACAGTACTCGGTGTTTGCTCAGAGAACTGGGAGGAGAGTTCGCAGGCTTGTCTAAGGGCAAATTTATTCCCCATAAGTGGAGAGTGTTCCGCCGTCCACACAATGTCGATCTTCCTGTTGGGGGTGTGTTGAGCCAAGAGATTCCACGTAGTTGAGGCCCCGTCCCCCGAGAAAAAGCTGCGACAGAAGGCTTAGTGAGGCATAGTGTTTCACAGTGTCAGTGTCTCTTTGAGGGGTATCTTGAATTTCACCTAAAGAGCCCTTGTCAGTCGAAATGGTAATATCATCCGCATACAGTGCATGGTGAACACGAGGAATGGCTTTAAGCTGGCGAGAGATACCGAGGAGGGCGATCGGACACCACAGTCTAAAAACGTTTATTTTTTTTAACGTTATGTGTTGAACTCGGTTATGCGTCGTTAATTACTGAACTCCAGTGTTGCCATTGTGGCCGATTTACTATGCCGATGCCGTAGTTCCGCCAGGTGGGGTTAAGTTTAATCCTCAAAATCGCCAGCTTTGCTTCGCTCGCAGTAGGGTCTGCGACTGCTCGGCTATAAAGTACCGTTCGTATCAACCAATGCTGATTGTACCGGTCGTTACCTACAATACCGGCGAGCAATAGTGGATTGCCGGCTACGTCTAGACCTTTTTTCTCAGCTGTGCAAACGTCAGCGTACAAGTGTAAACCACATGGCTGTCATATCTGCCTGATCGACTTGCATACTTTATTTACGAGCATTTCGTCCATTTAAACAAACAAAACTTTGTCAAACCTCGCTTTACGTTGCGGGGCTTTCTTATTACGTGATGGTCCTCTGTTTTTGTGCAAACCTTTTGAGGGGAAGTTCAAATTTGCATAAAGCAGCTCCAGCTCCAACCGGGCGATTCTGCACGTGGAAGCACCTAGAAGCGCCGTCATTTCTGCAAAAAAACATGTTTCTCCAGGGAAGTAAGCACTAACCGACAAAAACGTTTTCACCTGCTGCGGCATTTTCACCGTAGCTGGAGCGCCACGCTTTTAGCAGCTCCGTAGGGATGATTTACAAGCCCAACAACTGGCAAAGTTGGGTATGGCAGCTGTTCCTGGTCAATGCCTTGGTTGAGAACCACAGTTATCTTCAGGATATCTTTTTAAGCCACTGCTCCCGTACCGAAGTGATGGAGCTTGATGAGAACAAATTGCCTTTACCGTGCGCCTGCCTTGATTGCTCAACTGTACGCAACAAATACCATCGCTTTCGCGAAAATGTTTCCGGGTCTTCCACATATGCTTCGGCGAAAGCGTTTCTTTTAGCCAGGTTTGTCGTCAAGTCTAGCGCCTGTCTAAGCCGCATATGAGCTATAACCTGTAGAATCGGACTACTGCACCTACTTTTTCTCGAATCAATATCCATGCTGCTGCTACACTGTATCCACAGAAGATGAAGGCCGCCAATACATCGCGGGAAATGTTTCAGGCACGCTCGTTTTAAGTGCGAATGCACTTCTTAAGCGACCCTGAACCTGCGTCCACCGGCGATCTCCGCATAGCATACCCACGTGGGGGATTGGCCAGGAATCGGGCGGGAGAAGGGCTAATGCACCCGCTTAAAGGAGTACTGACACGAAATTTCAAAGCTGAGATCCGCTCTAGCAATCACGTACAACGACAACACAAATAGGTGTCTGTGAATACATGCATCTTTCTTTCTTTGTAGTTGTGTGTGTGTGTGTGATCTCTCTTTCGCGAACATTACCGAACCGCGCAAATTCAACTCGTGCATTCGCACTTTCACATTCTTCCCCTCGGGGAAATGCGGGGAATTTTTTTTCCTTTGTTAAACCGGTGCTATGCCCCGTACACCAATGGGAATGGGCCGCCCGCGAGTATATCTCTCTGGATTTTCTTTTTCTTTTGATGCACTACCTGAAACAGTGCGTGCCGAGGAACGACATGGAACGCGTTAGCGAAGGGTTAGCACATGTGGACACTTTTTTGCGGACGATATGTGGGTGATTGCGAGGGGGGGGGGGGGGTCACTCAGTGGGCGCCGGCCGGGTGCGTGCATTCTCGAACCTAGTCAAGTAACAATTTCGCTTTAGAAACATCCTATTTGAGCTCACTGTCCAGCCCGCGGTAGGTGTGCACTTCCTCTGATGGGGATCGTCAGAGACTTAGCACAATAAAGCGAGACAAGAGTAGTAGGAGGAAGAATCTTAATGGGCAAAAATGAATTGTGGGGTAACTTCCTAGTCCGGACGTCCAGGGGCAATCCTGATTACGTCCGGTCGCTAAACCAAGATAATCTGGTCGTCTCGGATCGAGCTGGACAACATGCCGTCCCACTGCTCACGGGAAGGGCTGGTAATGGGGGGAATGTCGGGGTTGCGGTCTAACTCCCAGATGATGTGATATAGTAGGCCTGAATTGCCGCAAAACGCACACTCCGGGGAGTGTTGTGTGGGGAATAGGTGATTTAGTCGTACTGGATTTGGGAACGTGTTTGTTTGAATTCGTCCCAATGTGTTTTCCTGCATTTTTGACAAACTGCGTAGGGCGGGGGGAAAGGTCCTTCTACCTAATCTATAATATTGGGTTATTTCCTGGAAGGTCTCAATCGGCGTTTTACTGTGCTCGTCCTCTGGGGCCCGGTTGGTGAGAGCGCGGGCCAATGCATGGGCTGCGTCATTGCCCGGGATATCGGAGTGGGCAGGAGTCCAGACGATTATGAGCATGGGAGAGGGAGGGGTTTTGCTCAGGAGGCGCAGTGCTGTTGAAGAAACTGCACCAGCGGCGTAGCTTGTGCATGCCGCTTGTCAATCGGTCATTATCGTAATCGCGCTGGTTTCTGTTATGGCTAAGACAATCGCCACTTCTTCCGCTTCCTGGGTGGAACCGGTCTTTATTGTGAGACTGGTGAGTGATTGATCCCTTGAGGTGACCATTGCAACCGCTGCTCCTCGGTAACGCTGGTATGGGGCGGCATCAGTGTACACTGCATTGGAGTCTTTAGAAAACCGCTTGTGGAGGTCCGCTGCTCTGGCTTTTGTCCTCCCCTTATGATGGTCTGGGTGCATATTTTTTGTTTAAAGAAAAAACAGCTGGAAAGCCGATCAAACGAGTATACATTACAGCGCCAGCCGGTGCAGTGGCATCGGAAAACTAAAAAAACCAAACTAGCAGTAAACAATTGCTCCGTAGAATCGCGGTGCATGGGCCGGTCACTATCCATAAAGCCGGTCGTGCGCCCCACAAAAGAAAATGTAAGCTATTCGGCCATACGCTCACGTGATTTGTCAGCCCTTCTACAGGCTTTTTTCTGACTTCTTGTCTTTCACAGCATTATTGTATGCAGAGCCGCATCAGACAATCTGCTCCTCGGCGCCAGCGCGCACTTGCCTGTATACATTCTTAGCGTTGCCTAACAAACCGTAGTGAGTCAGCACGTGTGTTGTACCTCTTTGTGCAATCCCGGTATTTTTCCCCCGCTCTGCTTTGTCTCCCAGGAGGATTTCTGATCTCGCCCTATTTCCAGTTCGTAGCTAGAGCGCCAGAGGGTTTGGATTTTCGCGGTATTGTGGCGGCTGAGTATTGACCTTGGCCAAAACAGGAACATCTTGCTGAGGTTTGACTTTGTGTTTCAGTTATTTCGCAACCCTGTTTTAAGAAGGCCAGGGAAAAAGTTCTTAAAACAGCTTGAAGGTCCCTGGCCCCCTTACACACAGAGCAGCAAGTCAAGTATGCCGAGATCAAATACAATTATAACTCATCAAAGCGCGCGCCCAGCTGGCGTTCGCACAAACCGTGTCCGGAAAGCAGGTAACCTATTCAACTTAAAATGACATCGGCGGCCACGTATGTCCGCAAAATTATCCATACAATTAAGAAAATGTGGAAGGGGCGACAGTTGCGCCAAGGGGAGCACGATGACTCGCAAGTGATTTAAACACTACTGTACATTGACTCCACGCGCTACTTCTTATTCAAGGTACTTATATATATCAAGACGTGAAAAAGCAGAGTCCCCCCCCCCCCCCCCCCCGCAACTCTGCATAGCACATGCCTAACAAATAAAACCAAAAACGAAATATCCGCCTTCAGTTTCAACCTAAGCTACAGACACTAGTCCCTGTGACCGGAGTTATTAGCTGTCTCCCGAGAAACTGACCAGATGGCGCAAGCGCCCCTAAGAACCTTGGTTTCAATCTCAGGTATCCCCAGGAACCCTTACATAGAACTGGCGGCATCGCCGTTATATAAGTGTTGACTGCGCCGTTATCCGTGTTATAAGTTCAGTCGCTCGCACGATTTCGCGTCATCATCTCACTAGAATCTGTCTAGACGTCCTGTTTGTTTAAGTTTAAATTTTGGATCGGCGTATAAAAAAGTAGTGGTTCCAGCTCAAGGACTTTTCGGGGAAAATGAGTTAGGGTCCGGTTTGCCCTTTCAAATTCGGTTCTACTCAACACCCTTATGAATGAAGTCTGTTGTGAGGTTACCTATGTTATTGCATAGAACACGGGCAACCGATTCAGCAACTACTACACTACGCAGGGACATCGTGCATCTTCTGTTCGCTTTAAATGTACAAGGCTCCGGTGCGGCACGATAACGGCGGCATCAGCGTGTCCCCTACAAGGGCGGCTGAAAACAACACAACGATCGTGCGAGAAACATAAAGCAAATTCGCGTTCAGGCCACGGGGTTACGAAAATGGCGTAAGTGTGACATTAATTTGCACGAATGTTTGTTACAGCCTTTCGCCACAGAGAAAGAGGCTTAAGCAACCGCTCTTGGAACCCAACGCGCACTGTCCTTGCACGTCTACGCGTCCGCGATGTCTTTCAGTCGAAATAAAGTTAAAAGCACATGGCGAAACAAACAGAACAGCACTGTAATTCTCGTCTTTGTGCAAGGGGCCAACAGTTGAACCTCTGCCGCAATGCCTCGGATATAAAAGTGCGGTGCACGAGGTACGGAGAGACACAGAACCTTGCAGTTCCCCACAGCTCTGCGGGCCTCACCTTCCGGATTACTCAGGCCAACGTCGCTGTTGCAGGCGAACAGATTAGCAGAAATGTTGCCAAAGGTAAGGTTTTTGTACTCCTTCGTTACACGCGTAGGTGCACTGGACTAGCTGACGACAAATCCCCATAAAATTATTTAGAGGGCAAGGATGTAGATGGAGACACGATGCATAGAAACACACAATAAAAGCTGAGAAGGTCAACACGCACAGGCATAAAGCAGAAAGTAAAGAGAGGCAGTTTACAGAAATGTATCTCACGATGCCAGACAGAACAAGCTTATTGGTACTGACCTATTTACTTGTATTTCAATCAAAAACATTCGTGTAAGAAATCAATTTGCCTTGGTAATAACTAGTTGACCTACGAGGCAAATTAATATCCTGTTTTGTTACCTTCGCGAACAGAAAGAGGGAAAGAGGCATCGGCTGGTCGAATGAAAACTACTTCCGTGAGTTTGAAGTAGGCCCTTAAACCAGTTTGAAGTAGGCCTTTGTAAACCACGCCGCAGATCCGTGAAACCCATGCTTATTGACAGAAGCAGGGGACATCGCAGTTTTTGGTCCAGATATTATAGAATACACAAAGCATCTCATTGTTTCCCCGAAGGATTTGTGAGACCATTTTGAAATAAACAGTCAAATGGATAGACCAAGCTCACTTACATCAGACATTAAGAGCAAAGAATCAAGAAAGGAACATGTTTACTTAGAGGGACACTGAAATGTTTTGTAAACATTGCGGTATTACTAGCGCAGAGTGTAGTCTAGAGCCACTCAACCATGTTTCGACAACTAACGCTCTCTTTACGCGACTTCATTTGGTAGAAGCATCAATTTGGAAATGCTGTGCTCCTCTCTGCATCCTTCTTGCCGATTTCTTATGACGTTTCGTATGACGTCAAAACAAGATGGCTTGGATTGACTGCGCTATTTCATGGCTCGCCAACCCTCCTACAGAATTAGTCGGCCCAGCGTTTAGTTGGCCGGCCGCCGGCGGGTCATCGCAATTCGTTCACTCACTTGAATCTAAGCCACGACATGTTTCTTGCCCGAAAGAGCGTGCCTTTAATTTGTTAGTTTGTCTGCTGTATCAATATCAAGTCCAAGAAGCACGACACAAGTGCACATACGACGTTTCGCTGACTGGTACGCTAGTAGGGAAATCTACGGCCAATTAAAGGTGGAAGAAGAGCCAGCTAAGCTAATATACGTACAAAGAAAAATAAAATCATCCCGAACATTTGTTGTACAGCGTAAGACCAAGGTGGGGGAAGCACTGTTTGGGCTCGTTTAACTAGCACAGTAATCAGTATCACCACCACACATTTGCTACCGCTCTTCTACACAAGGAATGCCGTCGCTAGAGATTGGGTATATTAGAAATTTCAGGGACGCTTACTGCACGAGCTTGCAAAGCGAGAACTAAATAAAAATGTTATATTTGCGCGCTCGTCAGCGGTGGCTTATGGCCGAGTGACCAGGTCCCGAGAACTAGGTATATTGTTTTGCAATTCGCAAGTTCCAATCCCCAAAAGTGCATGTTTTTTTGCAGTTGATTTTTTGTTTTTGGTCAATGCTTTCTGTACTGAATTCACTATTTTTGCACTGTAACATTCATTGCTCTACCAGAGAGTTCGCAAAACGCGTGAGGACTGACACTGACGCGCTGGCGAGTTCTCGTTGGCATGGTGTTGCCATAAGCACCGACGGCTTGCGGGAACAGAATGGAATCAGCCGACCCTTGACCTGGTTCGACCACGCCTCTTACGATAAAGGCACGGATCAGGCAAGCTTCAAATGTGGGGGAAATGCGCGTCGCATTTGAGCGTCTCCGGTGTCACGGAGGGCGTTCATCCACTGCGTACGCCTTGGCTAGTGATTTCTACGATTCGAAGCCGGTGTGGTAGGCTTATATGACGCATTTCGCAGCAGTCAACATGGCAGAAGCTCGGTATGCCGATTACCGTGATATCGAGAATACCCACCCAACGATAACGACGGCATGACAAGCATGCTGTTTCACATAACCAAAACCAAAACCAAAACTCGTTTTCGTTTTAACGTTGGACATCGTCCGATCGCAGCAGCGCCTCGTAAGGACGTAACTGCTTTGGTTGGTGCGGCCGCCGCAGACCGCGCATGGTAGTTTTTCTTCCTTCGGCCTTTCTGAACTGCATACCGCTTTACCGGCCGGATAAATGATGAAAATGGCGTTTGTTTGATCCAGTCTACGCATTGAAAGCAAGAACAGAAGCTAGACTAATTCCCTTGCGTGTCCCTCTAATTGCTGTACTTTACCCGCGTCAAATATCTTAGCGCTCATTGTTTTGTAGCATTTTTATTCAAAGACATGCCGCTGCATACTTTTTCGCGGCCGTTGTGAGTTCATAACCGACAGCTCTGCTTCGTTAATTGCTTCACGATCATAGAGCATCAACGCCTGGTTTTTGTATACGTGTTTATTTAGGCTGCTTCCTGAAAAAAAAACGATGATTTGTTCTGGCATGCAACCCGCCGCGGTGGCTCAGTGGCTAAGGCGTTGTTTGTCCTGCTGAGCACGAGGACGCGGGTTCGATCCCCGGCCACAGCGGCCGCTTTTCTGGTGGAGGCTAAAAGCAAAAAAAAAATCGCTGCGTATGTGCTCCTTTTGTTGCAAATGTCCACGAAACACGATAGTCGACTGGTGCCCTGGCAAGTAAATGTCTCCCTTCGCTTTCCCGCTCACCTTGCATGCTGTTCCTCTCCCGTCTCATTCTTATCAAACGCTAGAGGTTTGCTCAAGTTAATTTATATTTACCGCGTTCCACTGCTCCAAGTCGGGTGCCGCGATGCCAGTGGTGCCGCACGGAGGAGACGCGCGTGAATGGAGTCACCCTACTACAATGTTTATAGAGCCACGTTGCCCTACTCCACGAGCGTTCCAAGCGGGACGTAAAATACATCTATTGGAAACTTTCGTCTGCTGCCGTTTGATTGTTTAAATGCCACCAGATAGCACCAGCAACCGCGGGCGACGGTTTTCTGTAGTTGATGTATAGCATTTCTTTTGCTATCGCAAAAACCAACCATCTGTGAATTTTTAAAATGAGAAACACTGCAAATATCAATCATGTTTTTATTTTCTGTCTTATATTGGCGTAATGGCTTGTACTTGTTCAACAATGTTGACAAGTATTTACATTAACACTGAACTTACGTGGGTATATAAGGCAGTTTCTGTTCTACTTTGGCCGAATGGCTGAATCGAGTAACAGACAGACAGACAGACAGACAGACAGACAGACAGACAGACACACAAACAGACCAAAACTTCTGCATTTAATTAGACCAAGAAAGACTATCGTCTTTAAGACGACCGTGTGTACGACATTACGGCGCACGTTAAAGATCCGCAGATGGTCAAAATTAATCCGGATTCAATTACGGCGCGCGTTATCGCCCTCGTAGCGCCGACGCGTTAAACCCTACAATCAAATCAATGTTATAGCATGCACGGTGTCACTGCCACCGCAGTGCGGTGTCAATAGCATCTTGTCGTAAATCAGGCGTTCCAATTTGACCGCTGAGCGTGAATATATGTTGTCTCGGTAACGTTTTCTGTATTGCAGACTCAACTACTCCTCGTGTGCCTGTTTGCAAGCAGCTATGCTCTCGACCACCATCACCCCGCTGGTCAGCCTGGCTACCGAGGCGTTGGCTACGCGGGCTACGCAGGGTACACAGGTCCAGCTCCGGGGGGCCCTTATGGGTCGTACGCTGACTACACCTCTGTACGTATCTTAACACTGCTTTTGTGCTTGCACTTGTGCCGCCATCTCGCAACAATCTCAGAAAAAAAAACTTTCTTTAAAATAGCAAGGCACTCTTTGCAACACCTTTTCCGCGCAAAAACGTTAAAGTACCACAAACCTGCTTAAGACATGGGAAGTCACATAAGTGAGCTGCGAGTGAATTCAATAGAACAATGTACTACAATGTTATTGGGTAATGACGGAGCAAATGACACGTTCGTACGGCCTCAGGACACGGCGAATAAACGAATCGTTGTCACATCATTACTGGGGCTTTATTGTTTAGTTTCTAAGCTTTGTGCGGCCGGCCAGGGTCTGATTGTTTTAATGAAGTTTAAACTGGTAAACGCATATCGGAATTGGGTAGATGGCCTATAAGTCAACACAACAGGCGAATAGATCAATACTTCCATTGAAACCTTCAAAGTAATTCGCTATAACTTTTAATCACCGCCCAGCCGTAGTCAATATACTCCAATCTTTACAGGTCATTCAAGCTGTGCCATTCTTGTTGCCTGTTACAATACTCTCGCCTAAACGCCCCGACCATTGTTTTGTTTTCAGCCACCTGAGCCGTACAACTTCGGCTACGACACGGTGGACGAGTTCGGCAGCCGGCAGTTCCGCACTGAGCAGGGCGACGCCAACAACGCCAAGACGGGCTCGTATGGCTATAGGGACGTGAACGGCCTGTACAGGAGAGTGAACTACGTGGCCGACGCCAACGGTTTCCGTGCCACCGTGGACACCAATGAGCCGGGGACGGCACCTGGTGCCAGCGCCGACGCCGTCTTCAATGCAGCGCCAGTCGTCCCTCCCGTTCCATCTGGAGGCCCCCTGGCATATGGTGCCGGAGCCGTGGCGCCTTACAATGGCTACGCCGGCAACGGAAGATACGGATATGGCGCGTTCGGTCGTGCTGGTACCGGCTACGGCTCCGTTCCGTACGGAGGCTACGGCATCTTTGCTAGAGGAACTCCCGCCCTTGAAGGATATGCTGGCGGCTACACGCCAACTGGCTACTCCATGCCCGGCAAATACAACAGCTTCGCTGCTGGTCCGTACGGCTATCGACGTCGTTAATATTGTGTGTAATACTAAAACAAAGGTAACGCTGTAAGTGGGTGAGTGCTGTTGATGACGGGCAGGGAATATCTTCTTCCGGGCTAATAAACAGTGCATTTTTGTGATATGTTATTCGTGCAATGTGTAGTTTTCTTCTCTTCGTTCAATAATCGATGCTATAAGAATAAACGCGCGTTCGTTTAGGTTGGGGCGCAAGAAGTCTTCGGCAGTCTACTGCGCAATTGGGCCGATGTATTTTACTTCCTTCTCTTCTCGGCTCTTGTTGACAGCAGGGTTTTTAACAGCGCAGCAGATTAAAGACGCATTGCGATGGGACTTCACATGCCCCTAATTCTGTATCAACTTGTGGCATACACCACTGAAGTGTCTTAATCCCTAATTTTAAGCTCCACGCGCGCACAACACTTTTATTAGAACAGCTCCAAGATACGCCGCTTCAGCCGACGCAGCCCCTAGTAGAGTGTCTCCACAACTAACTGCCACTGCGGCGAACTTGCGGATGGGACGTTGAAGTCAGGACTTCCTTTCTGCAGTCGTCTCTCCTCAATAGCTCTTTTACATGTGGCCTCACGCGAGTTAGCAGCATTATTTGTGCATTATGCATGAATAATTGCTCTCACGCGAAGCTCCGGGATGCCAAGACAAAACAAAAACCGAAGTTTGCCAGGGCCACCCTCCGGGTGACGCCAGGCGGTACGCCGTCGGCGAGCGAGAACGGCAGTTGCGCGATGGCTGACTTCGTGCTTTCCAAGGCCACAGCAGGCTCTATTCTTAGAAGCCAGACGCCATGTTTTGGCGCTTTCTTCCGACGGTAGCATTTATTGTTTGTTTTCTGCTTTCACAAACTCGGGATGATTGAATCAGCACAGCCAATATTCCCCCGTGCCAGCGCCCATGTAACGCTTAGCACTGCCTTTCGTGCACCTATTTCCTAGATATCAGCTTCTTAACGACGCGTCACGATGCCTGTGTTTACCTTTTACAGGACGACTGCAGACGCGTCTCAGCCGCTCATTGTGAAGCAATAATGTTTGCAGGGAACTTCCCAACCCATTCTCGAGTATGTTTTGAGATGTCTAAGAAACGGACGACCCGAAACACTTCGAATGCACGCACTCTTCACGTAGTCAGCCGTGCGAGGATCCGCCGGCTGCGCCCCCTTAATCCTGAGTGAAATGTCATCCGCCGGCCGTAATGGCCTCCCTTTTTTTCCACTTTTGGCTTCGAAAAGGGCATTTTTGGTCTTAGTTTATGGTGCAGCGATACATATATGTGCCTGGAAATTTTGCACGTAACACATTTTATTTTGTTTATTTATTTTATAACCTGAAAAGTCCTCTGGGGTGGGTATTACATAGGGAAGCGGGGGTAACACAGGTGTCACATAAACTATGCTATGGTGCCGGTTTTGCTACCGGAAAACTGCATTGAAGGGGCGCAACATTTTGTTGCAGTTGGCCTTGAATCCTTGACGTACAGTGAAAAAAAATAAAGA